>NC_069793.1:47675288-47978173 GCF_027406575.1 Nycticebus coucang
CTAGGGAGTACTTTATTTTAAAAGATTGGCATGCATTCTATTATTCCTACAATACAGAAATCATGGCTGGGCACTGCCTGTGGCTCAAAGGAGTAGGGCGCCAGCCCCATAAGTCGGAGGTGGCTGGTTCAAGCCCAGCCCCAGCCAAAAACTGCAAAAAAAAAAAGAAATCATGGCCTTAACTACTAAATCTTTATTTCTTAGGTTTGGCAAAACTGATTAGAAAGAGACTTTTGGACATGGATTAATAGTTTTCTTAGGCAGGACTCGTGCTGTCTTAGGTAGAGGTAATGTACATATTCATATTGAAAACAATTTAGGTACTTGGTTTGGGAAGAAATAAAAAATAATGCTCAGGTGGGAGAATTAATTACTCTTCTAGCATATAATGTTATATTAATTTATTTTTTAGAACCAAAAAAAAGTAGCCAAAAATAAACATTGAAATTGATGTCATGAAGCCAGGCATAGATGGTCTGCACCTAAAGTCCTATCTACTCCAGAGGCTTAGATAGGAGGATCACTTGAGCCCAGTTCAAGACTGCAGTGAGCTGTGATTGTGCCACTGTACCTAAGGCCTGGACAACACAGTTGAGACTCTGTCTCTATAAAAAAAAAAAAAAAAGGAGAGAGAGAGACAAAGAAAGAAACTGATGTCATGTCATGAATGAATTGTTAGTATTTTCCTCCTCATATGTTGACAATATTTCTGCTCTACTGTCAGAACACAGACTTAGAAATATTTTGATTCTTTAATAAGGAAGTTTACAAATACACTTGTATTTGTTCATCTGCTTAAGTTTTTGTGAACCATGACATCTACATCTGGGGATACAATTTTAGAATAAAGATCACTTTCATTATGTTTAAAATTAGGACAAGGAATGTCTACTTGACTCTAGTCTTAAAGTGACTATTTAAATAAGAAAAGTGATGGGAATTGCTGGATTACATTACAAGTTAAAGTATCTGTACATCCCCCCTCCCAAAAAAAATCCTAAAATGAAAAGATAAATTTCAAACTGGGATAAAACATTTGCAACAAATAAGATAAACAAATAATTAGGATCCTTATTTTGAAAATAATACTAATGAAAAGACCAGACCAAAAAAAAAAAAAAAATCACTGGAAGAATCACATATATAAAGACTATTTAGTGACTGAACATAAAAAATTAATCAAATAAATGAAAAGTAAATCACCATCAAAAGTAAATAGTGATGAAATGCTATTTATTGCGTCTCCATTTTTTTAGTAACAGTCATGCTGTCCAGAGCATGGTAAAATACAGATACTTTTGAATTGTGAGTAGGACTGGAAATTGGTACAATCTTTATGTAAAGCAAATCATTATTATTATTATTTACAATTTAACGTAGTTTAATCACACTTCTTGGAGTAGGGCGTAAAATATTAACCACAGATAACATCAAAGATTTGCGTACAAGTATGCTTGTTATGTCATTAGTTATTACGGGAAAGTAGAAAATACTCTAAATACCCAACAGTAAATGAATACAGTAGAAACTCTAAAGTTGGCTACCTCCCTACGTTGACCACTTCCTTAAGTTGATCTAATTTTCACAAACTGGACATGCATGACTTGTATGTATCAGTACAATAGGCCTAGGTCTTTATATATTTTTTATTTATTTATTTATTTTTGAGACAGAGTCTCAAGCTGTTGCCCTGGTTAGAGTGCCATGGTGTCACAACTCACAGCAACATCCAACTCCTGGGCTTAAGCGATTCTCTTGCCTCAGCCTCCCAAGTAGCTGGGATTACAGGCACCCGCCACAATGCCCAGCTATTTTTTGGTTGTAGTTGTCATTGTTGTTTGGCAGGCCCAGGCTGGGTTTGAACCCACCAGCCCCAGTGTATGTGGCTGGTGCACGGAGCCCAAAAACATTATTTTCATATGATTCAACCTATTATATAATATAATGGCTTATTATATGATGAAAATGTATACAGACATAGAATTTATAAAGAATCTCTAGTAAAATGAAAAATGCTTACTATATCAAGAAAACTATGAAAGTTAGATGCAAAACTCTATGAATGGAATGATCCTAACTTTGTAAAAGAAAAAAGAATGTGTGTGTATGTACATGTGCATACATAAATGTAGTGATATGGAAAAAATAATATTCACCAACACCCTTTTGGAGAGAGCCCTGTAATTAGTTAGAGAAAATACCCTAAACTACTTGGAGAGATGTTGAAGACTCCAATCTGGATATTCAAGTTCAAAAGGTGGTAAATTGCCTTCTAAATAGAGGGTCCTTTGTTTTGTTGATCACCATGCCAGGTTTGTATGTGTAAGTTTGGATATGGGAGCTAGAGAAGACCTCTACTAAGAGGGAAAAATGAAGGCAAACGCAGGAAGGGAGAACTACCTAGTAGGTTGGCTCCACTGGGGCTATATTGAGGAGGGGGTTTGGGAGAATAAAAATGTCTAAAAGGAATTCTAAATTTTAGCTGTGGAAAAAACTCACTAAGTCTAATTGATCACTAAAGCTTTTTCTTTTTAAAGAAAGAGATGATTTGAAGAGGGAGATATTTCTGAGGAAATATTTTCTAGGATTCTAGAGCCAGCTAAGGAGGGAGTACTGTCTGGATTACAAATGCGTAGAAAAACCAGAGGGGTTTGGGGTGGTAATCACTGCTAGATCATGCCTATAATCCTCACACTCAGGGAGGCTGGGGCAGGAGGATCACTTGAGATCCACCCTAGATATACAGGAAGACCCCTTCTCTATAAAAAGTAGAAAATTTAGGCTTGGCGCCCATAGCTCAGTGGTTAGGGTGCTGGCCACATACACAGGGGCTGGCTGGGTGTTGTGGCGGGTGCCTGTAGTCCCAGCTACTTGGGAGGCTGAGGCAAGAGAATCGCTTAAGCCCAGGAGTTGGAGGTTGCTGTGAGCTGTGTGAGGCCACGGCACTCTACCGAGGGCCATAAAGTGAGACTCTGTCTCTACAAAAAAAAAAAAAAAAAAAGTCACTGCCAAGAATAAAATGATTTTTTTCTTTGATGCTTTGATTTAGTTTACCTCTCTCTTGATTGTAAGCTAAAGCTCATTAACATAATTGTGTTGCCCAAAAGATCAGGGCCCATTTGGCAAGTAACAAATGACTTTCCATGTGATCACAGGTCTGGGTCAGCAGAATTTTAATCACTGGCAGCAAGTGAGGAGAATACCAGGGATATTCTCCAAAGCAGCATCTCCCCAGGGGAAAGTAGCATGGGGTTTTTATGGAGTAGAAGAGAAAGAAAAAGATGTTAGGGCATAGTTTTTCTTACCTATGCATTGTTAATTATCATGTTCACCTACAGGTCACGTGTTATGGTAAGGAAGCCATAGCTCCTCCCAGGCTGGAGACTTTAGCAAGGTAAAGGAGGAAAGTTCTTTTGAGTTAATCTCGAGACTTCCAGATTCTGTTAGGGGATAGTTTAAACCAACTGAGTAGCCATGGATTATGTAAACAAAGGCTGCAGAACAGGTTGATCATTCAAGTTGGTTAAATTCCTATATTCTCTGGAGGCCCTGTCTTGCTACTTACAGTGGGAATATCTCTGTAACATTCTTTGTTGCCCTTTGTAAATGTTCTATAACATGACAGTTTCTCCCTTTCTTTCTAACTATGCCTCTTTTTTTTTTTTTTTTTTGCTAGCTTCCTCCCCTGCTGTATGAACTTTGACTAGCTAATAAATTATATAACTTGCAAAAACAATTCTGTTCTGATGATTATCAGTATACCAATTAACCCTAAGAAGGGCCATGAAAACAGGAATGACCCCCAATTTCAAGACTTTATCAGAGTAAAAAACAAACAATAACAAAACTGCTTCCTAAGTCAAAACTGCAGAAGCCCATATTTTCCTCTATCCTGTGAAAACTGATCCTTCTTCAGTTGGGGAGTTACCTGATCTTCAGGAGCTCCCTAATACACATCAGCTGAATATAGCTTTTAACCTCTATTCGAGTCATTTAAATAATTTTATTGACTCTGCAAAAATATTTTCTTACTAAAGCCTAACTCGTATTGAGGTGTTATTATATCTCATGGTCGATGGCAGGTACTTGATATATAATAAGTAATTTAATTCTCACAGACCATATATTATTATTCCTAGTTTATAAATGTAGTACTAGCATTTAAGTAACTTGTCCCAGGTAACACTGGATAACTTGGAAATGGCCAGTAATGCCAATTCTTTTAGATTCCAAAGACAGAAGGTTTCCTTGTGTTGCATGAAAAACCAAGGAATTAAGCCATATGATGAGATTTTTAAAAATGTTTTTTTTTGTTTGTAGTTTTTTGGCCGGGGCTGGGTTTGAACCCACCACCTCCAGCATATGGGACTAGGGCCCTACCCCTTTGAGCCATGGGCACCACCCCCCAAAAGGTTAACTTTTTACATGTGTATTTTTTACATTTTATTTTAAACATGTGTAGTGGGGTAGTATTTTGAAATATTACAGAAAAATTTCCTGTTTGGCAATTCTGTTTTACCTTTATCCTTATACCATTCAAACTAGACCAGCAGTTCTCAACCTGTGGGTCGCAACCCACAGGAACTGTATTAAAGGGCCGCGACATTAGGAAGGTTGAGAACCACTGAACTAGACTCTGAGGCTGAAATTTTTTCCCTCAGCAAAGACAGAAAAGAACCAGAAAGAATAAAGAGCCAAATTCTTGGCTTTGAATTCCAAAACAAGCTCTACAAAATTGTTGAAAGAGATAATAGCATGGAGAGAAAACAGGATTTTAAGCTTCATAAGCTAAGAACCCTGGGGATTTAGATCCTTGAGTTTCTGTCATAAGCCACAGAGTGAGGAATGATACATAATCCCAGCCAACACAGAGAAGATAAAAACACTTCATGGAGAGGAAAAATCATGGGATACTAACAAAAAGCGATTATAACCTTGGTGACAAAATCTTAAGTTTTAGAGAGGCATAATTTCTGATGACCTCTATGAAATTCTAATAATTTAGAAAGTAAATAATCTTCAGTGGAAAACAAAACAAATAATTGCAAATTATCTAGAAAGTAATTAAAAGCATTCTATACCAAATCTATCAAAGTCAGTTAAGGCTGTTTATATAATAAACTTTTAATATGTAAATTTTAGGTGGGTATTTATTTATTCACTGACTGTCAATCGTGCTGCTAGGAGTTTTTAAATCAAGGCATCAGTGTCTGGGGCTGGGCGTGGTGGCTCACTCCGGTAATCCTAGCACTCTGGCAGGCGGAGGTGGTAAATTGTCCTGAGCTCACAGGTCCGAGACCAGCCTGAGCAAGAGAGAGAGACCCCCCAGCACACCCCCCAGTCTCTAAAAATAGCTGAGCGTGGTGGGCTCCTGTAGTCCCAGCTACTTGGGAGGCTGAGACAAGAGAATTGTTTGCACCCACAAGTTTGAGGTTGCTGTGAGCTATGATGCCACAGCAGTCTACCGAGGTTGACACAATTGGTTGTTAGGTATAATTCTTAAATGTTGTTGACTTGTGTTTGTTAATATTTCATTGAGGATTTTTGTGGCTTTTTTTTTTCTTTTTTTGCAGTTTTTGGCCAAGGCTGGGTTTGAACCCACCACCTCCAGCATAACATGAACTCAAATTAATCCACACGACAATGAAAGATATTGATCCCTTAAATTTTGAAAATAAGCAAAGCAGCCCTACAATTGCCCTACCTTGAGAAAGCTTTCAGGTAGGCTTATGGCTTAGGAAGGGGCCCAGAACTGAAGATATTAAAGCGGGAGTTCAAGGGGGTCCATGTGGCTAGCGCTGCAGATCAGAGTATCAGAGAGGAGAGACCTACGTTAAAGTACTTTAGAATTCTCTCTAGGGAATTCCAGGGGTCTCGACAGGATCCTGCATGAATCTTCAGTTGTGCAGTGATCAATGCATATTGTGAAGGAACTACCTTTATCCAGGAAAAAAAAAAATGACCATAATGTATTAGAAGAAACAGTACTCAGTGATTAAACAGGGATGGAAATAGTTTCAATTTCTATCAGCCAGAGTAGAAAATCTCAAAATTCATGGGCACATCAGTAGTAAACTTAGAAGGGGTTGACCTCAGTAGGAGGACAAAATTCAACTAGATACTGCTCTAGTTTTACCTAATAATACTTTGAAGCAAGACTCAAAGAGATCAAACTGTTTTCAAGTAAATTAACTATTTCTTAGAACATAGGACAATGATATTTATAAAAATATCTAGCACCCATCGAAGTAAAATTCACAGTGTAGTATTCAATAAAAGTAAGAGTGCATACCCTTACCTTGTCCCTAGTATTAGGGGGAAATGCTCATTCTTTCACCATTAAGTATGATGTTAGCTGTAGGTTGTTTGCAGATGCCTTCTGTCAGTTCAACAAGTTTTGTTTTATTTCCAGTTTGTATAATTTTTATGAAGAATGCATGTTGAATTTTGTCAAATACTTTTTCTGCATCATTGGTGTGGTCATGTGGTTTTTCTTCTCTCATCTATTAATATTGTGGATTACATTGATATTCAGAGGCTGAATCAGACAAGCATTGATAAATCTGATAATCCCAAATTGGTTGTTAGGTATAATTCTTAAATGTTGTTGACTTGTATTTGTTAATATTTCGTTGAGGATTTTTGTGGCTTTTCTTTTTCTTTTTTTTGCAGTTTTTGGCCGAGGCTGGGTTTGAACCCACCACCTCCAGCATATGGGGCCAAAGCCCTACTCCTTTGAGCCACAGGTGCCATCTGGTCTGTAGTTTTCTTATACTATTTTTGCCTGATTTTGAGATTGTGAGTTTTTTTTGAGACAGAGCCTCAAGCTGTCACCATAGTCTGAGTGCTGTGGCATCACAGCTCACAGCATCCTCCAACTCCTGGGCTCAAGCGAGTCTCCTGCCTTCACCTCCCAAGTAGCTGGGACTACAGGCACCCACCACAGTGTCCGGCTATTTTTTGGTTGCAGCTGTCATTGTTTGGCGGGCCTGGGCTGGATTCCAACCCACCAGCTCAGGTGTATGTGGCTGGCACCTTAGCTGTTTGAGCCACAGACACCAAGCTGAGAGTGTGAGGTTTTGATTGTTAGATAATACTACTCCTATCAAATGAGTTGCAGTATGTTCTCTTCTATTTTCTAGAAGAGATTGGTTAAAATTTTTGTTAGTATTTTTTTTTTTTTTTTGGCCGGGGCTGGGTTTGAACCTGCCACCTCCGGCATATGGGACCGGTGCCCTACTCCTTGAGCCACAGGCGCCGCCCCTTTTGTTAGTAATATTTTTGGAAAATATTTGTTATAATGTGCCAGTGAAATTTTGTGGTTATGGAGATTTCTTTATTTTATTTTCTTATTATTTTTTTGAGACAGAGTCTTACTATGTTGCACTTAGTAGAGTGCTGTATTGTCACAGCTCACAGCAACCTCCAATTCTTGGGCTTAAGCTATTCTCTTGCCTCAGCCTCCCAGGTAGTTGGGACTACAGGCGCCTGCCACAATGACTGGCTATGTTGTTTTTGTTGTTGTTGTTATTGTTGCAGTTGTCATTGTTGTTTAGCAGGCCCTGGCCGGATTCGAACCCGCCTACCTCGGTGTATGTGGTTGGCACCATAACTGCAGAGCTATGGGCAACGAGCCAAGATTTCTTTTTTGGCGCCTGTGGTTCAGTGGGTGGAGTGCCGGCCCCATATGCTGAGGGTGGCTGGTTTGGGCCGGCCCCGGCCAAACTGCAACAAAGGAATGCTGGGCTTTGTGGCAGGTGCCTGTAGTCCCAGATACTCGGGAGGCTGAGGCAGAAGAATCGCCTAAGCCCAGGAGCTGGAGGTTGCTGTGAGCTGTGATGTCACTGCGCTCTACAGAGGGTGACAAAGTGAGACTCTGTCTCTAGAAAATATATTTAAAAAAATGTAAAAACAGATAAAGGGCTATTGAGGTTTTATTTCTTTGTACTCATAGCTGTGTTTTGATAGTTTGAGGCCTTCAAGGAATTGGTCTCTTTCCACTAAGTTGAATTTTGTACATAGAATCATTCATATTATTCCTTTAATATTCTTTTACTGTTTGTTGAATATACTGATACTCCCTATTTCATGCCTCATATTGGTAATTCATTTTTTCTCTATTTTTTTTTCATTTTGTTAATCTGGTTAGAAATTTATTAATTTTGTTAATTGTTACCAAAAACCTGTATCATTTTATTGAAATTTTCTGTTTTTTCTGTTTTCAGTTTTAAGGATTTCTGCTTTTATTATTTTCTTTGTCCTACTTATTTTATCTTTCTCTTGTTTATTGGCTTATTATTTGAAGATTATTATTCTTTTCTTTTTTTGAGATAAAGTCTTGCCGTGTTGCCTAAACTGGAGTGCAGTGGTATTACCATACTCATTACAACCTTCCTGGGCTCAAGCAATCTTCCATCTTCACCTTCCCAAAGTGCTAGAATTGTTGGCATGAGCTGCTATGCCTGGCCTTTTATTTTCTAGTATAATCAATCCTTTAATGTCATGAATTTTCCTCTAAGAATTGCTTTAGCTACATTCTATAAATAGGTTGTATTTTCATTTTCATGCAGTTTAAAATAATATTAATTTCTCTTGAGACCTCTTTTTTATGATGACCTACATGTTATTACATGAGAAATGTGTTGCTCATTTTCCAAGTATTTTGGGATTTTTTTTTCTCTTATAAGTTCTTTATTTGGGCTTTTTTAAAACTATAGGTATTTTTAAATCCACATTTTACAAATGGAGAAACAGAAAATTGTAAATAAAATGGTAAGCAAATCAGCTTATTTTGGGATTAAAAACATTTTTTTTTGAGACAAAGTTTTGCTTTGTTTTCTGGGCCAGAGTACAGTGGCATCATCATAACTCACTACAACCTCAAACTCCTGGGCTCAAGTAATTCTTCTGCCTCAGTTCCTTAAGTAGCTAGGACTATAGGCATGCATCACTATGTCTGGCTAATTTTTATATTTTTTGTAAAAACTGGGTCTCATTATGTTGTTCAGGCTGGTCTTTCAACTCTTGGCCTCAAGCAGTCCTCCTACCTTGGCTCTTAAGAGTGCTAGGATTACAGGTGTGAGCCCCTATTCTCAGCCAGTATTTTCAAGGTATCTTCTTGTTGATTTCTAGTTTAGTTCCATTATAATCAGGAACAAAATTTGTGTGATTGCAATTTTTTAAAATTTGTTAAAGTTGTGTTATGGTTGTGATTTCACAGTTTTTTAAAATTTGTTAAGGTTGTTTCATGTGCACAAGACAGACCACAAAAATTGTGATTTCAATTTTTTAAAATTTGTTAAGGTTGTTTCATGTGCACAATATAGACCACAGAATGTGGGGAAAAAAATGTGTATCTTGTTTTTGTTGGGTAAAATACTATAGAAATTTCAATAAAAGTCAATTGACTGGTACATTTTTAAGTTCTCCTTTATTGTTACCATTTTTTAAGCTACCTTTTCAATTGATTTTGAAGGAGGATTGTTGAAACCTTGAATTATAATTATGGATTTGCCCATTTCTCCTTTCCTTCTATCAGTTTTCATGTATTTTAAAATCTTTTATTATGTGCAAATTTATCTATGATTTATGTCTTCTGGTGAATTAACACTTTTATGATTATGTAATGTCATTCTTTATCCCTGGGAATTGTCCTTGCTTTGAAGTTTATTTTTCTTTTCATTAATAAAGCTATTCCTGCTTAATTCTTGTTAGTGTTGGCATAGTATATATTTTCAACCCTTTGCCTAGAATTGACGTCTTAGAAATATTAAGACTTGCAGTGCATGAACACAAGATGTTTTACCATTTATTTCTTTTTACATTTTGTCAAGAATGATTTGTAATTTTCGTGGTATAAATTTTGCACTTCCCTTGTTAAATTTATTCCTAAATATTTTGGGGGGTTTTGATGCTGTTACAAATGGAATCAGTTTTATAATTTCAGTTTTGGTTTTTCATTCCTTCTGTTTAGAAATATAATTGATTTTTATAAGTTGACCTTACATTTTGCAACTTAGCTGAACTCATTTATTAGCTCTAATAGTTTTAGTGATTCCTTGTGTTTTTTTTTTATATATAGTCATGTTATATACAATAGAGATAATTTTACTTCTTATTTTCCAAAGTAGATCCCTTTTATTTCTTGTCTTGCCTAATTGCCCTGGCTAGAATCTCCAGTACCGTGTTCAGTGAAAATGGTAAGAAGGGAACATCCTTATCTTGTTCTTGATCGTAAGAGGAAACAAAACGTGCATTCTTTCATCATTAAGCATGATGCTAGCTGTGTAGATGCCTTTTATTTGGTTGAGAAAATTTCCTAGTTTTTTGAGTTTTTTCTCATAAAGATGTGTCGAGTTTTGTCAAATGATTTTTCTTTGTCTATCAAGATGATCATTTGTTTTTAATCCTTTATTCCTTTTTTATGGCATATTATGTTAATTTGACTTTTAAACCAAAATTATACTCTTACATTCTTGGGCTCAATTCCACTTGGTCATGATGTATATAATCTTTTAATGTATTGCAGAATTTTGTTTGCAGCTATTTTGTTGAGGATTTCTGCATTTATATTTATAAGAGCCATTGGTCTTACAGTTTTCTTATGGTAACTTTATGATAATTTTAGTATCAGGGTAATATTGGCCTTCTAGAATGAAGTGAGAAGTTTCACCTCCCTTTCTATTTTTAGAAGTTTGTGACTAATAGGTTTTAATTCTTCTTTAAATCTGATAGAAATAACCAGTGAAGTCATCTAGGCCTAGATTTATCTTAGTGGAAATTTTTTTTGATTACTAATTTAATCTATTTACCTAAATAGATTTGTTAGATTCTATGTATTTCTCTTTGAGGAAGTTTTGGTAGTTTGCATCTTTCTAGGTACTTGCCCATTTCATCTAGATCATCTAATTTGTTGGCATATAGATGTTCATAGGAATTTCTTTTTTAAAAATTTTTGTTTATTTTTTGAGACAGAGTCTCACTCTGTTGTCCAGACTAGAGTGCCATGGCACTCAGTCTAGCTCACAGCTTGAACCAAACTCTTGGGGTTGAGCAATCTTCCCGCGTTAGCCTCCTGAGTAGCTGAGACTACAGGCAACCACCACCATACCTGGCTAATTTTTCTATTTTAGTAGAGATAGAGGTTTTAATCTTGCTCAGGCTGATCTTGAACTATGCGCTCAAGCAATCCTCCTGCCTCAGCCTCCCAGGGCTAGGTGCTTAATAGTTGTGTATCTTTATAGCATACATGTGATATTTTGATACAGGCATACAATGTGAATTAATCAAGTCAGGGCAATTGGGGTCTCCACCACTTCATGCATTTATCATTTATTTGTGTTAAGAACATTCCAATTCCACTCTTTTAAAGCATACCCTAACTTGTTGTTGATTGTAGTCACATTGTTGTGGTATCAAATATTGCTCATTTTATGTAACTAACTATATTTTTGCACCCGTTAACCATCTCCACTTTATCTCCCACCTTCTCACCACCTTTCTTAGGATTTGGTAACCATCATTCTACTCTATAATTCTATGAAATCAATTATTTTTAATATTTAGCTTCCACAAAGATTTGCTTTCTGTGCTTGGCTTATTTCACTTTTGTTCTCCAGTTCTATCCATGTTGTTGCAAATGGTAGGATTTCATTCTTTTTTGTGTGCCTATGTAACATTCCATTGTTTATATGTGCCATCATATTTTATGCATTTGTTTGTCGATTTGATTAAAATTTTGGCTATTGTGAATAATGCTGCAATAAACACGGGAGTGCAGGTATCTTTTTGATATACTGATTTTGCCTTCTTTGGATACGAACCCAGTAGAGGATTGCTGGGTCATATGGTAGTTCTAGTTTTAGTTTTTGAGGAACCTCCATGCTATTCTCCATAGTAGTTGCACTAATTTACTTTCCCATCAACAGTGTATGAGGGTTCCCTCTCTCCACATCCTCGCTGGTAGCTGTTACTGCCTGTCTTTTTCATAAAAGCCATTTTAACAAGGGTGAGATGATACCTTATTATAGTTTAGATATGTATTCTCTGCTGAGTAATGATGTGAGAATTTCTTCATATTAACTGTTGTCCATTTGTATGTCTTCTTTTGAGAAATGTTTATTCAGATCCTTTGCCCATTTCGTAATTAGATTATTTGATTTTTTCCTATTGAAATGTAGGGGCTCCATGTATATTCTAGTCATTGATCCCTTGTCAGATGTGTAGTTTGCTAATATTTTCTCCTATTCTGTAGATTGTCTCTTCATTTTACTAATTGTTTCTTTTGCTATGCAGAAGGTGTTTAGCTTGAGGTGGTCCCATTTGCCCAATTTTGCTTTAGTTATTTGTGCTGTGGGGGTATTACTCAAGAAATCCTTGCACAAACCAATGACCTGAAGTATTGCCCCAATGTTTTATTTTAGTTGTTTCATAGTTTCAGGTCTCAGATTTAAGACTTTTATCCATTTTTATTTGGAGAGAGATAATGATCTAGTTTCATTCTTCTCCATATGAATGTCTAGTTTTCTCAGCATCACTTATTGAAGAGACTGTCCTTTCCTCATTGTATGTTCTTGGCACCTTTATTGAAGATAAATTCACGATAGATGTGTGGATTTATCTTTGAGTTCTCCAGTTTTTTCCTTTGGTCTATGTGTCTCTTTTTTATGCCAGTACCATGCTATTTGATTACTACAACTCAGTAGTATAATTTGAAGTCAAGTAATGTAATCCCTTCAGTTTTGTTCTTTTTTCCCAGGATTGCTTTGACTATTCTGAGTCTCTTGTAGTTCCAATATGAATTTTAGAATTATTTTTTCGATTTCTGTGAAGAATGTCATTGGTATTTTGGTGGGGATTGCATTTAATCTCTAGATTGTTTCAGGTAGTGTGGACATTTTATTTTATTTATTAATTTTTTGTATTAAATTATAGCTGTGTACATTAATGCAATCATGGGGTACAATGTGCTGGTTTTATTCTACATTTAGTAAATTTCACATGTACCCTTGTAAGATGCACCATAGGTGTGGTCCCACCAATTATCCTCCCTCTGCCCATCCTCCCCTCTCCTCTCTCCTCTCTCTCTCCTTTCCCCTTATTCTTGGGCTATAGTTGGGTTATAGCTTTCATATGAAAGCTATAAATTGGTTTCATAGTAGGGCTGAGTACATTGGATACTTTTCCTTCCATTCTTGAGATACTTTGCTAAGAAGAACATGTTCCAGCTCTATCCATGTAATCATGAAAGAGGTAAAGTCTCCATCTTTCTTTAAGGCTGCATAGTATTCCATGGCATACATATACCACAATTTATTAATCCATTCATGGGTTGATGGGCACCTGGGCTTCTTCCATGACTTAGCAATTATGAATTGGGCTTGCAATAAACATTCTGGTACAAATATGTTTGTTATGATGTGATTTTTTGTCTTCTGGGTATATATACCTAGTAGAGGAATTGTAGGATCAAATGGCAGGTCTATTTTTAGATCTCTAAGTGTTCTCCAAACATCTTTACAAAAGGAACATATTAGTTTGCATTGTCACCAGCAGTGTAGGAGTGTTCCCTTTTCTCCACATCCACGCCAACATCTCTGGTCTTGGGATTTGGGGATATAGGCTAATCTTACTGGAGTTAGAGAATATCTCAAAGTAGTTTTGATTTGCATTTCTCTGGTGATTAAGGATGATGAGCATTTTTTCATATGTCTGTAGGCTGTGCGCCTATCTTCTTCAGAGAAGTTTCTCTTCAAGTCCCTTGCCCACCCTGAGATGGGATCACTTGTTCTTTTCTTGCTAATACGTTTGAGTTCTCTGTGGATTCTGGTTATTAAACCTTTGTCAGAGACATAACCTGCAAATATCTTCTCCCATTCTGAGGCTGTCTGCTTGCTTTACTTACTGTGTTCTTGGCTGTGTAGAAGCTTTTTAGTTTGATCAGGTCCCAGTAGTGTATTTTTGATGCTGCTTCAATTGCCCAGGGGCTCCTCCTCATAAAATATTCACCCAGGCCGATTTCTTCAAGTGTTTTCCCTGCACTTTCTTCTAGTATTTTTATAGTTTCATGTCTTAAGTTTAAATATTTAATCCAGTGAGAGTCTATCTTAGTTAATGGTGAAAGGTGTGGGTCCAGTTTCAGTCTTCTACAGGTCACCAGCCAGTTCACCCAGCACCATTTGTTTAAATAAGGGAATCTTTTCCCCACTGAATGTTTTTAATTGGTTTATCAAAGATCAAATGGGAAGTAGCTCGGTTCATCTCTTTTTTTTTTTTCTTGATTTTTTTTTTCATCTTAGAGTGCATTTATTGACCTAACTGCTGTCTTTTAGAATCTAGAGTTTTAGGAGGCCAAAATTGTAATTTTCTCAACTTTTGGGTAAACTGATATGATGGTTGGACTTATCCAAGAAAATCTGAGATCATTATATTTTCTTGAATATTCATTCAAATTTCAATTTAATACTTGGGTGGCACCTGTGGCTCAGTGAGTAGGGCACCAGCCCCATATACCGGGGGGTGGCAGGTTTAAGCAAAAACTGAAAAAAAAATAAAAAATCTCTATATTTCAATTTAATACTTAAATTTTTCATTTTCAAATAAAAATACTATGGTAACCAGGGATGCCAGGACTTGGCTATCTCCTCTACCTGGGGAAGTTATCCTTTGTAGTTAAGGACTCAGGGACTGGAAAGTGGGGTGTTGAAACCTAAGGAGGTAAAGGTCTTTCTTGAAATAAAAGCTGGTTATCAGTTACCACCAGACAATCATGGTGGCTAGAATTCTAGAAATGGTGAAGAGAAGTTCATTTTCTGGTCTTGTCTTCATGGAATATATCAGTTTGTTTAACAGCTGGTTCTAAATATGGTGGTTAAAGTTTCAAGGTCTTCATTCTTTAAATGTAATTCGTCCAGCAGGGTGGCTATAAACCGTGTAAACA
The DNA here is from genome assembly GCF_027406575.1 of Nycticebus coucang. NCBI lineage: Eukaryota > Metazoa > Chordata > Mammalia > Primates > Lorisidae > Nycticebus > Nycticebus coucang. The sequence continues at coordinate 47,690,227 of NC_069793.1, forward strand.
TCTCATTTTCCTGAGAATGCTTCGTAATGCCAAGAGTTGGGGTCAGTAATGACAGCAACACTACAGCAATTAAAGTCCACTCTGCAGGTTTGTGTATAATACTTCTATTTGTTAACCTGAAAGTTCGGACAAGATTTTTAAGTTTTGTGTAAATATCTCCCAAGGTAATATGAAGAGGACCCAAAAGTCCAGGTAATACTTTACTCAATTTTTCAAGTACGATGTGTTTTCTAATTTGGTTCTGGGAACTTGAATCTATCTGTGGAAAGGTGGGATCATGCTCTTCTAAGTCTTGTGATTTGGTAGTTTCTTCATTCAAAACATATCGTCCTCTATAAAACTCCTTGATCCTTAGATTTAATTTTTCAGTTTCTTTTTTCAAGTTCTCATAACTTGCAAAGGTTTAATGGCTGTATCTGAGCCACTAAAAGGTAAAGACTCATCCAAGCTGTTCTGAGGTTCCCTCCAGGAAGGGGAATGACTATCTGGGTCAGAGTTTATGTCATCCTCATCAAGTTCTTCTTTAACCATAGGGGTTGAAGAGGGTTTCAGACATACAGAAGCATAATTCTGGCCATACAAAAACCTCAAAGTTTCTTCTGTCTTCCACTCAAAGTCTCCTTCTAAACTTGAAGTAAGTTGGTCTTTGCAACTTCAGGACACACCTGCACTGAACTAGAGACTGACCCAAAAACTTGGTTTGATTTGGCAAATTTTTTCTTAAAATGCTCAGCACTTTTTTTACTTATGCCTACTAGAGTTATATCTGACCTACTGTATTTATAATCAGAATTTTCAGAAGATTTTGATCTCTCAAGCAAAGTACTACTTAAAGAAATCTGAGTATTTACTTTCTTCAAAGGAAGTTCATATGCGACATCTTTCTCCTATCTAATCTGCAATTGCTAACTGTTCAGTGACACCTACTACAGTCTGTTCTTTGTCTTTGAGTTTGGAATTAACTTTTTGACCAGCTTTCTTTTTCACTATGCTTTCTCTGTGTAGCTGTGGCCTAATACTTGTTGAATTTGGTCTGTTTCCTGGTAGAAGGGAGGAAACAAAGTCTTGCTCATTATCACTGCTACTATCACTATGAGTGCTAGTAGAACTAGATTCATACTGCTTTTCAAAATGGCTGGACTTGTCAATATCTGATGTTTTAATGACTTTACTGCATAACTGTACTTCTTCTCCAGCATGGCTGCTTTGTCCTTCTTTTAGCAGCTGAAAATCGGGATGCCTCTCTTCTTCTCGAACCCATACTGGAGTTTTGGAAATTTGTGCTTCAAAAAACTTAGATGCTTGGTAACAAAAATTACTGCAAAAAGCCTTTTTTTCAGTAATATCATAGACTTTATTGGTTTTTGTGGAAATTTTATATTTCTGTTTTGGTACAATTCCCAGTCTCTTCTGACATAAAGGATATCCACAGAGTTTGACAATAGAATGTTCATCCACGACATCGTTGTAGTGAGCAGGTGTGATGAACTTCTCACACTCCATTAGGAAGTCTTCTGTAATATTCTCTTCTAAAAGCTGTTCAACTATATGTAGAGCTTTTCTCTCAAACTCAATCTTCTTTCTCACAGCTGCTTCTAGTTCTGCTTTCCTTTTAGAAGCATCTTCTCGTTTCAAAGCACTTGTCTGTTTAGTACCTGCGGCGTTTCGGGAGGAGCGGGACGCCCGGGCCTTGCAGCCAGAGGAGCGCAACATGGCCCTGTCAGCCATCTGGGCCCGCGGTCAGGTCTCTCTTGATTTTTTTAAAAATTTATTTATTTTTATTGTTAAATCATAGCTGTGTACATTAGTGCAATAAAGGGGTACAATGTGCAGGTTTCGTATACAATCTGAAATATTCTCATCAAACTGTTCAATGTAGCCTTCATGGCATTTTCTTAGTTACTGTATGTAGGCATTTGTATTCTGCATTTCGGTTCATCTCTTGGTTCTCTATTCTGTTCCATACATCTACCTCTCTGTTTTTGTGCCAGTACCATGCTGTTTTGATCACTATTGGTTTATAGTATAGTCTGAGGTCTGGTAGCATGATTCCTCCTGCTTTGTTTTTATTTCTCAGTAATGTATTGGCTATTTGAGGTTTTTTCTGATTCCATATAAAATGAAGTATTATTTTTTCAAGATCTTTAAAGTATGACAGTGGAGCATTAATAGGGATTGCATTAAAGTTGTATATTGCTTTGGGTAGTATGGACATTTTAACAATGTTGATTCTTTCCAGCCATGAGCATGGTATGTTTTTCCATTTGTTAACATCTTCAGTTATTTCTTTTCTTAGAGTTTCATAGTTCTCTTTATAGAGATCTTTCATGTCCTTTGTTAGATTAACTCCCAAATATTTCATCTTCTTTGGCACTACTGTGAACAGAATAGAGTCCTTGACTGTTTTTTCAGCTTGACTATTGTTGGTACATATAAAGGCTACCAATTTATGAGTGTTGATTTTGTAACCTGAGACGCTGCTGTATTTCTTGATCACTTCTAAGAGTTTTGTCATAGAATCTCTGGTGTTTTCCAGATATACAGTCATATCATCTGTGAAGAGTGAAAGTTTGATCTTTTCTGACCCTATATGGATACCCTTGATCGCCTTTTCTTCCCTAATTGTGGTGGCTAAAACTTCCATTACAATGTTAAAGAGCAGTGGAGACAACGGGCAACCTTGACTGGTTCCTGATCTGAGTGGAAATGATTTCAATTTAACTCCATTCAATACAATATTGGCTGTGGGTTTGCTATAGATGGCAACTATCAGTTTAAGAGGGACTTTACCTAACAATTGCAATCAGTGTAACTGGCTTATTGTACCCTCAATGAATCCCCAACAATAAAAAAAAAAAAAAACAGCAATAAAAAAAAAAAAAAAATAAAAAAAAAAAAAAAAAAAAGAAATGTCCCTTCTATACCAATTTCCTTAAGGGTTCTGATCATGAAGGGATGCTGGATATTATCAAAAGCTTTTTCTGCATCAATTGAGAGAATCATATAGTTTTTATTTTTTAATTTGTTTATGTGCTGAATTATATTTATAGATTTACGTATATTGAACCAGCCTTGAGACCCTGGGATAAAACCCACTTGGTCATAGTGTATAATTTGTCTGATGTGTTGCTGGATTCTGTTTGTTAGGATCTTGTTGAATATTTTTGCATCAATGTTCATTAGTGATATTGGTCTATAATTTTCTTTTCTTGTTGGGTCTTTTCCTTGTTTTGGGATTAAGGTGATGTTTGCTTCATAGAATGTGTTGGGTAGTATTCCTTCATTTTCTATATTTTGGAAAAGGTTGATTAATATAGGTACTAGTTCCTCTTTAAAGGTTTGGTAGAATTCTGACGTGAAGCCATATGGTTCTGGACTTTTCTTTTTAGGAAGATTTTGTATAGTTGTTGCTATTTCAGAACTTGAGATAGGCCTGTTCAAAATTTCCAATTTATTCTGGCTAAGTCTTGAAAGGTGACACGCTTCCAAGTGTTGGTCATTTTCCTTCAGATTTTCATATTTCTGAGAATAAAGTTTCTTGTAATATTCATTAAGGATTTTTTGAATTTCTGAGAAGTCTGTTGTTATTTCATCTTTGTCATTTCTGATTTATGAAATTAGAGATTTTACTCTTTTTTTCCTGGTTAAGTAGCCAAAGGTTTATCTATTTTATTGACCTTTTCAAAAAACCAACTTTTTGATTTATTGATCTGTTGTATCAATTTCATTTAATTCTGCTCTAATTTTGGTTATTTCTTTTCTTCTACTGGGTTTGGGGTTGGCATGTCTTCCTTTTCCAGTTGCTTGAGATGTCCCATGAAGTTGTTAACTTCCTCTCTTTCCGTTCTCTTGAGGAAAGCTTGTAGTGCTATAAATTTCCCTCTTAAGACTGCCTTTGCAGTATGCCAGAAGTTCTGATAATTCGTGTCTTCATTGTCATTTTGTTCCAAAAATTTGGCAATTTCTTTTTTAATCTCGTCTCTGACCCAACTATCATTCAGCATAAGGCTATTTAACTTCCATGTTTTTGTACGAGTATGCAGATTCCTGTTGTTACTGAGTTCAACTTTTATTCCATGGTGGTCTGAGAAGATGCAAAGAATAATTTCTATTCCTTTAAATTTACTGAGGTTTAGACTTGTGACCTAAGATGTGATCGATTTTGGAGTATGTTCTATGGGCTGATGAGAAGAATGTGTATTCAGTTTTGTTGGCATGAAATGTTCTGTAGATGTCTGTTAATTCCAAATGTTGAATGGTTAAGTTTAAATCTGAAGTTTCTTTGTTAGCTTCTTATTGGAGGATCTGTCCAACACTGCCAAAGGCGTGTTAAAATCTCCGACTATTATGGAGCTGGAGGAAATCAAGTTGCTCATGTCTGTTAGAGTTTCTCTTTTTTATTTATCTATTTTTAAAAGTGAGGCTGTCTGTTTTTTTTTTTTTTTGCAGTTTGGCTGGGGCTGGGTTTGAACCCGCCACCTTTGGTATATGAGGCCAGTGCCCTACTCACTGAACCACAGGCGCCTCTAGAGTTTCTCTTATAAATTAAGGTGCATTCTGGTTGGGTGCATAAATATTAATAATTGAAATCTCATCATATTGAGTATTACACTAAACAAATATGAAGTGACCATTCTTATCCTTCCTTACTTTTATTGGTTTAAAGCCTGTTGTATCTGCAAAGAGAATTGCAACACCTTCTTTTTTTCTGATTTCCATTTGCCTGAAATATAGCCGGACCATCCCTTCACCCTGAGTCTATATTTATCTTTTAAGGTAAGATGAAATTCTTGTATGCAGCAGATATCTGGCCTGAGTTTTTGTATGCAGTCAGCCAACCTGTGGCTTTTAGAGGACAATTTAAGCCATTCACATTAATGGAGAATATTGATAAGCCCGGTAGAATTTTGAGTATCGAGCTTTTTGAAAGTTCAGTGGACATTTTTAATTCTTTTGCCACCGTGGAAGTTGGAGTTTGAGCAAAAGTTTCTGAGTGAGTTTACTTTTTTCATGGAGAATTGTGCTGGTCATTATGGAGGATAGGTCTGAGAATATTCTGGAGAGCTGGTTTAGTTATGGCAAATTTCTTCAACATGTGAATGTCATTAAAGTATTTAATTTCTCCATCATAAATGAAACTCAGTTTAGCTGGATACAGGATCCTGGGTTGAAAGTTATTTTGTTTTAGGAGATTAAAAGTCAATGACCACCCTCTTCTAGCTTGAAAGGTTTCAGCAGAGAGATCTGCAGTCATTCTAATATTCTTCCCTTTGTAGGTTATAGTTTTCTTACATCTGGCTGCTTTCAGAATTTTCTCCTTCATGTTAACTTTAGTGAAGTTAATTATGATGTGCCCGGGGGATGCCTTATTTGGGTTGAGTTGTGCTAGGGTTCTAAAACTGTCTGCTATCTGAATTTCAGAATCTCTTGGCATATCTGGAAAATTCTCTTTCATAATTCACCTGGCTATTTTTAAAGACAAGGTTTTGGTCTTGCTTGGACTGGTCTTGAACTCCTGATCTAAGGCACTCCTAGAGTGCTAGGATTACAGGTATGAGCCACTCCACCCAGTCTAAAAGGATACAGTTTAGAAACAGCCAGATGAAAACAATGTGCAGGGCTAGGTATGTGGAAAGGGATATGGCGTTTCTATATTCTATCCAGGGTGCCACCCTCCTAGCATGTAAGTCCTAGCATGTGTGTTTAGCAACTTGTAATTTCTCCAAACACCATCTCTTAGGGATTTTTTATGGAGGCTTCTTCACATAGACATGATTAATTATTATTTTTTCTTTTTTTCTTTTGAGACAGAGTCCCACCTATCAACCCTCGGTAGAGTGCTGTGGTGCCACAGCTCACAGCAACCTCCAAATTTTTGGGCTCAGGTGATTCTTGTGCCTCAGCCTCCCAACCAGCTGGGACCACAGGCGCCCGTCATGATGCCCGGGTATTTTTTTGTTGCAATTTGGCCGGGGCTGGCCCCAAACCCACCACCCTCCATACATGGGGCCGGTGCCCCACCCACTGAGCCACAGGCTCCACCCAACATGATTGATTATTAATTCAATCTCCAGCTCCTCTCTTCTCCCCACAGGAAGGGGAATAGAACTGAAAATTCCAAGCTTCTAATCATAACTTTGTTTCTTCATTCAGTCCACTAAATGTCACTTCATTTGAACAAAAGATGTTCCTAATACTCAAGAAATTCAAGGGATTTAGGAATTCTGTGTCAGGAACCAGAGTCCAAGATTGAATATTAGAACAAAGCACTCCTATTGCTTACAAAATTACTAAGGTTTTTGGAGCTCCGTATCTGGAACTTGGAGCAGATATATATCGAAAAGAGCTGTCTGGAAAGTATCTAACCATGTAATTTTTCTTTCTTTCTTTCTTTCTTTTTTTTTTTTTTATAGAGTCTCACTTTATTGCCCTCAGTAGAGTGCTGTGATGTCACAGCTCACAGCAACCTCCAGCTTCCCAGGCTTAGGCGAATCTCTTGCCTTAGCCTCCTGAATAGCTGGGACTACAAGTGCCCACCACAATGCCCGGCTATTTTTTTGTTGCAGTTTGGCTGGGGTCGGGTTTGAACCCGCCACCCTCAGTATATGGGGCCAGCACCCTACCCACTGAGCCACAGGCGCTGCCCTGTAATTTTTCATATTACATGGCTGGGTACTTTGCAGATAAAAATTCTTATCTGCTGGGTACTTTTTCCAGGGCATATTTTGTGTGTATGTGTATATGTATTTTTTCATATTATTTCACACCTATACTTAACACTTTCCACAAAAATTAAGTTAAGATGAGGGAGGGAGATTGGTGTGCTCTCAACTAATGGGCATAATGGGAGGGCATATGGTACACCTCCAGGGAGTGGGACACAACTATAACAGGGACCTTACCTAACAAATGCAAACATTGTAACCTAGTTGTTTGTACCTGCATATTAATCTGAAATTTGAAAAAAAACCATTAATTTTAGATGATTGTGGACTTAAATGTAAAAGGTAAAAATATAAAATCTCTGTATGAAAACAGTGTAGGATATCTTTGTAATTTTGCAACATTAATAAAAATAATAGAATTTGTTTTAGGATCTAGACATCACTGATGATTAAAGAAAAAATTAATCATGTGGATTTCATCAAAATTAACAACTTCTATTTACAAAAAGACTTTGTTTAGAGAAAGAATAAAATTAAAGAGCTGGAAAGTAAAAAAAAGATAAACATTTTAGAGAATCATTTTAGAAGTTCCAACATCTGACTCATAGGCCTTTCTAGGCAAGGAGAATAGGAAATGGAATAGGGAAGAAGAGGAAAAGATACAAGAATATTGTGTAGAACTGAGGGCATGAATTTTTAAATCGAAATAACATCCAGGTGCCTAGCACTATGAATGAAAAAAGATCCATACAAAGACATATTATTGTCTAATTTTATTTATTTATTTATTTATTTTGAGATAGAGTCTTACTTGTCACCCTTGGTAGAGTGCTACGGCCTCACATCATAGCTCACAGCAACCTCAAATTCTTGGGCTTAAGTAAATCTTTTTGCCTCAGCCTCTTGAGTAGTTGGGACTACAGGCACCCGCCACAACGTCCAGCTGTTTTTAGAGCTGGGGTCTTGCTTTTGCTCAGGGTGGTCTCAAACTCCTGAGCTCAAGCAATCTACCCCCCTCAGCCTCTCAGAGTGTTAGGATTACAGGCTTGAGCCACCTAGCCCAGCCATTATTGTTGAATTTTATTTTTATTTTTGAGACAGAGTCTCATTATGTCACCCTTGGTAGAGTGCCATGGCGTCAGAGTTTCCAGCAACCTCAAACTCTTGGGTTCAAGTGATTCTCTTGCCTCAGCCTCCCAAGTAGCTGGGACTACAGGTGTCTGCCACAATGCCTGGCTATTTTTTTGTTGCAGTTGTTTAGCTGGCCCAGGCTGGGATCGAACCTGCCACCCTTGGTGCATGTAACCAGTATGCTACAGATGCCAAACCTGTTGTTGAATTTTAAAATAATAGGCATAGAGGTAAGATCCCAAAAGCTTCCAGAGAGGAAAAAAAACGTAGGTTATATAGGATCAGGAATCAGACATCTTAATATCTTTAGTGCTAAAGTCTGGAATACAAAGGAGCAGTGCTCATGACATTCTAAGGGAAAATGATTTTTTTGATATAGAATTCTATACCTAATCAAACTATCAACTAAACATCAGATTAGATAGATATATTTTCAGATATATAACAACTGAAATAGTATATCTCATGTATCTTTTGTTTTTTCTTTCTTTCTTTTTTTTTTTTGGTTAAAGATGTTACTAGAGAATGTGCTCCAAGAACAGGAGTTAAGTAAACTAAATAAAAGAAAGACAAGACAGCATAAAGACAAATAATCAGAATGACTGTTATACAGAGGCATAGAGAGCAGTCAGTCTGAATTTGAACTGAAAGACAGGTTTCTATGTTAGAGTTCTCCAGGGAAACAGAACCAATTGGATGATTATATATAGAGAAAAAGATGTATTAAAAGTAATTGGCAGTTATGGAGGCCCATAACTTCAAAATTTGGATGGCAGGGTAGCAAACTGGAGACCCAGGAAAGCCAATGAAGCAGGTTCAGTCTGAAGTCTATCAGGCTCGAGATCCATAAGACTTGTTCCAGTTAGAGTCTAAAGGCTGAAGAATTCTCTCTTATTCAGGGAAAATTAGTCTTTTCTACTGATTCTTTTCAACTGATTGGATGAGGCCCACCCACATTATGGAAAGCAATCTGCTTTACTAATTTAGTTTACTAATTTAGATGTTAATATCATTCAAATACATCCTCACAGAAACAACCAGAATAATGTTTGACCAACTATCTGGGCACCATGACCTAGCTAAGCAGACATAAAATTAACCATCACAGTTGATTATCTCAGCTGTGACTGATCATCACAGTAAATTATGTAATATATTTGATGATTTGGAAAATGATACTGATAGGCAAAAATGTGGTAAAAGTGATAAGTCCATGCAAAGTAAGTTTTATAAACAAGGCTTTTTATAAAGAATAACAAAAAAGTTGCAAAAGGAATGATATATATTTATAGTATACTACTTGGCTCTGCTATGAACAATAATATAAGCATTTACTTGATTTAGCTAAAAGTTGTTACATAATTATATTGGGAAGATGTGGAGATGATATGCAAGACTTAAATACTCAACTGCCAAAAAAAGACAATAAATGATGACTAAAATTGTTAAATAAAACATCAGTAGATGTACAAAAGCTTAAAATACAATTGTAAGCACATTAATTAGAAATGTGGAGCTAAATACCAAAAGAAACACTTAAAACAGTTGACAATGATTGCTTTTGGGTCATGTAAATGGAAGTAGGGGCAGGTGTGGCAGGTGTGACTATGTGTCCATTGTCTTATTAATGTAAGCTTTTTAGTAAAATTTAATTTTCCACCTTTTGCAAGCATTACTTTAAGAAATATAAAATCAATTAAAAATACAAAAATAGGTAAGGTATTTATAAATGATCTAGCAATGCTTCTTTGATGGATATTAATAAATAAGTGAAAATATTCCTAGGACCTTAAATAAATCAGATTCTGGGCAAAAAATGTGTCCAATTAGATAATTTCACACTAGGTCTAAAGAAATATCAAGATTTTCTGCCTGCCTTTCTCATTGAGTTTCATGGGAATCTTTGTGTACAGGAATTTTCAAGATGTTTGCTTTAACGAGGAGATGATTTTATTTTCTTAGTAGTAAATGTAGAAGGAGTAGTTAGGAAGTAGGAATGAGCTTGAATGCAGGGTTATTAATTGATGTAGGCACCACAAACTTGGCAACCTGAAAAAAATATTCTGTACTTGAATAATTTGCATAAATTCTTTAAAACCCAATTTATTAAATTGTTTGCTTATTTAGGTATTGGCTACATATGCATAGTCAATGAGTACAAAATCAAAATATTAAGACAGTTGAACATTCTAGCTCATCACGCCCAACCTGATAGTCTCAGGAAAATTGAGATATTACTTTCACTATTTGTAGGTTGTGTTTAACTTGTGACATTTCAATGACCATGCCATTCAGTGTATCAAATGCATCTTTTAATGCTAATGACTTGTGAGGATTGCAAACTATACACTGAATGGTGTGCAGATATCATGATTTTTATCCTTACACTTAGATCTTAGCACCCATACCTTACACATTTGGATGTAGGTGAGATAAATTGTTTTTTTAGTTCTCTAATTTTAGGACTTTTAGTTTATATGGTATCCCTAAGGACACCATAAAATAACTCTTAAGTAGTGCAAGAGAGCACTCCTTGAGTACCTTTTAGAGCAGTAGAATATTAGCTGTTGTGTGCATAACTTTACTTGTGATATACTGGTTACCTCAGATCGGAAACAAGTTTATTAATTACAGGGTACTTCATATGTAACTTTATGAATATTGTTCATCGTGGTAGAAAAAAATGTAGATTGGCATGGTCTTTCAAATATAGACACACATTTGAAAGCAGGTTGAGAAAGTTCACATTTCAGATGCTCAGATTTGTCAAATGATAAAAGGGAAATAATATTTTTAATAATTGTACAGAGGAAATTTGTGAAACAGTAGGAAATATAAATAAGAACAAATCCACAAAACTGTGATAGTTGATAGCTAAAGTGGCTCAAATAAAATTATGGCAAAAATTAAAAAAAAAAAGGAAGCCCTGTAAATATTCTTGTAGATCAGATTGATACAGCCCTATTCCAGAAAAGGTGGTCTGATAGTTAATTTTCCTATTCCTATATTTGGAAAAAATCACAAAATTGCTGAAATTCTCAGTCAAAAGACTAACAGGTAAAAGTTATGTCTGATCTTATATCTCATGTACACATGTGTAGTTCCATTGATATTAAATGTAATTACTTAATTTTGAAGAAAACCTTGAATATATCTTGTACTTAAAGACTTTTCCAAGCCTGGGAAAAGTTCCAAGCTGCTTCCATGAAGTTCCATCTACTCTGGGGACTGAGACAGGAAGTTCCCTTAAGCCAGGAGTTAGAGTCCAGTCTGGGCATTTAGCAAGACCTGGAAAAAGAGATTTCTAGTGTGAATTTTCTAATTTCTAGAATTTTCTATTTTCTTGGAATTATTATGGCGTGTTTCACTTCCTGCTACCAGGCAGTTTTTACAGTTTTGTCCATCATCATGTCCAGATAGATAATGTATACTCATACAAAAATATTAGTGATACAATTAAATCTTATTGACTGCAAAATTATTTGTTAAACATTTATGGCTAAAATGTTATTCTAAAAAAACTATTTTAAAAAGAGAATGGAAACAAAAACATTGGAATCCTTCTCATAAAACTTAGAATATTTAAAAGATTTTGAATTATATTGATTTTACAAACCGAAGTAATTTTATTTCTTCCTGTTGTATGTTAAACCTGAGCTATAAACCTCGCTGTTGTATGTTAAACCTGAGGATAACAGAAATCTATTGGTTATTTTAACAGTATTTTTGCTAACATCATAATATCAAGAACCAAAATGTTGCTGATTCAAAGTAGTTTCTTTTTTTTGTTTTGTTTTGGCCGGGGCTGGGCTTGAACCTGCCACCCCTGGTATATGGGGCCAGCATCCTACTCCTTGAGCCAAAGGTGCCGCCCCAGAGTTTCTTTATGTTTAAATATCATGGTTTTAATATAAATTGTAATGTTCATGTAAGTAATCAACTTACATTAAAAAAACCTTTTAATATGGGGAAGAGGGGGAGGATGGGTGGAGGGAGGATAATTGGTGGGACTACACCTAGGGTGCATCTTACAAAGGTACATGTGAAACTTACTAAATGTTGAATATAAATGTCTTAACACAATAACTAAGAAAATGCTAGGAAGGCTATGTTAACCAGTGTGATGAAAATATTTCAAATTGTATATAAAACCAGCACGTGGTACCCCATGAGCGCATTAATGTACACAGCTATGATTTAATAAAAAAAATCTTTTAATTGAGAGAGACCAAATAAATGAATATATGTCATGCTTTATTATTATTTGGGAGATAATTGAAGCTTTGCAGTGAAATACATTCAATTTCAATAATATCCACATAAATACTTATGGGCTAGTGAATATTTATTAAAATATAAGAAAAATTTGGGTGGCGCCTGTGGCTCAGTGAGTAGGGCGCCGGTCCCATATGCCGGAGGTGGCGGGTTCAAACCCAGCCCCAGCCAAAAACCACAAAAAAAAAAAAAAAAGAAAAATTAATTATATTCTGCTGCATTTTTATATTAAACTGAGTTTTAATTTTAAAAATGTAAAAATTTTAGATATTCAAGAACTTTTCCTAACTAAATATTTGGCTCAGTTTATGCTAATCCAGGTACTGTTATATATTATGCTTAATTGTTCTCTCTTTGTTTCAAAATATCATTTGCTTTTTGACTAATATAAAAAGGAACAGAAAAAAAAAGTAACAGAAGTAAATTTAGAAAAGAACTCAAGGCAATATAAACACCTCATTTCTATTGGACTTTATTCCCTGCTGAATCAAAATAAGAGATACTGTGAACAGTAACCAAATAGAATTTATCTGATGTCTGTAATGGATACCAAATACACAATTATAGGACTATGTAGGTCATAGATGCTTCATGGAAAAAAAGTTGCTATCCAGATTTATTTTGAGTAAATAAAAATACTTAAATGAATATTTAAAAAATTAAACATTTTTAAAAAAAGTGCCTAGCATGGTGCCTGGTCCAATAAATAATAATACCAAAAGCCAATTAAACATTAAACATCAGTGATTTTTTAATATATCATATAATCATGATTATTATATCCAACTTTTAAAATATTCATTTGACATTATACAATACAATCTTAGATAGTACTGTTATTGCCTTGCAGTTTTATCATATTTTTTCCCAATGGTGATGTAGTAGTTAATGTGGTCTTCAATGCTGTAGACAGCTAACACCTGGCTTACTAACACTTTTACACCAATAAGTAAAACTTAGTAAGATAGATTGTCTAATGCACACATCTTACGCAGTAGTTATAGTGTTAAGAAGTTCTTGTTATTACGAATGTGCATTATGAGTATATTGTACACAGTCCTGGTATGCAAATGTGTAGCATTCAGAGAAGTGAAATAATTCTGTGTTATTATTATTTCTGTAAATTACATCTTAAGAGTTTTTGAGGACTTTATGATGGCAGTTTTCTATAGTCGTAGTCATACAGTATGTGCAGCACAAAGTGTTTTCTTTCACTATTAACAATAACTGAGCCAATGAAAATGCTTTTTAAATATATACACAGCAAGCAGTTATCTGGCTGTTCCTTCTTACTATACACAAACCATCTTTTATTGTCTTTTAAGACAGCATATGAAACAGCGTTGTAAACATCTGTTTTTTATTGTTAATTGTCAGGAAAACTGGTATTTAAATGCTTCTTTGGAATCCTCCTAATCCTATCAAGAAGAATAAGATATATATGTTTATTTGTTTTTTAGATTATTCTTCTAAACTTCATTTAAAAAATCACACACATACTATCCTTCATTCATTTTCTAAAAATTACTTTTAGGATTATAATATTTCTATAGCTATTTTGAGGGCATTGCTTTGTAGAAATTAGTTAAAAGTTATTAAGAACACAGGCTATATTATATGCAAAAAAGATGCATTATAAATATAGACAAACATAATGTGGCTGTTCAAGTTATTTTCTTGGGCATATTCTATACTGAAATGTGCAATAATAGGAAATATAAAGAAAAGGCATTTGGTAGCCAAACAACAGATTAATTTAGAGTTCCAAATCTCCTGCCATAATTATTCTTTAGGAAATAAATGCTTTATTTTCAAAGGCTTTTTCTATTCTGATAATTGAGTCATTAATATCCATTGAATATCTCCGGCAGTGATACATACTATGATGGCTTTAGCTATACTACAGTGCAACTTCCTTATAAAGGAAAAGGATCTGTTGTAATAATTACTTTAAAAAATTAAAATTCTGCTCTAGTTGTTCTGAATTTATAATGTAAAAGCAAATGTACCTATCTCTTGAGAACAGAAAGAGCATCCATAATTTAATAATTAATATGTAATGACCAATAATTTTTTAACCCATAAATAGGCCTAAATAACAAGAGTATGGAATACCAAGAGAAGTAGTTGATTGTTAGTTAAAACTTTTTCAGAATTTACTCTTTTAAAAACATTTTATATAACCTTTATTAAATTGCTACCTTTTTGTGTAATTGGAATGCATTGTGCATTTTTCTATTTAAAAGGCTTGTACCTTATTGGTTTCTAAACTGGTAGAAACTGGAAGCTCACTATTAACTATTTATATCTGCTTTTCTTTTTGCTTTTCAAACTTGTATCAAAGTGATGGAGAACTAGGCTTTATTGCTGCATATAAAATTAATTGAAATGACATATTGTTGCAGTTTCTATGACAACTATATCATGATGCTAATGCTCTTAAAAATTTATAAACTATAATCTGAAATATGCTAATTCTAGTGAACACAGCACTTACTTGCTTAATATTCAGTTTAATACTAAACTTCATCAACTTTAAAAGTAGGTTGATAACATATTGTATACAATTAAAAGAGGCTTTTGTATTGAGCTCTTGAGTTTAATATTTTCTCCAGAAGCCTACTATTCTAGAACTTTAAGTGTGAATAAGTGAAGCGTTTCATTTATTATTGTCGTAAACAGACATGAATCATCATAAAGATGATCATTGTTGCAGTCTCAATATTGTTGTCTTTCTCCCCCCCAGTTTTAAAGATAATACATTACAACCTAATGCAAAACATCCTGATGAAAACTTAAAATTCAACAAAACTCAATGAGTTATTTAAATAATAGCAAACATCCATATTCCTGGGAACACTGGCTTATTTTTTAGCTTTCATATCTTTAGGAAGATAACATCATTGCAATACATGTTAAAAACATAAAACTTAGCAAGTTATAGAATAATTTTGCATAGCAATTACATTAAACACTTTGATTTGAAATAATTTTGAGGTTTCTTTTAGAACTGATTTAAAAGTAAAATATGTTATTTGGAATTGGTTGATAACTATAGATCCTATTTTTAAATAGTTTTCTTTAGTTAACAGCACTTCGTAAGTCAGAAAACTTAGTTTTAGAAATATATACAAATGTATCTAATTTTTTGATTGATAAAAAACAGGTAATTTAAATAGAATATACCAAATAAAATGAGTTATTATCACATGGAATTATCAAATATTGAACACAATGCTTCTACTGGCATACTTATCAAAAATAAATTTTCAGTATAAATGAAATTGGCTTTTATTTAACATTTGTTGAATCATAAAAGTATAAAAGATTAATATTTAATTAACATATTTTTAAGTTTTTGCTTTGCACATATTAGGTACTCAGTAAATATTTAAATGTGAATAAAAATGTGGACTACAAGCCAAAAGTCTTCAATGTAAATGTGATATGTAAAAACAAACACACACACACACACACACACACACACACACCAGAAATCTTGTATTTAGGAATTTTAAAAATAGTCTGGGACTTGGAAAAAGGATTTTTAAGTAACAAATTTTAAAATTAGAGAATTTAGTTAAATTCAGTTTTAAAAAACAAGGCTAACATAATGATACAAAACCCAAAATTACTAAGGCAAATTATCAAACTTAGAAAAGACTGGTGATATTAGTAGTAAATTATTATTGTTTTATATTTACCCATGAGCAGTTTTACAGCATTATTTTTGTGTTTTTTGTCTTTAATAGGTATTGGAATGGATCCATACTGATTTAGCAAATGTTTCTAGTGTGGCAAAATGTGTAATGAATGGTCATCTTAGTGAATGGCCAGCTTCAGATTTGGGAAGAGGTTAAGTGTTTCTTTAAACAGAGAAAGGCATACGTGAAGGACTGTGAATACTTTAGCAGTATTACTTGGTGATGAGAAAAGAATACAGAAAACCAGAAGGATGCTATCATAAGGGGTACTTGGACTTTTAGTGACTAAAGTTTATTTCTCTGGTTGAATTATACTTTAACTCTTATATTTTTCCTTTCTGTGTTTTTCTGTGATATTCATGCTTACCTGTATAATTATCTAGATCATTTTTAGTCAGAAGAAAATACCAAAATCTTATGTATCATTGTAAGAGAAACATTTGGATGACAGATAAAAATTTCACTTTTTATCCAGATGTCTCAGTGATGTTAGTTTTGGCAGTCTTAAACAATAAAACAACTATTAGCTTACTAAATTTTTTTTTCAGATAACTTTTCAAAAATATCAAGACTGGTATTTTTAAAGTATAACTGGCATGTTATTTTTTGGGGGGGGGAATTGGTAGAGGTTTACAAATTTCTGGTTACTACCACATTATTTATGGTGATTTTATTTCATTATGTTTTGCCATTAATATTCTATTTATATCAATGGTAAAGTGGAGCAGATAGCCTGAATAGTGACTTCTATGTTATTTGATTTTTGTTTAAAAATGATAGAACTTAGTCCTGGGCTGCACATGTGATATATATTCCAGTTTTGTATTCATTGAATTTTTCTGTAAATAATATTTCTACCCAGGCTTAGTTTCTGCCAGTTATATGAAGTTTCATGTATATAATTCCTTACACTTTTAAGATAAAATGAACTGTCCAGATTATGTATGGCAAAACCTTGCAAGCCCCCTCTGAGTTAAGGCTCTGGGGACACGTTACAGTCTAATGTTCTATGAGGTTGGCCCACCCTACTGCCACTAAGAAATTAGATGATTTGGGGGCTATTACATACTTAAGGTTTTCATAGTGGATTAGAACAGCATTACTTAGCACAGGTGTTTCTATAATTGGGATTCCCTGGGAAAATTCAGTTTTGTATTCAGTAACACTCAGCTTTCCACAGGAGTGGAGGAGAGACCAAATGTTAATTTGCTAGGCTGTGGCATGAAACAAGGGAATGGGGTCTGGCTTGGGGGCCTGTTGCTTCTCTTCTTTGAAAAGACATTTTCTGTTGTTCATTAGCACCAAGTTGCTGCAATTCTATTTTCAAATTTTAATTTATTCAATTATTTATTTATTTGTGTACTGCTGACCAAAATACTGAATGTCCCCAGTTGAAGGCAGCCAGGGCTGATTTATGCACTCATACAACACAAAATAGTTCTGGTGTGTCCTTTTTCTTGAAATAGAATTATTCTTCTGGATTTGTAAGGCATATTTAAACGATGTCTATATACTTAAGTATTAAGGAAATGACTGAGGCATCGTTGGGGCACAGTTCACCGAGGAAGACTTTCAGTATGGCCTTGTACATGTCCCCAGCCTTGGTGTCAGTGTCCAGGAATACCAGAGAACAATGCCCATGAGATATTTCAGGATTTATTTAGCTCGAGGATTCTTACAGTGAAAGACATGAATATAAGGAGGAAGGGTGCCCGAGATGGCTTCAATAGAGGTAGGAATGAGAAAATGGAAAATCATTGATTTAAAAACAATCATTATTTTACCGAATCCATTGCTAGACACTCAGGAGGACGAATTTCCTGAGAAATGGGCGACTACAGAGCTGAGAAATGTGTAGCCCTGGCAGCGAGTGGCTGGGATGCCTGAGGGTTCTCCTGCACGCAGTCTTGTCCCGGAGATTCCCGCTTGTGACCTAGTGTCTCACCACGTCCCTCAGTCCCTTTGTCTCCTGTCCCGAAGGTGGAGTGCAAGCAGGAAAGGAGCCCCCGGGGGTGCGGAGTCTGCGCTGAGTCGAGGTCACTGCAGAAAGGAGCTCGCTCTTCGGCCAGGACCCGAGCAGATGCTACGCCTCTTCGAAGGTGCCCCCACCCTCCACCACTTTCCCGGGAGTTAGAGCTTGAAGTTTGGAAGCCGCAGCTCTTGTTGAAGCCATACACTCCTTGGCCCGGGAGCTTTGTGCTCGGCTGAGAGAGTGCCTTCGCTTGATTCCCGGCTATCGGTTTCCGCTAGTTGGCAGTTTTAACTCTCAGTTCGCTCAGGGAGGGCAGACCATGCCTGGCTCGGCCCGTCAGCCTGCAGGGTGCCCTCGCCTTGCTCCTCTTTCAAGCGGTCCGGGGAGGTGGCCAAGGTTGCTGGGCCAGTGTCAGCCGGGTTCGTCTCCACAGCCCCGAGTCGGGCGCAGTCTCCCGCTCGACCTCAAGGTGGCGACTTAGGCACGTAAACAGAGCTCGTCCGGGCCAGTCCGTTGGCACCCTCGCGGTTCATCCCCGTAACAAAATAGTTTCCCCGCTGCTCTCGAGCTGGCTGAATTGACTGTTAAAGGGACTTCCGTTTAGATGAGGAGTTCGGCCAGAATTTCAGAATGTGTATGTGTGTGTCCGCGCGCTCGCGTGGAGGCGGCGGGAAATGGTGATGTGGTGCAAACCCTGGGCCGAACCCGTTTGGGACGCCGCGAGCCTCCCCTGCATCACCTGAGCTCACAGGCCCAGGCGACCCAGCGGGCTGGTGCTTCGAAACCGCCCTGCAGTCCGAGATGCCGCGATCAGTGCGCAACTAGCAAAAGGACAGAGGGTCGTCTGGTCGCTGCCATCAGCTGTAGAAGATTTACTAATCTCGCGTCAGTGACATCCACAATTTATGAGTAGAGAGACCTGGAAAATAAAGCCCCCTTTCCCGTGCTGTGCCCTTCTCCAGGTGCATGCCGGCTGACCCAAGTGGCAGGGGTCGTTGGGGGTGGGGAAGAGAGACACAGATAGCAAAAGAATAAACGTGCGACAGTCACATAGTCTTACCTCCGGGACGAAAGGACACGGTTCCTAGAGCAGAGATTTCCATAACCAGTCTGCATCCCAGCTGTTTTTTCCGTAGGCGCTTTCCTGCCTAATACTGCCTTCTGACTAACTTGGACAAGGCTTGAGCTGACCCCCTCCTTTCTTCCTCCCCGTTTTTCTTTCCAGACATTCCCTAAACTCAACCCAGGGCAAATCCAGAAGTCGGTACAGTACAGAGCTTCCATTCAATCGTGGTGGCGGTTGGGGGAATCTGGCTTACAGTTTCTCTCAGGCAGATGTAAGAAGTCAATGGTTAAGGGACTTTGGAGGGGTGATTGGAGATGGCATGGGGTGTTGATGGCAGGCAAACGCGATTTCTCGTAGGTCTTGATGCTGCAGGTAAGGTTCCCGGATTCCAGCTGCCCTCCTGCAGAGCTGCAGTGGCGGGTGAGAATGGAGGGTTATCCTCGTCTGATTAGAGAGAAGTGGAGGAGGGTGCAGTGGAGAGAAATGGACCCTGGACAAGGCTCCATGGACATACGTTGTCTTAGTTCGTGTCTGTGCCCGTTCTATGCGGCTGCCTTTGGGAGCTTTTCAAGCAAGGCAGTATACTCCAGGCTTTTCCTCCCCTTCTCCCTCATCCCACAATTTTTTAAAAAAGTGAATACCCTTCTAAAATAAGTTAAAAATCTTTTTCTGACTTTCCATTTGAAATGTCAAAAGGATTAAATAAATGAAACTTTATCTACTAGGTAGTTTATCCCTGACTCCGCGACATTGCTGGTCTTTGGCCTTATTCTAATTCCGTCGTGGTAATTACCCTTCGTTTCTTTAAGTGCAATAGATTTATTGCCTTAGAGACTATGCACAGTTTGATTGAATTATTCATTTTTTTTCTTTGGTGTAGACTGCATCTGGGGACTCTGATGTGACGTGTAGATTTTTTTTTTTTTCAGGAACAAAGGGAATGTGGAAATGAAAGAGAGAGGGAGAGAGAGGCTGGCAGATGTAATGAGACGTGGTGAAGGTGTATGCAGACTGGCACTCCCACTCCTCCCTTCTGCTCTCACTGCAGCCCTGGGTAACTCGCAGGCTAACACAAACAGCTTTTCTCCCGCAGCCTGCCCTCTGTCACTGTAAGTACATCAGCCTTCTCTTATCAGCATGCAGATTCCAGCCACGCACTCCTCTAGCCTCCGCTTTGCACCTTAGACAGCAAGAGCACATTTAAAAATTAACTTTCCTAAGCTAGGAAAGGCATGTCTGTAAAACTTATTTTTGATTTATCTTTATTTTTCTTTGAAAAAAAGTTCATGCATTTTTACCACTTTCCCCCCCACCTCCTTTGTGGCGGTGCTGCTACCGCTGTGGTCTTCCTAACAGGATGATGCGCAGATTTAAATGCATTTAATGTTATTCTCCATCCATTTAAAGTCGAGGGAGGAAGCATGTTCCTTTTGTAAAATGACGTCTTTAAGAATGCAGAGCATTATTCACAGTTTGCTTCTTGCTTTTGTTGCTAAAACACGATTTCCGACCTGAGGCAGAGTCCCAAGGGCACTATTATTTGAGAGTTCAGGTTATTTTGTTACTCCAAAGTTAAATGAAGTGCGATGGGCTGCTGGAGTGTTGGTATGTTTGTTATCCCCGTTTAAAGAATCCAATTGCTGAAACTTTTCTCCGTGCTGTAATGAAAGTTTTCAACTTCTTCTCTTTTGGCTTTTACCCTCTTTGACTTGTTCTTCGTTTCAGTAAAAGTTCTCCTCGGTATTTTGGAGCGATTGACATTTATGCTTGTCCTATTTATACAGTAGCTATGAAGCCCTTCCTGAAAGAAGTTAGCGACCTTAAGATGAAGTCATATAGGTCTGAATTGTCCGCTCCGACTGGTGTAAGGAGACTTTCAAAGCGAGAATTCGAGGTTTTAAACGTCGTTATAATTTTTGCGTGGGTGTTTTGAACATTAACTTCTGAAGCAGAATTAATTGCCTTGCACTTCCCAAGTTCAGGGGGACTTCTCTCTCCAGGAACCGCGCGCGCCTTTCCTTTTGCGAGTTCGCGCCTCTTCTCTGGAGGTGCGAGGCCAAAGTTAGTAAAGCCGAGTTGCCTTTGCTGATTGCGGTGCGCAGGGACACACGGCCGGCTCAGAGGCAGCTATTGCAGTGGGCAGGTAAGTCAGCCCCACCCGCTCCCCCTCCTTTCCTCCCTCAATCCCGGAGCTCAGTGCCCAGGTTCTCGCGCCGCGCGGATCTGCGACCCCCAGGGGGAGTGAGCTTGTATGTGAGAGGATCTGGCCGCGGTGCCTGGGTGCCCTCCGCTTCTCTCCGAACTTGGAGCCTACAGGCCAGTGTGCACCAGGTGGAAAGCCCGGCACTTCAGCTTGCCGCCTCTCTCTCCACCTGGCTCAGGGTTTGGTACAGCCCGTGACCCAGGCTCGAGAGGAAACCTTTAGCTTGCACCCCCGCCCCCAGGGGCACGTGTCACCCCAGGCACAGCCTGAAGTGCTGCACCAAGACCTCAACCTTTGGTTTCCTTTCTTTAGGGATCAACGTTGTGACCCGCTCTAGTTAACGCCTTATCAATCTACTTTGGTATGAGTTTATTAGATAAAATCTAAAGAGGGTTCCTGACGCTCCTTTTCGGAAGGTCCATGGCAACCGAGTATTAGGGCCTTGGATCCCCAGAGATCTTGACAAATTTTCCTTTTTTTCTCCCACCAGCGGCCTGCGTCTGGTCAGCAGGGTCATTCTTAACCTCCAGGACCCTGAATTCCGTGAGAATCTAAAGGGATGCGCCAGTAAAATTTGTAAAGTCAAACTTATCTCAGCAAATTGGAGGGACCCAGTTTTGCCCTAGCATTTCCATCTCTGATGTTTTGCGTCTCTCAGCGGCTGAGGATTCAGGCTTTGGGACCTAATCTATCCCATCTTCTCTCTGCAGGCATTTAGGACAGGTCATTCGGTTTTGACGTCTTTTAGGCTTTCTAGAGGTTTTCTGGCCCTGTGGTTGAATTCCAGGGCAGACAGTGAAGAGTGCGAGACTCTAGAACCCTGCCGGACTACATTTATGCCCACAAAGAAGAGATTTGACTCCTTTCTAGGCTAGAAACACCTGGGCTTGCCCGTTTGGCCTTGGAGGTTAAGGGGCCACCGGTCAGTTCTGAGAGCCCAGCCTTTAAGAGCTGGCCTGCAAGGTGCCGGGGAGTATTCCTCAGCCACCTCTAAACTCTAGTGTCTGGAGGCAGAATTTCGAGTCCTGAAAGTCGCTGTGGGTGATGGGAATACAAGATTTCTTCTTGGGGACTCACTCTTCTTCCAGCCAACAGTCATCAAGTCAGTTTAACTCACAGTCCCCAAGTTCTCAGTTCTCAAGCATCATATTTCCTACTGAGGCAGAAGCATTTGGCTATTTCTTTCCCCCCACCTGATCCTAAATGCTCATCCCCAATCTTATTTCTTTTTCCTTCTCCTCTGGTGTTTCTATGAACCACACATGGAGTGTACTTAAGGAAGCAATCTGTGATTGGCATCTCAGCTTGTTGCATCTTCTGTGCTTGCTTACTCTCTCCATTTTCTTCAAAGTTAATGTAACAAAGATGAGGTTTCTCTCTCCTTTATTTTTGCTCACTTCATCTGTGAGAAGTCTTCCTTATGTTGGCAACTTTAGATTGCCATGAAATTTTCTGATTTTTCTAGCCACCGTACCTGACCCCCTTTCTCTTCAGGTTCATAGGTTCTTTCACAAAGTCTCTGTTTATGAAGCATCTCGAAGTGGCAACTTCATATAAGTTTCTATACAGTAAGAATGTCTTCTTCAGAAATCTCTGCAGGTTATGCTGGTATCTTTGAACTTCTCTCTTAGCTTTAAACTGGTAGTTCTAACTCTCCACTGACCTCAGTGTCTCAAATCTTAGTCTTTGTCTCTGGTGTCATGTTAAGGCAGGCAGGTGAATCTTACCTTGTGCACACTGCCTCTAGTTAACCAGTGCTGTTGTGAAAGCTAGTTGTCTCATCTGTCTCTTAGATCCTGCATCTCTACTATCTGACATCATGGTTATTCCCTATTGTCCTGGGCCTCCAGCTTTTTTGCACTAAGGCAAAGTTTCAGTTCTCTGCTTCTTTAGGCCATTCT
Source organism: Nycticebus coucang (assembly GCF_027406575.1). Classification (NCBI taxonomy): domain Eukaryota; kingdom Metazoa; phylum Chordata; class Mammalia; order Primates; family Lorisidae; genus Nycticebus; species Nycticebus coucang. The sequence goes on from NC_069793.1 coordinate 47,713,144, forward strand.
GTATCTTTCCAATCTTTACACATGAATCAAAGGAAATCTTTACTTTGTGTAGGGTTTTTTTTGGGGGGGGAGGGAGACATTTATAAACATAATCTATTGATTATGCATTTTTATGTGCTATACTAGGTACAAACTTTCTGTATCTTCTACAACCTCAAAGCCATCCTTCTTGCAATGTTTCTCTAAATCTTTTCCTCTACAAAGTTGAGGTAACACCCATTCAATCCCATTCGATATAGACTTATCCATATAATAAATATGGAACTATTTTATTTATTGTTGTAAAGGTATAATAATTTCCTTTGGTACTTTGTACATGTCTTGTTATTTATAATAATTATAAACTCCATAATCTATATGGCCTCCAGAACACTACCGTCTACATATGTTAGGAATCTAATGTGCATATTGTCTTTTCTTTTTTCTCATTGATTTATTTATTTTGAGACAGAGTCTCACTATGTCACCCTCGGTAGAGTGCCGTGGCGTCACAGTGCATAGCAACCTCAAACTCTTGAGCTTAAGCGATTCTCTTGCCTCAGCCTCCCAAGTAGCTGGAACTACAGGCGCCTGCCACAACATCTGGCTGTTTTTTTGGTTGTAGTTGTCATTGTTGTTTAGCAGGCCCAGGCTGGGTTCCAACCGGCCAGCCTTGGTGTATGTGGCTGGCACCATAACCATTGTGCTATGGGCGCTGAGCCAATTCCTCCTTTAAAAGAGAAACCTTTTAAAATGTTTTTCTTTCCCTATTTACTGAGATCTTATTAACTGGTATGTTTTCATTATCTCTGCCTCCTGCATCTCTTTCTTTTCTGTCTTTTGATTGTGCCTCTTTTTCATTTCCTTTCATCTTTCCTCATTCTTATCAATTCATCCTAATAGTCACTTTTCTTTCCTTTTTCCTGGTCTGCTTCGACCCTTGTCCTTCTCTGTTTTCCCGTAACTCACGTTTGTGGTCCAGTTCTATATATTAATAATTCTTGACGTTCAGCCCATGCTTTCTTCTGTCACCTAACTTTCCCAAAGCACAAACTGCTGTTCCTACTTTTACCTCTACCATCTGACTTCCTCACTTTCTCCGGTTTGGTCCTTTTTTCCCTCCTCGGTTGCCTACCTTTTCCCGGCTCCAGCCTGCATTTCCCTTGACTCCTCCCAGCAGCCCCAGCCCCAATAGCGCTCCTCAAGTCCTTTTCTCCGCAGCCTGCCTCTCCCCCACCTAATACTTGTCCCGGTTCTCCTCTGACCCCGACTCTCCGTCTTCTTTGTCCCCTTCCAGTTCTTTCCTAGTACTTGCTTCACTCTCTCTTTCCAGGCGCTTTCTCCGGTTCCAACCTCTGGTCTGCCCTCTTCTCTTGGCGGCTCTCTTGCTTGCCTTTGCCTCCCGCTCTCTCCTCCTTCTCCTTCCCCTGGCCCTCCCCCTCACCCCCCCAGCTTCTCTGCCTGGCTCGCTGCCTCCCTCGCCTCTTGTCTCATCTTGCCTGTGTTGTCTGGGAGGGGAGCCCTGCCTCCTCTCCCTCGCTCAGATCAATGCCCTGGCCACTCACTTTCTGATGTTGCACGACGGGAAATGCTTTGAATACTTACGACATGGCCGCTCACACTGATTGCCAAGATTGACAGCACTAACCATCGCCTTCACTTGTTTCAGGGGGGAAGCCCCTAGTCACCCAGTCCGAGCGCACCTCCTGGCACCCAGGCGGCAAACTTCTGCCGCTCAGCGCTCCCCCCCGCCCGGGGCGGGACACCCCCGCAGACTTGAGTTAACGGGCTGCGCCGGCCGCGGGCGCTGGGGGGTTCTTCTCCCTTGCTCCCTGGGCTGTGCCCATTGACCTAGCATCGACTCCCTTTCCTTAAAAAATTTTTTTTATTTGTATCTTTTCCTTTTTCTTTAATGCCATTTACTCCCGCGGCGCAGCGCACAAGGAGCCCTCCCGAGCGGTACCATCCTGGAGCCCGCCCAGGTAACCGGGACGGAGCAAGCGATTTAGAGAGCGAGGGAGGCAGAGCGAGAGCGCGCGGCCCGTTTGTGAGCTACCTGTTGGGGAGCCGGAGGGGGCAGGGGATAGGAACCCTGGGCTCGGCCGTGGTCCCCCCGCGCCTTCCGCTCCTGCCCTTCCGGGCTCCAGGGTTAGTTTCTTTGAGCTGGGACGGCGGGGCTGGGGTAGGACAGGAGGAGGGACGAGAGCCGAGCGAGCGCAGCCCGGAGAGGGCGCGGGTGGCCTGGAGTCGCGGCTGCCCAGCCCCGGCGGGTTTCCGTACTTGGCTGAGGAGGGGAGGAGCGGGAGGAGGGCGCTCCGCGGGGCCGCCGCGGAGGGGGAGTGGAGGTAGAGAAAGGGGCCTGAGCATCTGCCGCTCGCCGGCGGACGCGCGGATCCCCAGGATGCGTCCCTCTCTCGCAGAGTTGTGCCTTGTTCCGGAGGCGGCGACAGATCTGCGTGGAGGGCTTCTGGTTTTCAACCCCCCACCTAAAAATGCACTCCGAGAAAACACATGTTGTAGCTGTAGATAACTGTGCGTAGAACACTAAGGCAAAAGGGCAGGGAGAGAGACAGACAACGCAACCTTTGACTGCAGAAAGCTGTTATCGCCATCCCAAGTATTCGTCCGGAAATCTGTCTGCCCTCTCGGCCCACCTTATTCTTCCACCTCCGCCTCCCCGCATAGACATTCTAATCTAGATAACTGGGAATGATATGAAAAAGAAGTCAGGTGGCTTAGAGAATGAATTTTTAAGTCTCCGTGAAGTTTGAGGTAGGTATTTCATTGAAGTTCGCGCAAGTGTGTGGTGAAGGGAGCGTGTGTGCCTGCTTGTGTAGTTATCTCCCCCACCCCCCGCGTTCTGTGGAAGCAAATGCGTGTTGCTTTGAAGGCTCAGATGGGACCGCTGAGTGGTAATGCCCTTTGTGCCCACAAGAGGGCAATATCCCGAGGGCTTTGTGAGCGCTGTATCTCTCATTATCGCTGAAGGCTTGCTTTTAGAGAAAGTTATACCGAAACTTTCAAACTGATAATCACATCTTATTTCGTCATACTAAAAAAAAAAGGAGAAATGTATAAGGAAACAAAAGAGGAAGAAATAGAGAAGCGAAGAAAGGAGAGAGAAAGAAAGAGAAAAGCCAGCCAGCCTTCCCGGGAAGAGTCCTAGTCACGCCGAGACTAGGGGGAGGGCTGTTTTAATTGTGGGTTTGGCCGACTGACGACTGGAGTGCCCTCCTCGGCTGTCTTAGTTGTAGCCGGAGGTCATGTAAATCGACCTTAAAAGAATGCATAAGCCATAAATTAAAATAAACCATCACCCAAGAGCTGATCCATAAGTAGACAATATCCAACCTGGACAAAACGGGCTTCCCTTACGAACCGACCTAAACTGCATCCCCCAAAGAATAGAGGCTAAATGCAAAGTAAGTTTTCTAGCGAATATTTTGTTTTCTTGAAAAGTGTTGGATTGATAACGCTGTGTGACTGCGACGACACAGTTTCCGGAACCCTTCATTGTCAGCCAGATTTGGGGTGCGGGAGTTGGGAGGACCCGCTGGGCTTCTGAGCTTCTTAGTGCTACCCCCACCCCACCCCCATTTTGATTTGGAAACTTTGGCTATTTGTGGGGTTGACGCTGGCAAAGGGCGGGCGGGAGTAGAGGATCTCTGCCGGTCTCTGCGCCAGGATGAAGTTTTCTCCGAGGAGTTCATAAAGAAAACCCGGGTCGCTAGAAAAGGCGTTGCGCTCCCTGCTCTCGCCCTCGCCCGGTAGCCGCTCCGCCACAACTTTCCCGGGACGCTGCGCGAGTTACCTTGGGTTACCTCTGCCTTTCTCCCTTCCTCCTCCCACCCCCTTTTGGACGTTACTTTTTATGATCTTTTCAGGAATAAACAAACTGAACTCCAAGACGATCTGAAACCCAAGCGCTAACTAATCTGTGGTTCTTCTTGCTCTGCGCGCCGGGGCAGCAGTGTCCGGCCCGGCGGGAGCGTGGGTGAGGGGTAGCCAGCCCCTCCCGGCGGGAGCCCGGCCACTGAGTCCGCCGGCCGAGCCGACAGTGCTCAGCACGTTTCTTCCCCGCCCCGCGTCCCTGAGCCCGGCCGGCGCCCTCCGTCCTTCTGGGCTCCCTGCCCGGGTCGGGCCGTGCGCGCTGCCCGCTCTGCAGCCCGGGCGGAGGGCCGTTGCTCCCGGGGCTCAGCCCAGGGCTGGGGGCGGTGCTGCCACCGTCCCGGGGCTAAGCCAGAGTCGGGCCGCTCCAAGGAAGCTGCTTTTTTCTTTCTCCCTTAAAGGGCCGGGTAGAGAAGGGAAAGGGCTTGTGCAAAGGCTACTGGGGTTGTGCTCAGACGCCGGGAGGAGCGGCCCGGGGCTGCGGAGGACAGATTAGCGCTGTGCTTGGCAAACTGGGCGCTCCGCGGAGCTTTCAGATAAAAAGAGAATTTGTGTGTTTGGAGCAGATAAAATGTGGTTGTCATCGGCATGTTTTGTGTTTTATTTAAGCTCTCTTTAGGCTAACCAACTTTGAAAACGTTTGTTTTGTAAGAATTGCTAGGTAGTGAATCCCGCCCCTATTTGGTGACTAAAAATAAGTATTCGACTGGACTGGCGGGGCTGGGCAGTTATCGAGATAGGCTGTCCCCGGCTGCTTCCGTGTGTGTGAGACCCCGTGAGGGCCACACTTGAAGTTCAGGACTCGGGATGACTCGAAGCTGTCCTCGCGGCAAACTGGGCTGGGCTCTGGACCTCCTGCAGCTCTGTCAATGGGCGCTCGGGTGACGTCCACGTCCCCGGCGCTGGTGCCCGGCGTGCACTCCTGCAGCTGGGCTCTCGGCCCTAGCCAGGTGGCCTAGCCGACAACCCAGTGGAGGAGGGATGAGAGAGTCCCCCCTCCTCCAGCTCAGCTGGGTCTTCTCTGTCCTAAATGGTCATATGCGCAGGTTTCCCCGGGTCCCGAGGAGAACAGACACAGCCCCGCCCAGTCTATTTCTAGGAGGTGGGTTTGGTGAATAAAAGGGTCAATTGGTCTGGTTCTTGAGCTTGCCCATGGCGAGGGGGGACAGGACGGACGCCTGGCAAGGTCCGCCCCGCCTGTCCCCCCCCAACCCTGGGCGGCCCAGCCGCCCACGGCTGGCCTCCCCAGGCCACATTCTTGCGCTAAGTGCGAGAGACTGTGGGAAAAGCAATCCTCAACCGGCCAAGAGCCGGCGAAGCTGATCCCGCGATGGCATTTTGTTTTGAACAGTTGCTGGGGTTGACGTTTCCTCATAAGGTAAGGTGTCACTGGACAGTCGGCTGCCCAAATGCCACATGTATAATTAGCCTGCGCACTCAGCACCTCGTCCCCCAGGCCGGCAGGCACGGGCTTGGCCGACCTGGTCCACTCGTCTCTGTTTCAGGCTACCACGATTCTCGAGGGAGGGACGAACCGGCCAGGACAGCCTCCGGAGGCCCTGGCAGAGAAGATTGTGACAGTGTAGACTTAGCTGTGATTATTCTCTTCTCTTTTCTCTTTCCCTATTTTCTCTTGTCTCCTTATTTTTTGGCTTTTGGGACACTATTGGTTAGAGGAGTACTGGACACCATGGTCAGACTGCAGAGTCAATGGTAAAAGAAGGTGAAGAGAAAATCTGGCAACAGAACCTCTTCTTCCCACACCGCCTGCAGGGGAGGGCTGCTGGTTCTCTCTCTTTGCATTAATTCAGTAGGACCAGCCCAGGCTTGGCACTGCTTACAGTATTCTGGCATGGGTAGGGACTTAAGGCTTCTACTTTGAATTATTCACCTGTCTCTGTATTCTCATCTGCCGCCACTCTGAAAGGTCTCTCAGAAAGTTGGTGTCTGTGCCCTGATTGCAGTTTCTTGTTTCCCCCTCCAGGCCTATCCACTTGGGGCTGCTAGTGATCACTATGGGGGAGCCTGGAACGATCTGTTCTGTCTCTTCCTCTTTGACTGTTGTTCAGTCTGGGGTTCCTAGGAGCAGTGCCTTGTCCTTGCTGCCCAGATTGGTGCTTGAGCTTCCTACCTAGCTTCCCAGAGCCTAGCCTCAGGTCAACTTTAGCCTGCACTCTCTGGCAGAGTCCAGATTTCTGCAGCCTTGAACATGACCTTCCCTCTGTCACCCTGTGCAGTCACCATGGAATTCCAACACTCAGCATTAGGCACTTGCATCAGTCTTCCTCCTCCCCTTGTTTCTAGGCCACTCAGACATGCCTGATACCTACTAGAAGATTCCTTCTATTTCAAAACAAACCAGGAAACATCTTAAATCTTCCACAAATTTAGTAGGACAGGGTTAGATTTTCTATAGCAGCAAGAACATACCTTTCTTTGTGGGAAGTGGGGACACATTTTATTAAGTTGCATTTGCTTTTTATTGAACCAGTGAAACATTACATTTTCTTGCAGCAGGAGAAAAGTTATGACAGATGTTTTGACTCTATCAGCCTGTAAATGTATTATCTATGCACTTTTGAGAGTATCTTCCTGAATACACATATGTGAGCAAATGGGCAGTAAGCCAAATGACATGTAAATTTTTTTCTCCTACATTTTTGAAAACCTTATAAATCAGGAGACAATGTCTCTATTGTATTTTTTTTAAAAGCAAACCACCAAAAAATGTTTCAACCTTTTAAAGCAAGTGTGTACTACCACTTACTAGATCTAGTTTATGACCAAAGACAGTAAGTATCCAAGATTCAGACATCAAGTACTAGGTCATTAATTCCTTAGGCATACTGACATCCTCTGTTGCTTTTCTCATGTACTACCAACACCTCATTTCTCTTCTGCTCTTACACCATATTTCTTTAGTTACAGTGGCCAAACTAGATAGCTTTTTGTTTATTGTTTATCCTGTTTATTGATGCTTTTATTTGTTGCTTTGGAAGTGATGAGAAGGAAGTATATATATTTTTTTAAAATGCAAAAAAAGAGTATTGTGGAGCATGACACAAACTCTTACGTTATATTGTATAAGTTCAATCCAACATTATACTATAAAGGTAAATGTAAAAATATTAATAAAGCATTATGAAATACCTATACCTCAAGCTGATTCTATAGGAGACTTGGTAACTGAATGTTTAGAAGAAATAGGATTCAGTATGAATATTATATGTTGGACACTTTTTCATTAGGAGTAGAAAATAGCAGCTATTTCTCTTTTTACAGGAAAAGCATATATTTACAATATGTTGAAATAATCAGCGAACTTTTCTAAGGCTCTAAAATATATTATTTTAAATATAAAAATGATAAATTTTGGTGGCATTATTGAGATTTTTGTCTGTTTCTATTTGACTTTTTAAGGAATTATGTGATTATTGATCATTAATGTAATTGCTACACATATTCATCTTATGTTGAAGAAATCAGTGACATTTTAAATAATTTCTTTCAATTAGTACAATAGCTACTGGAATAAATGTATTTTCTTTTGAACAAGACTTAATATATATTGGTTTTAACTCTTTTAATGTTTTCCATACTTTTCAGTGTTGTTTGGTTATATATCTCTTTCCATGTTTGAAAGAATTCTCTTCTTAGTGAAATCTATATGGAGAGAGAGTCTATATACACACATATTATACACACACACACTTTTTTTCACTATTTACAAACAATGTTCTGTGAAAGTGTGGTATGGTAAAACTAAGATTTGGGCTTAACTAAGAGCCATTTGTTTAACTGTAGTTTTGGGATGCAAATATATCAGTTGATGTTTTGAAGTCAAGTAAAACATTCCATAATGCTAGTGTGTTGAGAGTCCCATATCAGGCACAGACAGGTACTAGAAATGATAAAACACAGATAACTTAACAGCAAGATGATTTGCAGATGGGCTGTATTATCTGCTGTCATGAGATTACATGGGTCATATTCCTATTTTTTAAGAAAAATCACAGTCTGTATTCAGAATTACCACGTTATGTAGGTGTATGAGATTTAATGAGAACAGATTTTACTATGGTAACCTGCTGACAAATGAACAAACACTTATTGTCCTTTAAAGGAAGAAATGGACTGTCTTTGGGTTAGGATTGCTTCTTCTTATTGAAGAAATATTCTCCCTTATTTATTTTTCTAATAAGGGAAATAACATATTAGAATGTTTTGTGTCTTCATTCTGACTTCATGTTTTCTATTGATTATACCCTGAATCTCAATACTCAAGTAAAAAAATACACTAGTGCTTTAATGTATTGTATGAGAAGGAATTTTTATTAATGTAAGCACCTTTTAAATGTGTAGCATATCCTATTTACTTAAAGTTCTTCAACTGTGATCAGAAAATTCATTGTTTTGGTGAGAGTTATATCAGAAACTCTCATCATCCTTTATATCCGTAATTTATTGACTGTTCTTTCATACGAGAGTGTTTTATTTTCTTTGTTCAGTTGAAAATAAAGCTTTTCAGGTAATTATTTTGTTTAGATATTTAGTCAAACTGGAAATAGTTCAATACGGTTTTTGATAGAATCGCTTTTCAAGTTTAAAAAGTGTATCCATTGTTATAGTTCGGATAAAAATATCAATTGATGAATGTGAGTGGAGGTTGTAAAATGGAATATCATTTAAATCTACAGAGTCTCTCACCTCCAAAAAAGAGTGCTGATCTGTTTTTTCCTCAAATCTTAAAAAAAGAGAACACGAAACCCTAAAATCTCAGAGAAGCAGGATCGATTCACTTCTTAACTGCAAATCCTTCATATCTTTGCTCAAAATATCCAACTTTACACCAATATTAGCCATTCTTTTTATAGTGACACCATGCTTAGTAAAAAACTTCTAAGCACTGAGGTCAGGTGTTGAGATTGGATTCTAGTTTATTTTTTATGAATCAGATAAAGATTTCTGTGCATGAGACCATATGTGAAGATGAGAGAACAAGAACATTTCCATATCAAAGGCGACATATCTGAGGCTGCATGGTAATTAAAATGCAGTGGTTTGGACTCTGTGCACTAGCACTTAAGCAGAGCATTGCCGGGACCTTGTGCATCATGCAGGCGGTTGCCTCTTGCATACTTCTTGAAATACACTTGTAATTTTGTACAAACATTTATGCCAGTCCACACTTTTCTGTGGATAATTTGTATTTCATCCAAACCATTCAAAGTAGAAGTTATTTTTTGAGCTACCCCCTCATTATGGCTTTTGTGCATCAACTATTTTTATTCCTCTTGTTTGTATTTCCTTTTACCAGAATGATGGCTTGTTTATATTCAGAATCTCTTCTTGCTCCTCTAAGACCCCTAATATATCACTCATATTTTACTGTTCACTCAAAAAAACTTTCATTTTTAGAAAAGATGTGTTATTTTCTGAGGTTAATTGCAGATGCTTTAATCTATTACAAACTAATAAACCATATTAAAAATCAACTGCCTAGTTATTTCTATTTTATAATGCTAATGTATTTAGTAATCCTCATGAACTTGCATAATACATAATATCGGAAAATTTTTTTTTCAAAATGTTTAAAGAAGAATTCTGAAATGTTCATTTTTACCTTTTAATGACATGCAAATGTGTAGTAGCATTCTCTTTCATAATACTTCGCGTGAAAACCAGTCATTTGAAACTATAGAAATCTTTATATTTAACTAATGAATTATGTCTTTGCATTTATAGGGAGATATTTCATTTCAATTGTAAAGAACTGGGTTAATACCTTATCCTGTAACTATTTGGGAATAGAATAGAGAAATAAAAAAAAAATCTAACATTGATACTCCAATGTTGCATATATTTTAGAAATTTTTGTGTCTTTGGTAACCAGCTTGAATCTGCTGCTCTGTAATTTTCCAGATTTTCTATTTCCGTATTTGCTCCCTTTCTACGAACATTCTACTGTGGTGTGTGTGGCAAAGATTTCATTGGTGTATCTTATTTACTAGGCTCCCGTGGTCTATAAAGCTTTTAAAAAAGATTTTTCTGGATTGAAGCACCGTGCATTAGAAGTCTAATGTGATACCATGAAATCCCTTAAGAGTTTTGTGTGTTTTAACTATTTTGAATAAGTATATTGATCTGATACCTTTCAATGATGATATGTATAAATAGGCATAATAAATATAAGATAAATTAAAAGTTCATTGTATACATATTATAGTATATGAAAATATTCTATATTCTTTCATATCAGGGTCTCAATGGACCTCTTTTTTGTCTGAAAATCTCACAAGATAATTATATAAATGATCTGTGATCTTGTTTGCCTTTAATAATTTGTTGTTTCTAGTCATCTTAAAGAGAGAAAGTAAATTGTCCATTTTTAATTCAAAGTGTCCCAAAAGTTGCTATACATAGGAAAAAAGTGAAATTGTAGCTAAATGTAACTTTGTTTACAAAATATTTATTATGAAATTTTACAGAGAGGTGGCCAACAAGTAGAGAGTATTTTGTATATTCATTTAAATGCAAAAAGGGACTCCACTGAGCACAGTGTTTTTGCTTCTTTGAAAAGTAGTTCTTTAAAATTAGACGAAGAAAATTAATGATGCTTCGCTTTCTAAGGATACACAAATCCAATATTAGGAAAAGAGAAAATGCAACAGAATTTTTTTTTAAGACCATAGGTTTCAAGTGGAACTCATTTTCAGGCAATGTTGGGTAACATGATTAACCACTTAAGTTCGAGGCACTCTGAAGGGCATTTTTAGCCACAAATTTTTGTTTTTTTAAGGATTTTTTTAAATTGAAGATTTTAATATTTGGTACATAGGGAAACTTAGATGCAGTTGTCTTAGTGCTAAGAAGGTCATTGGTAGAAGTGGGCAAGGATACTCCTTAACTAAGAGAGAATAATTCATTCTTTTTCCTTAGGAAGAAACATTAAAGTGCAGGAATATTGTTATTTTCTCAGAAATAATCTCCAGCCATGGGCATTGAACCTTCTTTGTAGGAGAAGGCTCCCTTTCCCCCAGTATTTCCATGGTATAATTCTTAAACCTCAATTTCTTTATTTGTAAAATGGGAGTAATAATAATACCTACATCATAGGATTATTGTGAGGATTAAATGAAATAAACGAATGTAAAGCACTAAGCTCAGGGATTGGTATAAAATAAACATTTTATTTAATACATGTTATCTATTACTGTTGAAGTGGTACTAAGAATTATGCAGACATAGTTTCTCATTCCAGCGTCACTACATGATTACTATGTAAGTTTTGGGAAGTTACATAACCTGCTTCTTTTCCTCTTATGTGAAATAGAGACAGCAGTATTGGTTCTTTCCTAGAAAGGAGAATTGTAGCCTAGAAGACTTAGGATAGAATAGTGACTAAATGTAGGGTTTATATGTCCAGCCTCTCAAATTTGAGAAAACTGGAATTCTAAGGACTAAAAGATATTTTGAAAGGCCATTTTATTGGTCATCCTCCATATAGTATTGGTCACTCTTTCTCCATTCTAATCAGTTAAGAAGCTCTCTTTATTTTGAAAGCCTACAAAGAAGATTTTAAAATCTTCTTTGGTTATGTGTATCAACAATTAACAACAGGAATTTCTTTATGTCAGATGTACATATCTCAATCTATTTTCTCTTGCTTTCATTTTAGGAAAAAATGGAAACAGACATTCTTCTTCATTTGAATGATAGACATGTATGTGTGAAGACCAAAATTAGACTTTCACTTTTTATTTCTTGAATATTATGTTTCAAGTCTTATTTTCGAAACTAGTTGTGTGACTTTGGAAAGGTAATACAACCTCTCCAAATCTCAATTTCCTCATTTTTGAAATGGAGAATGGTGATAGACTTTATCCTATAGAGTTGCTGAAAAGATTAAGTTTGAAGGTACTATATATATAAATGTGTAGAACAGTTCTGGACAACCATGGTAGTATAAACTGGCAAAAATCAGATGATCAGTACTAATGCTAGGGCATGAGAAGGGCCTTTAATTCTCTTAAATTTTACAGAACTCCTTAGCTTTTAAAATGCTTTCATGTTCATTGCCTCATTCAATAAAAAATATGTAGAGGTGGATAAACTTACCAGTCATACTAACTTCCTCCTTGATAATGAATAAATGTTTAAACTGGTTTTTGCTTCAGGGTATTATTTACTCCAAACAAAGCTTGTATGTAATAAATTAGGACTCGCTTTTTCAGCCCTCTTATTTTCCAGTCTCTTCAATGTAATGTCAGTGCTCATTTATTTAATTTTCATACTTATATCCAGAGCCAAATCACTGCTGCATTCCCCACAAAATAATGTAAATGAATAATACTGTGCTTACCAGAAACATTAAACATCAGTTCTATATGTCTTTCATTAATTAAAATTAGAACCTGATTTAACTATTACATAATAGTATGGCTAGTTTGACTTTAGAAACAATCTTTTAAAGGATGGGGTTCATGAGCGAGAATTATAAGAGAATCATTGATGTTGAAAAGTTGGGAATCGCTTGATTACAAGATTATAAGATTTTGAAGATGAAAATGCATGGTCCTAGTGTGAAGGTATGATGTGAGTTTAGTGATTCTAGGCTGTGTGCTAATTATCACATTGGAGATATTTATAAGAGCAGAAGTACCCATGTCAGGGAAAGCTTCTAGTAGAAAGTGGCCTTTGATCTGTGATATAAAGGATGATTAGGAATAGGAATAGTTAGTACCCTAAAGAGCATTGACTATGTGGGAACATTTGATAGCATAGATGGCTATTTTTAAGGTCAGACACTTAAATGTCTCATACTTATGTCTTTGGTACTCCTAGAAAGGCCGTGTCTGTGATGAATGTCGTATGAACATAGGCCAGCAGCTTTTAACCACTACATTTCTCTTTCTTAGCTCAGTTTTGTGGTCAGGAATGTTATGAGTACATTTTAAAGTACAAAGGAATGTTTCAAATTGTTGCTTTCCTTCAAATGTATCAATTAGGTATGAAAATTATAGTAAGTGGCTTTTTAGTATATAAAGTGGTGATCAGGATTATGAGTTAATAAAACCTTGTATCTTGATCTGTAATACACTCTCTCTTTTTATTTAACTGACAAGCATGATATTAGAGAAAGAGCTATATCTGGAAACGTAAATCTGAGTGTTACTCATATTTCTCTTACTTGTTGCAAGTCTGTAGGTGCCTTATATTTATAATTTTTTCTAAGTGTAAAGTTGGCATACATCAGAACTTCTTTTTTTACTGAGGGATGGTATGAAAATAAATTAATCCTTGTAGTGATTTGAGCTTTTTGGAGAAATTCAAATTATTATTATACAATGATGACTATGAAACAGTAGTAGTGGCAGAAGCAGCAACAGTGGCAACAACCTGTTCCTACTCCTAATAGCTTTCAAACAGGGTTGATAAATCGCTCTTTAGTTTTGTAATCTGTAAACTCAATGCTTTCTAATAACTTTTTGAATGCCTTTCTTTTCTCTGAGCCCAGGGGCCTTCTTTTCTGTTTTTAGTTTGCAAGTTCTCTGGTGTTTAATAACTTGTTTCTCCAAATTAGACAAACCTATTGAGATTTTGCAGCTTATATGACTGTGACATCATCACTTTTTGAAAGGATTGGTGGTCGCGTAGGCTAGTAAAGCTATGGCTCTGGTTTCCAGTATCTTTAACTTATTTTCTTTATACAACTTTGTCATGCTGGAGACTGTATTGTTGATAATGAATGCCATGGAAAAAGTGATGAAATATGTATATTAAAAAGAAAAATTCTGAAACTGAATAAAGGAGGGAAAAAATGTGAAAGTTCTAGATGTTTAAAAACATCCTCTTAGTCGTATTTAATTTGTTATGATGCTTTAAAGGACGTTTTCCTTTAAGACTTTCAGTTGAGTTCTTCAGTAAAAAGCAAAAATCCAAGCAACAAAAAAGAAAATTAAAACCAAAATGATATAGCAGCTAAACAAAGTTTAAATAGCTTGGGACAAATCATATCAGTTAACTGAGTCTAAGGAACATTTTTTACTCTTCAGTCTGAAGATCCAAATACTCACTGGAGAGAGATTTGACTATTTTAAAATTCCTTAGCTATAGTCTCTCCCACTATAAAGATGCACATTGAAAATAGGTATATTTAGGTTTAAAAAATAATTTTAATCTTGTAACCTCTAAAACTGTACAACATCATATTTAACTTTTTTTATGAAATATTTTTAATCATTATTAAAATAATTTGTCAGCTTTTCTGAAGTCAGATCCTTTAATTTTTTTACTAACAAGTCCAGAGAATGCCTCCCTTTGTATTTTTTATGTAGGTTTATGTGATTTACTGGTATGGTTAAGTACTTTTGTGTTTTAAATTGTGTGATATTTTGTAACAGGCTTAAAAAAATATATATGTATATATGTAAAATAGCCTAAATTGGGTGAGACTAATGAACTTGGGCACTCATAGTCATCTTCTTTTTTATTTTTAATAAACATACAGAAAATTTTGAACTCATATTCTTATATATGGCATGACAGGGAAATAATGAAAAAATAGCTTGGCTTTGATTATGACACCTTAAGCTCTTTTCCAAAGCACTTATCATTAGCTATGTCTTAGTTTTGAAGTTTTGTGTTTGTTTTCTTTGTTATGTTCACATGGAAAACTCATCAAAGTTATCAGGAGCCGTGTGAATAGAGTATATGGAAAAGTGTACCCCTTCATATTGTACCCTAATTTTTCCCTTTTGCACATTTTAAAATTCTTTATTTCTATAAAAACACTGTTTTAGTTAATATCTATTTATTTATATAAAAACACTGTTTTAGTTAATATCTTAGGCTTTTGAATCTGCATACCTGGGATCAAAATCTGTTTTGTCATTTACAGTTTGCTACAATCTAAACCTGTCTCTGTAAGTGTTAAATGAAAATGTTAATGTCTTCTTTCTAGGATGCTGTGAAAGTTGAGGAGATGATGTGCATAAAACACTTAGTATGTTGTTTTGTACATAGTAAATGCTTCCTTGTTATTTTTCTAAGAAAGTCTGATTTCAGTACAAAAATATCACTTTACGCCCTTTACATTCATTTTCATTTTGAAAGAAAATGGTATACTTAAATACTTGGGAAGAAACTTCTTATGTAGGGTGGCGCCTGTGGCTCAAAGGAGTAGGGTGCCGGCTCCATATACCGGAGGTGGTGAGTTCAAACTGGCTCTGGCCAAAAACTGCAAAAAAAAAAAAGAAAAAGAAAGAAACTTCTAATGTATATATGAACATTTTGAGTAATGTTCTAATAAGCAGCAATACTTATTCATTTAATAGGTGATCAAGGACAACGATGTAATCCAGAAATCCAAGGCCTTGGTGTCTTTATTTTTGTGCTGTTATTGAAGCTAACCTTCCATCATTATCTGTGAGCCTCAGAATTCATCCCTGTTTACAAACAGTACTCCATCGCCCATTGGACATGGCTCCCCTGAGGGAAGAAGGATGTTGGGAAGATGGAGGACTCTCCCTGAGGCCCTCTCCACCACTTTTTAGTTCTCATCAGCTGCAATTAATGTGCTGTTAAAACTATTCCTTGAGGTTCTAATTTTATTATATTTTTTTATTGCTGAAAGTTCAAATGATTTTTTTCAAATTAGTTAGGTAATTTTGTAAAATTTAGAAATATCTGTGTGTATCTCTGATTTATGCCTTCTAAAAATTTCTTTAACTTACTTTATTTTAAAATTGCTGGCTGATAACACTAATATCTATAGTTTTGCTACACAGAGCCATAGCTGTTCTCTGCTCCTTAAGATTTTTATTCAGGGCGGTGCCTGTGGCTCAAGGAGTAGGGCACCGGTCCCATATGCCAGAGGTGGTGGGTTCAAACCCAGCCCCGGCCAAAAACCACAAAAAAAAAAAAAAAAAGATTTTTATTCAATGCACCTTATTTTTTCTGGTTAGTTGTTCTGTTTTGATTTTGATGAGCTGGTCATTTCCCTGGGAATATGTTTTGTGGGGATTCTCTGAGTCAAGGCTGAAGGTTTGTTTGCATTTCCTTAGCGCTGCTGCTTTCACATTCTGGGTTGTTACTCCTCTTCCTTTTTAGCATACACTAATTTATGTGATTAAAATGCCAATAAATAGACTTTGTATCAATGCCTTTTCATTTTATAAGGCTATGATTAGTTTTTAGTTTTTTTATATAAGTTTATATCTGACATAATTTAAAAACAGAAATAGAATTTTACTAAAATTAGTAAGAGGGGCATTAAATTATATGGTCATCCTAAATTGTCCGAAATGAGGTCTCTTTTTAGTTAAATAAGTATGTTGCTAATGTATCTTAAGTAATTATATTTGATAATTAATAAGATGTTTATTTTAATGTCATCACACAGTATAACTGGTATCCTCCCTGTTTGACTGGAGACGATGTAAGAAACATTTTTAGTACTTGAGGTCAAAGGGGCAGAACTTAAGATGTTCAAGGGGAGAAGGAAATAGAGATTTTAGGTGGTTTGGATAGCCTAAATGCAAGTGGAGAATATTGCTGCAAAGGATAAGTAAAGAATTCCTCTAACAAGACAATTTTAAGGCTTATTGGGGAGAACTTCTGACATAATAGAATATTGATTGGCCATACTTTTTGGGTAGAGCTCATCATCATCAAAATGTTTATGAGCAGTGCCCCAATAGCTAATGTATGCTATAAAAATGTTTATAATGGGATATTAAAAAGAAAGAAAATAGATGCAATAAGTAATATTTAAAAACTAATTATGGCCCTCCAAATCCTGTAATTGAGTAAACTTTTTATTTTTAAACGTCTTGGTTTTTGAAGTGATTTAAAGATTTGATTCTAAGTTCATTTTGCTTTGGTGCATGGTTTTAATGCTGCTACAGTTGAACATGATGTCACTGAAAGAACAATAGATCCAAATGGGAGAAGTACATCATTGATTATACTTATTAAATTGTGAGAGTAATTTTTAAATCTCATACAAAATTTGTGAAGAATTTTTGTTCAAATTTGACTATTAAGCCTCTGTCTTCCCCGATAACAATTGTTTTTGCCAATGAGATTGAAGATATAGCATTTTCATATTTTTAATAAATGAACTCAAAGCCCATTGAAACTCTTTGGTATATTCTAATATTCAATGGGCTTTGGATTGGTTGTTGGTATACTTCTTGGGCAGTTTGGCATAGTAGCACAAACCCAATTTGCCCAGTGAACTTTGGATGACTTTGGCTAAGTCACTTCTTTCTAGTAATTAGTTCCTTCATTGGTAAGTTGGGAACTTTGTTGCTCTCTGAAGAGGCTTGACCTCTGATACCCTGTTTGTATATTTCTTTGATAGTGCTCTGTGCTGACTTTTTATATGGAACTGTCAAGTACTCTGTCTACTGTGCCTTCTAAAGTGACAAATGCTAGCAATCTAATTTAATATGTGAATTCATGCTAGTGGACTCATGAACAAAAATTATAAACTATTTCTAGCTTTTTCCCTTTTTAAAAGGACTTTTTATTCTTAAGTGTTGGGAAATAATTAGAAGTCCCTTTTTTTTTTTTAAGACAGTTTCTTCACCCTGTTGCCCAGGCTAGAGTGGTATGGCTTCAGCTTAGTTCATACTAACTTCAAACTCCCAGGTTCAAGTAATTCTCCTGCCTTAGCCTCCCCAGTAGCTAGGACTACAGACACCTGCCACAATGCCTGCTAATTTTTCTGTTTTTAGTAGACACAGTATCTCACTCTTTCTCCAGCTGGTCTCGAACTCTTAAGCTCAAGAGATCAGCCTCCCAGAGTGCTACGATTACAGGCATGAGCCACTCCTCCTGGCCAAAGTTTCTTCTTTTTACTTTCCCAGACAACTTTTGATAGAGTGCATTTCCACAATGTGCTCCTGGACATTGTTTTTGCTTTCTCATACAAAGTGTCTAATGAGAACTTCAGGAAGAAAGGAAGCACTAGCATCTGGAGGGTTGTGTCAGTAAAGGAGGTTGGGCTAGATGAGATAGGCAGAGCACTGGGACACAGCCATCAATTCATTGCATGTGTTTGGCTAGACTGGCAGCAGTGGCCAGTGCCAGGTTTTCTGAGTATGGTTTTGGTCACCAACAGAGTTGGCTGCCTTTGAAGTCTGTTAGTTAACCTCTTCCAGAATTGTTGAGTGCAGCAAGCATTCAAGAGGAGGAAGATAAAGGAATCTCGAGGAATAAAAAACATTCTTATTTTTGTTAATAACCTAATTCTCCTCTTCCACCAGTTTTTTAAAAGCATCTACATAAACAGATTTCAGGTTTTCTTACTTTCTTTTCAATACCCATTTATTGCCATAGATGGAGATAATATTGAGTAATGAAATGGATGTATCTCACCAAAAATATATTAAACAGTTGCACATACCAGACATATTACTGGGTGCTTTGATAAGATGGCAATAAATAGTACTTGTATCATAATTTTTGAAGGGTTTCATTGAGCTAGTATACTTGAAAGAGTGCCTGATATTTTGTAAGTTTTCATTACATTAGTGATTGTTGTTTTATTATTTAATTTACACAGTCTGTAAGGTAGACGTCATTTTTTCCTGTTTTCTAGAAAAGAAAACAAGGGTGTAGAAAAGGAAAATGACTTGTCACATAGCCATTAAATAGCAGAACCCTAGAGGGTCTGACTTGAAGTCCCCTGGTATTTGTGCTATATAATATAGTTGCACTTAATAGTCAGATAACCCACGAGATTCCTCCCAGATGACCTGCAAACCAGATAATAAGGAGTATGGATAATCTGGATAATCAAGAGCTGAACGTATCATTGCGTGGTATTGAATTTCCATAGGAGTGATTATTAAAGCAGTCCTTACTTTGTGTGGCTTGATGTTAACTGAAAAATCCTGTATATCAGAACCCTATCTTCACTTTGCATAATTCTGATCTTGGCTTTTACACAGTTCCAATGTCATGTTTTGATCTCAGTTACTACAGAATCATGCAAAATGAGGACATGGTTCTAATATGCACGAGTTTCAGTTAATATGATTTAGTGCAAAGCAAGGAGTACATGTTCTATCAGTTTCACATTCACATTCAGAAATTCCCAAATTGTTTTTTCCTTTGGAACGGTTAGATGGTTTGTTTCTATCTGATGACCCATTATCATTTTTTCTTCTAAGGTTCTGCTCCTACTAAGGAAGAGCACTGTGTTGTGTAAATAAGCTGTTTGACAGTCACTAATGATTATCTTCTGGCTTACAGGCATACCATTGCTGATATTCATTATATTGAGTACAAGATCTCATTCTGGACTTAGACAGAAACACCTGTTTTCTTTTCTTCTTTAATTCTTCCCCACCTCCATTACACGTCTAAGCTTCTTTCTGAAATAATGTATTTTTTTTTATCTGTTTCAGCAATGTACAGGAAGGTCACTAAGGCCAGTTATCTCTCAGGTGGGGTTTTATTATATGAAAAGTGATTTATTGCTGTAGACAGTGAGCAGCCATTAACCAAGAACTGAGTCTATTTGAATTTCTTTTTAGATATAGATGCTTAAATTCTTTTAAAGCACTTAGTAATCATTTCAGACTGAAGGTTATTACATAGATGTCAATTTTAGAGCCAGGTAATATGGTAAAGACAGAAACTTTGAATATCCTCTTGTCCTAAAAGTTTAAAGTATTCTCCTCCATTGAATCTTTATTACTTACCTGTACCTCCCTAAGATTATGTTTTAAAATCTGTTCTTAGTATTCTTTGTCAGGCATGCTGAAGAGTAGAAATCCCATGCTGACTCTAGTTTTATTTCTCTAATGTGTAGAGTGCTGGGGAGTTAGTTTGGGGTGAAGTGAGCTTGTGGTCAAGAGCATATACCACTACTTTCTAGCAAGGTGAACTTCTGTCTATTATTTTAATTTCTGAGGCCTCCAGTTTCCTTCTCTGTAAAATAATATCTGCTTTTAGGGTTGTTGTAAGGATTAAATGAGTAAATATAAGTTCTTAGAATAGTGCCTGGCACATAATAGGTGCTATGTAAACATTAGCTATTATTAAAATGAATGCCTTTAAAAGGAGAACATGGGTGAATGTAAAGAATATTATATTAAAAACACTTTATTGAAGGTACAAAAATGAACACTGTTAAACTATAATGTGAAATAATTCTACAATTTCTCCATACAGGGACTCTAGAATACCTTTGAGAGAATTCTAACTATTCTCTAGTAATAGGTACTTTGAGAGCCTTTTCAACAACAAATCAGTAAATCTACTGGAACTAAAATTCCTTTACTATAATGGTCAGCCTCTTCATTTTTGAGTTTCATAATTTATGGAGATTAGTTGACTTGGGTACAGAGTGAATTTGGATATGAGGTTTCTCAGGGATGTGTTTGTTACTGAGGCAAGAACTAAAGAAGCAGTGGTAGATCTTAAAGAGGCAGCAGCTAGCAGAAAGGGCGCTTCACCCAGCGGGCAGCCCCAGGGAGGACCCAGGTACTGCCTGGCTTAGCCAGTGATCGCAGACTTGATCTGGAAAAATACCGATAGAGGCAGCTGGCTGAGATTGGGGATTGGAGTTTTTAACTATTGCCCTCAAGCTTTTTTGATGTGGACCTTAGGTATCTCAGGAGGGTTTAGTCTCAGCCCAGTATGGCCAGGGTTTGTAGGCTTGACGTCCAGGTCCCAGAAGGTTCCTACTAGAGGCAGACATTTAGGATGTGAACGTGGGTGTGTCTGATGACAGAAGCCAAGCTCTTCTACTTTTTTTTTTTGGAGACAGAGTCTCACTATGTCACCCTCGGTAAAATGCTGTGGTGTCACAGCTCACAGCAACCTCAAACTCTTGGGCTTAAGCGATTCTCTTGCCTCAGCCTCCCAAGTAGCTGGGACTATAGGCGCCCACCACAGCACCTGGCTATTTTTTTGTTGCAGTTGTCATTTTAGTTTAGCAGGCCCTGGCCGGGTTCGAACCCCCGAGTGTGGGTGTATATGGCCAGCGCCTTACTGACTGAGCTTCTGGCACCACCTGAGCTCTTTTACTGATGAATCCATACTGTTTCTCTGGTGAAAAATGCACTACTGGAGAAAAGGAAGATAGCTGTGGTAGTGGCGTCACTTATGAGTGGATGATCTAAAGGGATAGATGATATAGTATCTGAGAGGGCGGCTGTGAAATCAAAGTGGTTGCTTGCAGGCAGCAATGCCGTGATGATGGCACTAGAGGAGGTGATTGTGTATGGTACTTGTTATAAACTTTTTATGGATAGATTAGAGCTTGGGCATGCATTTCTGGGTAGTCATACCTCAAATCATAAACTCATGGTCTTTGTATTATGGAACCTCAAAGTTGAAAGGGTGCTCTAATTCCTCTTTTTATGGTGTGATTGCCTATAAGTGATCGTCTAGTCCATGCTAGGGGAGAAATGATAGGGGATTACTTTCTT
This sequence comes from Nycticebus coucang, assembly GCF_027406575.1. NCBI lineage: Eukaryota > Metazoa > Chordata > Mammalia > Primates > Lorisidae > Nycticebus > Nycticebus coucang. The sequence continues at coordinate 47,734,461 of NC_069793.1, forward strand.
TCTACCAGAACTGTAAACTCCATGTGGACAGGAATTTTGCTCATTTTAGTGATTGGAGCAGTGTCTAGCACCTAATAGGTACTTGGTAGATTTTTTTTGAATGAAAGAATGCTTGGACATTTTGATTAAAAGTTCAGTTTTATGAAATGGTCAACATCACTAATCATCAGGGAAATACAAATAAAAACTGCAGTGAGATACGTAGTTAAAAAGGCTATTATTAAAAAGACAAAACATAACAGAAACTGTTAAGAATATAGAGAAAAAGGAACTCTTATCCACTGTTGATGAGAATGTAAATTAATAAAGCCATTAGGGAAAACAGCGTAGAAGAGCCTCAAACAACTAAAAATGGAACTACCATGTGATTCAGCTATTCCACTGCTGGCAATATGAGTGGGAATGAAATCTGTATATCATAGAGGTAGGTACATTCTCATGTTTATTGCAACACTATAATAAGAAAGCTAAGGGATTAATCTCTGTAACCGTCAACAGTTGAGTGGATAAAGAAAATGTGATATGTGTACACAATGGAATACTATTCAGCCATAAAAAGAATGAAATTATGTCATTCATGGCAACATAGTGAAACTGGAGGATTGTGTTAATAAGTCAGACACAGAAAGATAAATACTGCATATTCTCACTCCGGTAGAAACTAAAAAGGTTGATCTTTTACTTGAGGCTGGGAAGAATAGGGGGTGGAGAGGATAGAGAGAGGTTAGTTAATAAAATTATAGCTAAATAGGAGTAAGTTCCAGTGTTCTGTAACACTGTGGGGTGACTGTAGCTAACAGTAACTTACTGTATATTTTCAAACAACTAGAAAAGAGGATTTTGAATGTTCCATACAAAAAGAAATGATAAATGTTTGAGGTGATGGATATGCTAATTGCCATGATCTAATCATTACACGTTGTATATATGTATTGAAATATCACAGTGTACCCCATAATGTCTTAGGAGTCTTAACTCTGTGAAGTGTGTATTGTATTATTTCCTATTTATTGATGAATACGCTGACTCTTAGGAATTTAGTAATTTTCTTAAGGTGACATTACAAAAATGTGATGGTCAGGCTTTAAACCTATAAGTACTACATCATACTATGGAATTATCACTTCTCTTTTCCTAGATAACATTCTTCTGATACTAGAGCTTAAATTTTTATAGAATCCACATAATACTGTTGACTTATTAATCTTACTGCCAATTGAAACCCTCAAGACTTTTATTTACCATGTCTGTTTCTATACTTGAGTTACTAGTTGTTTTGGACCCAAGTATGGGAGTTTGCATTTATTTTGGATAGATTTTCTCTGGTTGGATTCATTTGATTTTTCCTTATTAAGATTTTTTGTTTAGGCTTGGCACCCGTAGCACAGTGGTTATGGCACCAGCCACGTACACCAAGGCTGGTGGGTTTGAACCCAGCCCCTGGGCCAGCTAAACAACAATGACAACTGCAACAAAAAAAAAAATAGCCAGGCGCTGTGGCGAGTGCCTGTAGTCCCAGCTACTTGGGAGACTGAGGCAAGAGAATCACTTAAGCCCAAGAGTTTGAGGTTGCTGTGAGCTGTGACACCACAGCACTCTACCAAGGGTGACATAGTGAGACTCTGTCTCAAAAAACAAAAAACGAAAAACAAGATTTTTTGTTTATTATGGTTTTAAAATTTCATCAAGTATTTTTGGCATTTATTGATAAAATCATTTTTTACTTCTTAGTTTTTTCTATTTCTGTTAATATTAGTAAAACATTTTGTAGATGTTCTAGTGTTTAACTATCTTTGTATTCATCAAATAAGCTACTTGGCTACAGTATATTTTATAAACATAAATATAGTCATACTGCTAAATTTGAATTTTGTACATATTCAGGGTGGTCATAAAGTTCATGTGCAATTTAAAATAATGTGCAGGCTGGGTGCCTGTAGCTCAGTGGTATAGTGGCTCAATTTTAAATTGCGCACTATTTTTATTTATAAAAATTGGACCATGGTGGTGGGGTTGAATCTGGCCTGGGCCTACTTAAATAAATAAATAAACAAATAAAACAGCATGCAATCTAAAATCGCACCCAAACTTTATGGCCACCCAGTATATGAATCTGTATCTATGGTTCATTCTTTGTCTATGCTCTACAATAATTTGGAGGCACAGGAATTGTTAGTTCTTTGAAGGTTAAAAAAACTTACAAGTAAAGCAATTTGCTGTTCACATTTTTAAAATAGATATTTAGCAGTATTTTATTGGTCTGTTCATATTTTTTACACTTTCTTGAGTCAGTTTTGGTAAAACTCTTATCTATGTTTAAAAAATATATTGGCACAAAGTTGTCACGATATTCTTGTTTCTTCTTTTCGGTATCAGTGTATATGTTCTTATTCTTTACTTTTTTAATTTTTGTTAAGGTCATTTTGGATCCTGATTCTGTCACTTCACATGTTATTCACAAGAAACTTTGTTGATCATGCTAGCATTTGGCCTGTGTTTATTTATATATCAACAAGGCTTTATTTAAAAATTCAACAAACATTTATTAAGTATCTTTTATATGCCAGATAGATTCTAAAGATAACAAGGGGTGATTAAAGCAGGGCATACTGTGATAAACTTATAGTATAGTACAGATCTTTGAAACCATTTGTTAAATGCTTTTCTGACTTTCAGATACATTATTTCTAATGCATAACTCATCTATCAAAAAAGTACTTCTGACAAAGAAACAAAAGGTGTTAATAAGATAGGATTTGTTCTTTGTTCTTGGTTTGGAATTTACAATTTCTTCTTTTCCTTTCAAGTGGTCAGGTCAGTATTCTAGAATATTGTCCCAGTAATTGAATTCATATAAGAAATATATTACTGGAATATATCTTGCTCATTAATAGATAATTTTTTGGTTAACATTTTCAGGGCATATTTTCACCAGTTTAGAAATTTATAAATTTTATTACCTAAAGAAGTTTTTCTTGCATTTTAGTAAGGATGCAAAATCACTTGGGTATCTTTAATTTAAATGCGGATTGTGATTGTGTAAGTCTGTGGAGGGGCATAAGAATCTGTATTTTTTTTTTTTTTTTGTGAGACAGAGTTTCACTCTGTTTTCCTTTGCTAGAAAGCTGTGGGGTCAGCCTAGTTCCACAGCAAGCTCAAACTCCCAGGCTTACGTGACACTCTTGCTTTAGCCTCCCAAGAAGGTAGGACTACAGGTGCATGCCACAATGCCCAGCTAATGTTTTCTATTTTTAGTGGAAATAAAAATTGAATTCCTGAGGTCAAGCTATCCTCTTGCTTTGGCTTCCTAAGAGTGCTAGGATTACAGGCTCTAGACACCAGGCCTGGCTAGAATCAGTATTTCTAATAAGCCCTTAGGTAATGTCTTTGCTGCTTTTCCTCAGTGCTAGTGAAGGGGACCACACTTTGAGTAGTTAGGAGTTAGAGGTCAGAAGATTAATATTGTGTATTCTGTTTTCATTTAGTAAAATGGCAGGTTTATAAGATTAACAAGTAGAGCATTTAGGCTAAAATTATGGACTGAATGCTTCATGTGTTGGCCAGGACGTAGAACTGAAACTCTCATACACTGCTGGTGGGAGTGTAAATTATTATAACTGATTTTGAAAACTATATGGCAGTATTTACTAAAGTTAAACATAGGCCTATACTATGACCAATAATTATACGCCCGTGTATATACCCAAGAGAAAAGAGTGTTTTTGTCTGCCAAAAGATACTCATAGCATGCTTGTGATCCTTTAATTTTTAATAGCTGCAAACTGTAAACAATGAACAGGAGACTAGATTAATTGTGGTATACTTATTCAATGGAATACTCTACAACAATAAAATCCTGATATTTTTAATAACATGGATGAATCTCACATTATATGGAACATAGAGAAGTAGATTAAAGAAATAGAAATAGGTAAAGATTAGATTCCATTTATTTAAGAACAGGCATAGCTACTCCGCAATGATAAAAAGTCAGCATAGTGGTTACCTCTAGGGATGTGTTATTAATTGGGAAGAGGAATGTGAGAACTCTCTAGGGTACTGTGAATGTTTCATATCTTTATCTAGGGGGTAGTTATATGAGAATAAATATATAAAGTTTTATTGAGTGCATTGATTGAATTTAAGATTAGTGCTCCTCACTTTCTATATACTATATGTTAACACAATTTTTATTTTAATAAAGGAAATAGAGCATTTAAAGAGAAAAATACCTTTGAATTCTTAAAAGGCATATATATATGTGTATATATATATATATGAATAGATTTCCAAGGGAGTTGCTACATGTTTATATTCATATTCATTTACTGCATGAAAATACTGAAAAATATATTTAAAGGTAATGAATTTATGTAGCTAGCTGATTCTTTAAAGTACCTAGTATCATTGTTATTGGATTTTAGGATAATAGTATCATAGCTCAAACTTTAGTTAAGTAAGAACATTTCCACCTTTTTGTTTTGAGGGGAGAGGTGAAAAATCTCACCAAAACAAGATTATCTTTTTTTTCAGTCATTTCGGAATTCAAAACAAGCCCCCCCACCCCCCCACCCCCACCCCCCAAGTTAAATACAGGCCTTTTTATTCTTTAAATCTTCCCTTTCAATCTGTAATTTCCTGTTCTGTATTCTGGTGCCTTACTACTCAAGCTGTAGTTCCTTACTGCTTAGGATCCCTCATTGTGTTTTAATCAGGACACAATCTTGAATCTTATCTATCTTTATACCTCTGTTTTCCCATCCCTCTTTCTTCTGAGAGGAGTATAGAATTCTGTTGCTTATAGACATTTCAGAGCAGATGAACCCATTTTTTAAGCAAATCCTTATTTATGGAAATCTAAAATCTATATACACTTTTGATGAAGCCCTGTCTCCTTTGATTAATCCTTCAGCTTTCCCTATTAGTTCACTTCTTCTGCTTTGCTTCACGACAGCCCGGAGGCACATGTATTTTTTTTGGAAAATAAACAATCTAGCCCAATCATGCCACTTTGTAGAGGAGGAAACTCGAAGTATAGAGATGGCTTCGTGGCTATTAGTAGTCATCTACTTCATGCTATCATACAATTGGTCTCAATTGCTAAGAAGGAAAGCTAAAATTTAGAAAAAATAAAAAAATCTGCAATTTGAATGATAATATTGTGATTCCTAACTCTACTTTTAAAATTGTGTTTATAGACATGTAGCCACAAATCAAAATTCCCAGTTAAAAGTAAATAGTGATCACCTCTTAAAACCAGTAATGCTTATTTTTTGCAAGGGTGACAAGATAATCCAATGGGAAAATTGAATAGTCTTTCAGCAAGTGATACTAGAACAACTAGATATCACTATGCGGAAGAATAAAGTTGGACTCTACCTCACTTGGTATACAAAAGATCAATTTAAAATGAATCAACGACCTAAGAGTAAGAGATAAAATTATAAAACTTGCAGGAGAAAACATGAATAAATTTTCATGACCCATTAGGAAGTTGTTTCCTATCTATGACATCAAAAGCACAAATGGAAAAAAGATAAATTGGACACCAAAATTTAAAAGTTTGTGTTTCAAAGACAACCATCAAGAAGATTAAAGATATGGGTGACGCCTGTGGCTCAGTGAGTAGGGCCCCGGCCCCATATGCCGAGGGTGGTGGGTTCAAACCCAGCCCCTGCCGAACTGCAACAACAAAAAAATAGCCGGGTGTTGTGGCAGGCGCCTGTAGTCCCAGCTGCTTGGGAGGCTGAGGCAAGAGAATCACATAAGCCCAAGAGCTGGAGGTTGCTGTGAGCCTTGTGACGCGACGGCACTCTACCCGAGGGCGGTACAGTGAGACTCTGTCTCTACAAAAAAAAAAAAAAAGAAAGAAAAAAAAAAGATTAAAGATAATCCATAGAATAAGAGAAAATATTTGCAAATCATATATCTGATAAAGGACTTACTATCCAGAATTTAAGAACTCTTGAAGAACTCTTTAAGAACCTCTCCATGAGGTAGATTTGTTCTTTATTTTTAAAAGTTGAAATGTAGGGAGGCGCCTGTGGCTCAGTGAGTAGGGTGCCGGCCCCATATGCCAAGGGTGGCGGGTTCAAACCCAGCCCCGGCCAAACTGCAACAAAAAAATAGCTGGGCGTTGTGGCGGGTGCCTGTAGTCCCAGCTGCTCGGGAGGCTGAGGCAAGAGAATCGCGTAAGCCCAAGAGTTAGAGGTTGCTGTGAGCCGTGTGACGCCATGGCACTCTACCCCAGGGCGGTACAGTGAGACTCTGTCTCTACAAAAAAAAAAAAAAAAAAGTTGAAATGTAAACATGCAAAGTGCAAAATGTTTAAAATATAGGTGGATTGGACAGGGTAGCTCATGCCTGTAATCCTTGGATCCTGGGAGCCCAGGCAAATGGGTTGCTTGAGCTCAGAATTTTGTTTTTTTGTTTTTGTTTTTGAGCTCAGAATTTTGAAACCAGCCTGAGCAAGAGTGAGACAAGGCGCTGTATCTAAAAAATAGCCAGGTGCTGTGGTGGGCACCCCTAGTCTCAGCTACTCGGGAGGCTGAGGCAAGAGGATAGCTTGAGTCCAAGAGTTTGAGATTGCCATGAGCTGTGATGAACCCACGGCACTCTGCCCAGGGCAACAGAGTAAAACTCTGTGTTTAAGAAAAAAAAAAAATGTGGGTGTATGCGTGTGTCTGTATAGATGTATGTGTGTGTGATGAATAATTGTAAAGTGAATCCACTGTAACCACTATGTAAGTTAAAAAATATAAAACGCTAACATCATCCTGGACCTAGAAGCCACTTGTGTCTTTTTCCAGTTACAACCCCCTCCTTTGTATTTAATGTTGTCTCCTACCATTCTGTGTTTAATGTTAGCCACTTTCTTTGCTTTAGAGTTTTGCTGCCTATGAATGCATCTCAAAATAATATAGTTTGAGTTTTCTTGTTTTATGCATTATGTAAGTGGAATCATGTAGAATCTATTTTTTTATGTGTGCAGGTTTTGCTTACATATATTATTATCATGAGACATAGCTCATTAATATCTTTTTTTTTTGGTATGATTATTAGAGTTATTTATCCTCTCTAATGTCATTGGGCATTTGGACTATTTCCAGTTGCTGATTATTAGGAACAATGCTTGCTATAAACCTCTTTGTCTTCCTGGCTGCATGCACAAGTTTCTCTACATTGTAAATGCAGGAGTGGAATTGTTGGATCAGAGGGTGGTCCTATCTTCATTTTTTTTTTTTTTTTTTGAGACAGAGTCTACTCTGTTGCCCTCGGTAGAGTGGCATGGAGTCATAGCTTACAGCAAACTCAAACTCTTGGGCTTAAGCGATTCTCTTGACTCAGCCTCCCAAGTAGCTGAGACTACAGGTCTCCACCACAACACCCGGCTATTTTTTTTGTGCAGTTGTCATAGTTGTTTAGCAGGCCCTGGCTGGATTCGAACTCACTTTCTTCCATGTATGTGGCCAACACCCTAATCACTGAGCTATGAGTGCTGAGCCCTATTTTTATCTTTACTAGATAATGCTAAACTCTTTTCTAAAAGTGGTTATTTATTCTGTCACTAGCAGCCTATAAACATTTCCAATCCTTGATATCCTTGTTGACAATTGGTGTTGTCAGACTTAATTTTTGCCTATCTGCTTGATGTTTAATGATGCCGTCATAATTTTAATTCGTATTCCTGATTACTAATGGTATTAAGCGTCTTTTTTTATGTGTCTGATTATGGAGATTTCTTCTATTGTGAAGTGCCTGTTCAAATCTTTTACCCATTTTGCTATTGCATCATTGTCTTTTTTAAAAAAAGATGTTGTTTTCTATATATTTTTATATGAATTATTGTTAATATTATGTTTAAACATATTGCAAATACCTATTTATTTACTTTTAGAGACAGGGTGTCACTTTATCTCCCATGGTAGAGTGCTGTGGCATCACAGCTCACAGCAACCTCCTCTTGGGCTTAGGTGATTCTCTTGCCTCAGCCTCTCAAGTAGCTGGGACTACAGGAACCCACCACAACGCCCGGCTATTTTTTTGTTGTTGTTGCAGTTTGGCCAGGGCTGTGTTTGAACTGCCACCCTCGGTATATGGGGCTGGTGCCCTACTTACCCTACTGAGCCACAGGCACCGCCCAACAAATACCTATTTTTGGCTTGTCTTTTCATTCTGTGGAATTTGATGAACAAATGTTCTTTATTTTAATTTAGTGAATATTTATTGATCTTTTACCTTTTGGTTAGTGCTTTTCTTGTACTATTTAGGAAATTCTTTACTATCTGAGATCATGAGGATAATTCTCAACAACTTTTACATTGACCTTCAATGCACCATAGCTCTAAGTACAGGCATAGTTGTATTTGTTTTTTTTTTTTCCTCTTATGGGTGCCTGTCTTAGGTAATTTATTAAAATCTGTCTTTTCCTGAATGCTCTGCAGGGTTACTGTTGTCATATATCAAATATTCATATAAACATGGGTCTGTTTTGAGGTTCTTTATTATGTTCTCTTGACGTATTTGTGTATCCTTGAATCTCTTACTACCCTGACTTAATTATCAGTATGTGCTTTATGATGAGACTTGTTTTGTAATGAATCTGTTATTTTTCAGAGTAAATCCTGGCACCTTGTTCTTATTTTTCAAGAGTGTCTTGGCACTTCTTGGACCTTTTTCATTTCCATGTAAACTTGGAATTAACTTTTTTTTTTAAACAGACTTTATTTATTTATTATTTATTTATTTTTTGAGACAGAGTCTCACTTTGTTACCCTGGATAGAGTGCTCTGGAGTCATAGCTCACAGCAACCTCAAACTCTTGGGCTCAAGTGATTCTCTTGCCTCAGCCTCCTGAGCAGCTGGGACTACAGGCGCCTGCCACAATGCCTGGGTATTTTTTGGTTGTAGTTGTCATTGTTGTTTGGCAGGCCCAGGCTAGATTCGAACCTGCCAGCTACAGTGTATGTGACCATGTAGTGTAGGAGCCCTACCCGCTGAGCTACAGGTGCCGAGCCTTGGAATTAACTTGTTAAATTCCACACATACAAAAAAACCTGTTAAGATTTTCAATTTAGTTTGCATTTAATCTATAAGAAAATTTTTAGGGAAATGATACTATTGTAACATTGACTCTTCCAGTCTATGAGGATTTTATTTCCCTGTTCATCTTGGTCTTCTTTAATATCTCCCAAGGAAGTTTATAATTTTTCTTGTACAGGTCATGCATAACATGAACATTACGAAAATGAGTGCATTGGATTCTTGCTTCTCCATTCTTGTGCTTTTTTACTCAGAAGAATGTGTTTCAACTCCATCCTGGTTAACACAAAAGATATAAAGTCCCCATCTTTTTTTGTGGCTGAATAGTATTCTATGATATATATATATCACAGCTTGTTAATCCATTTCTGGATGGGTGGGCATTTAGGTTGTGTCCACAATTTGATGATTGTAAATTGAGCAGCAATAAACAGTCTAGTGCAGCTGTTTTTATGATAAAATGATTTTTTTTTCTTCTGGGAAGATTTTCAGTAATGGGATTGCAGGATCAAATGGGAGCTCTAGTTTGAGTTGTTTGAGGATTCTCCATACTTCCTTCCAAAAAGGTTATATTAGTTTGCAGTCCCACCAGCACTATAAAAGTGTTCCCTTCTCCCACATCCACACCAGCATCTGCAGCTTTGAGGTTTTGTGATGTGAGCCATTCTCACTGGGGTTAGGTAATACCTCAGGATGGTTTTTATTTGCATTTCTCTGATAATTAGGGACAATGAGCATTTTCCATATGTTTGTTACCCATTCATCTGTCTTCTTTTGAGGAGGTTCTATTCATGTCTCTTGCCCATTGGTATAAGGGAGTGTTTGCTCTTTTTATGTTGCTTAATTTGAGTTCTCTGTAGATCCTAGTTATCATAGACTGGACTTGCACCACGTGTCTCTATCAGTACACCAGGCCTAGTTTCTTAAGGTGAGCACCTCTGTATGTGAACCACTTTGTTACAGTTTCTTGGGTGGTCAACTTACAGAGGTTCTCCTGGATTCTTCTTACACTGATGCATTTTTCTGCTTTCTTTCTATTTAACATCTGTCGCAACAAGGTAATGTTATTCCTGAATTCTACCTTTCTTCATTTATTTATCCCCAAATGTTAACTGCGTGCCTGTGCGCGCGCGCGCACACACACACACGCACACACACCACTCTATACACAGAAGCATTCAAAATATTAATTTTTGATTTATTATTTTGTTTAAGTTTTAAATGTTTCACCCTATAAATAGGAATTTTCATAGGAGAGTAAGAAAGAAGTTTGTTTTGAATTCATAGGTTAATTTTTAAAATTATGTCTGTCACAATCATACAGCATTTAAAGTAGTCTCTAAGCTATGACCACGTTGGTTACTGAGGGAAAACCCTCCCTATTTTGAGTTTTAAAAGATCACCAGATTGAATGCAAAGAAAAATTAAATGTCCGTAATTTTTTTTTCGCTTATTGAGTTTGATCTTTTGCTGGAATTTCAGTGAATCTTAGTAATCATTCTCACAACTCTTGTGGAACAATCTATTGTTGGAGCAACATACAAGTAGAATTTATATAAGAATGACTTAGGTTCTAGTTTTATAAAATTACTTTAGAAGAAATCATTTTTCTAAGCATCTTTTAAAAGAATGTGCTTCTCTAGGATTTGTTATATAAATGATTGAAATAAATAACGTTTGTATGCTCTACAACATATAAGACATGTGTGATGTTTTTTCCCTATAGTGGTGGTCGTCATAGTCAATGGTTGTGAAAGTACACTATCATCTAATGGGCCAACCAATTAATTGACCATAAAAGATCCTAGCTCATTTAGATTTTTCTTTAAAAATCCCTCATCTCAATCTTTGGTTATACATGGAATTGTTTATATCAGATATTAAAAATTGATATCTAATTATTATATTATGTAATCAAGACAAAAAATTAATGATTTTTTTTAATAAACAAAAAAATAAAATAAAATAACAATTCAATACAGTAGTAACAGAGAAGTAATAAAGTTATTTACTACATGAGCAATACATACAGTAGTTTAAGGATTTAGAAGAGAAACAAATATGCCTTGGTGTTTCATAATCAATGACACTAAAAAGATTTTTGGTCAAATGTTAATTAAACAGTATTATCTTTATTCCTTTATGAGTATTATATACCTGTCTAGAAATTAAGTGTGTACCATAAACGACTCCAGGGGAAAAATGAGGTACATGAATTTTTGACATTAAAATATAGTTTATTCTTTATTTTTGAAATAGAAATGATCATATATATATATTTTTTCATTGTTGGGGATTCATTGAGGGTACAATAAGTCAGGTTACACTGATTGCAATTGTTAGGTAAAGTCCCTCTTGCAATCATGTCTTGCTCCCATAAAGTGTGACACACACCAAGGCCCCACCCCCCTCCCTCCGTCCCTCTTTCTGCTTTTCCTCCCCGCCATAACCTTGATTGTCGTTAATTGTCCTCATATCAAAATTGAGTACATAGGATTCATGCTTCTCCATTCTTGTGATGCTTTACTAAGAAATGATCATATTTAAAAGAATGAAGCTGGCCTTTTAATTCCTCATAAGAATAAGTCACTGTTAGCAGTCAGGGATACTGCACAGATAGATCCTAACATTGTCACTTGTGGAGAACAGCAGTGAAATTGTTTGTTCCTGACAGCAGACAGCCCCACTGCAGAGCCCTGGTTTCATGTTACATTAAGTATTAGTGCTGTTCTTTCAGGAGCTATTATGCTGTGACATCAAAGATTTTCTGACAGGGCAGTGGTAAGTTAGCACTGAAGTTGTCTACTGAAATTTTAAAGAATGGAATTAAATATATATGATCAGACTTTCAGAGATAGAGACAGAATTAGAATGGTTTATAGAAAGTTGCAGAAATGATGAGTTTATGGGCTATTCATTTTGTCTATGCTTGTTAAACCAAATTTTGTTACTTTTTATTTCTACAAGTACAAATGGCCATTATGTTACTGCCAGGGTAGTTGATCATTTCCAGAAAGACAGTATGAATAAGGAAAAAATAGCCTTTTGTGACATAAAAATGTCTAGGTTGACCTGTAGAGTATTTCCATATAAATGAACATGTGGACAGTAATTGCAATAGCCTGACTTCCTGCTAACTGATCCACTAATTAGTTAAAAGGATCAAACAACATATTCTATTAAAGTAACACAAGTATAGTTTAGATAGCAAGTGAAGAAATGAAAAAAGTCTTGCAATTGAAAATATTTAATTTTATATAAACAGGTGATTTAAAAATTAATCAGATCACAATGTTGTCTTTTGAAAAGGATAACTTCTGTTCAATATTGAGAAATATTAATGGTCACTTTTGTCTGTATAGGCTTTCTGTTTTAAAAATAAATTTAGTATTGCAGTTTAAAGTATTTCTTAAATATTTTTTGTGGTGCAATCAGAATTGCTCTAACTATAACATTACTATGATATTTTCATGAAAAATCTTGGGATTATGGAATGTCAATTAATTTTAGAAGCACAAGTCAGATATTTAAGACAATATCATGATGACAGTTTTATTTGAGATTAAGCAAATAAATCATGTATTAAATGAATATATTCTCAGTATTGTAGTTTTTCTGCTAAAGTAATAGTAATGCTTTTTTCTCAGTCATAAATAAGGTATACCATGATACATTTCTTTTAAATAATATAACATTGGTATTGTCTGTTGAGAAGTAACTGGAACAACAACAAAAAAGAAATGTTTATAGGTACTTGTGTGTTTGATTATGTTTCCAGATAATTTTTTTTTTTATTGTTGGGGATTCATTGAGGGTACAATAATCCAGGTTACATTGATTGCAATTGTTAGGCAAAGTCCCTCTTGCAATCATGTCTTGCCCCCATAAAGTGTGACACACACCAAAGCCCCACCCCCTCCCTCCGTCCCTCTTTCTGCTTTTCCTCCCCCCCCATAACCTTAATTGTCATTAATTGTCCTCATATCAAAATTGAGTACATAGGATTCATGCTTCTCCATTCTTATGATGCTTTACTAAGAATAACGTCTTCCACTTCCATCCAGGTTAATACGAAGGATGTAAAGTCTCCATTTTTTTAAATAGCTGAATAGTATTCCATGGTATACATATACCACAGCTTGTTAATCCATTCCTGGGTTGGTGGGCATTTAGGCTGTTTCCACATTTAGGTGATTGTAAATTGAGCTGCAATAAACAGTCTAGTACAAGTGTCCTTATGATAAAAGGATTTTTTTCCTTCTGGGTAGATGCCCAGTAATGGGATTGCAGGATCAAATGGGAGGTCTAGCTTGAGTGCTTTGAGGTTTCTCCATACTTCCTTCCAGAAAGGTTGTACTAGTTTGCAGTTCCACCAGCAGTGTAAAAGTGTTCCCTTCTCTCCACATCCACGCCAGCATCTGCAGTTTTGAGATTTTGTGATGTGGGCCATTCTCACTGGGGTTAGATGGTATCTCAGGGTTGTTTTGATTTGCATTTCTCTAATATATAGAGATGATGAACATTTTTTCATGTGTTTGTTAGCCATTCGTCTGTCATCTTTAGAGAAAGTTCTATTCATGTCTCTTGCCCATTGATATATGGGATTGTTGGCTTTTTTCATGTGGATTAATTTGAGTTCTCTATAGATCTTAGTTATCAAGCTTTTGTCTGATCGAAAATATGCAAATATCCTTTCCCATTGTGTAGGTTGTCTCTTTGCTTTGGTTATTGTCTCCTTAGCTGTACAGAAGCTTCCTATTTTAATGAAGTCCCATTTGTTTATTTTTGTTGTTGTTGCAATTGCCATGGCAGTCTTCTTCATGAAGTCTTTCCCCAGGCCAATATCTTCCAGTGTTTTTCCTATGCTTTCTTTGAGGATTTTTATTGTTTCATGCCTTAAATTTAAGTCCTTTATCCATTTTGAATCAATTTTTTGAGTGGGGAAAGGTGTGGGTTCAGTTTCAGTCTTTGACATGTAGACATCCAGTTCTCCCAACACCATTTATTGAATAGGGAGTCTTTCCCCCAAGGTATGTTCTTGTTTGGTTTATCGAAGATTAGGTGGTTGTAAGATGTTAGTTTCATTTCTTGGTTTTCAATTTGATTCCAAGTGTCTATGTCTCTGTTTTTGTGCCAGTACCATGCTGTCTTGACCACTATGGCTTTGTAGTACAGACTAAAATCTGGTATGCTGATGCCCCCAGCTTTATTTTTATTACTAAGAACTGCCTTAGCTATGTGGGGTTTTTTCCGGTTCCATACAAAATGCAGAATCATTTTCTCCAAATCTTGAAAGTACGATGTTGATATTTTGATAGGAAGGGCATTGAATAGGTAGATTGCTTTGGGAAGTATAGACATTTTAACAATGTTGATTCTTTCCATCCGTGAGCATCGTATGTTCTTCCATTTGTTAATATCCTGTGCTATTTCCTTTCTGAGGATTTCATAGTTTTCTTTGTAGAGGTCCTTCACCTCCTTCGTTAGGTATATTCCTAGGTATTTCACTTTCTTTGAAACTATGGTGAAGGGAGTTGTGTCCTTAATTAGCTTCTCATCTTGACTGTTATTGGTGTATACAAAGGCTACTGACTTGTGGACATTGATTTTATATCCTGAAACATTACTGTATTTTTTGATGACTTCTAGGAGTCTTGTGGTTGAGTCTTTGGGGTTCTCTAAGTATAAGATCATGTCGTCAGCAAAGAGGGAGAGTTTGACCTCCTCTGCTCCCATTTGGATTCCCTTTATTTCCTTGTCTTGCCTAATTGTATTGGCTAGAACTTCCAGCACCATGTTGAATAGTAAAGGTGACAGAGGACAACCTTGTCTGGTTCCAGTTCTAAGAGGAAAAGCTTTCAGTTTTACTCCATTCAGTAAAATACTAGCTGTGGGTTTGTCATAGATAGCTTCAATCAGTTTTAGAAATGTGCCACCTATGCCTATACTCTTCAGTGTTCTAATTAGAAAAGGATGCTGGATTGTATCAAATGCTTTTTCTGCATCTATTGAGAGGATCATGTGATCTTTATTTTTGCCTCTGTTAATATGGTGGATAACGTTTATGGACTTGCGTATGTTAAACCAGCCTTGCATCCCTGGGATGAAACCTACTTGATCATGATGAATGACTTTTTTGATGATAAGCTGTAATGTATTGGCTAGGATTTTGTTGAGAATTTTTGCATCTATATTTATGAGTGAGATTGCTCTGAAATTCTCCTTTTTGTTTGGGTCTTTTCCTGGTTTTGGTATCAGGGTGATGTTTGCTACATAGAAAGTGTTGGGGAAGATTCCTTCTTCCTCAGTTTTTTGGAATAATTTTGCAGTACAGGAATAAGCTGTTCCTTGAAGGTTTGGTAGAATTCTGGTGTGAAGCCATCTGGACCAGGGCATTTTTTGGTTGGAAGATTTTTTTATTGTTTCTTTGATCTCAGTGCTTGAAATTGGTCTGTTCAGGAGCTCTATTTCTTCCTGACTAAGTCTAGGGAGAGGGTATGATTCCCAATATTGATCCATTTCCTTCACATTGTCAAATTTCTGAGCATACAGTTTCTGGTACTATTCAGAGATGATCTCTTGTATCTCTGTGGGATCAGTTGTTATTTCCCCTTTATCATTTCTGATTGAGGTTACTAGAGATTTTACTTTTCTGTTTCTCGTTAGTCTGGCCAATGGTTTATCTATTTTATTTATTTTTTCAAAAAACCAACTCCTTGTTTCATTCATTTTCTGAATGATTCTTTTGTTTTCAATTTCATTGATCTCTGATTTGATTTTGGACATTTCTTTTCTTCTACTGAGTTTAGGCTTAGATTGTTCTCCTTTTTCCAATTCCATAAGATCTCTTGTGAGATTGTTGATGTGCTCTCTTTCTGTTTTTCAAATGTAGCCATCTAAAGCAATGAATTTTCCTCTCAAAACTGCTTTTGCAGTATCCCACAGGTTTTGGTAGCTTGTGTCTTCATTGTTGTTATGCTCAAGGAAGTTAATGATTTCCTGTTTTATTTCTTCCTGCACCCATCTGTTATTTAACAGAAGATTGTTTAATTTCCATGCCTTTGTGTGAGGTGGAGCGTTTCTGTTAGAGTTGAGTTCCACCTTTAGTGCCTTATGGTCTGAGAAGATACAAGGTAAAATTTCAATTCTTTTGATTCTGTTGATATTTGTTTTGTGTCCCAGGATATGATCAATTTTGGAGAATGTTCCATGGGGTGATGAGAAGAATGTATATTCTTTATCTTTGGGATGGAGTGTTCTATATGCGTCTATCAAGCACAGTTGTTCTAGGGTCTCATTTAAATCTCTTATATCTTTGTTTAATTTCTGTTTAATGGATCTGTCCAGCTCTGTAAGAGGAGTGTTAAAGTCCCCTGTTATTATGGCATTATCAGATATCATATTGCTCAGACTGAGTAAGGTCTGTTTCAAGAATCTGGGAGCATTTAAATTGGGTGCATAAATATTTAGAATTGAAACGTCTTCTTGTTGTATTTTTCCCTTGACCAATATAAAGTGACCATCTTTGTCTTTTTTGACTTTAGTTGCTTTAAATCCACATGTTTCTGAAAATAAGATCGCAACTCCTCTTTTCTTCTGAATGCCATTTGCCTGAAAAATTGTCTTCCAACCCTTGACTCGGAGCTTTAATTTGTCTTTTGAAGCCAGGTGTGTTTCTTGCAGACAGCAAATGGATGGCTTGTGTTTTTTAATCCAGTCAGCCAATCTATGTCTCTTCAGTGGGGAATTCAAGCCGTTAACATTTATTGAGGTAATTGATAAGTGTGGTAGTATTCTATTCATCTTATTTGGTGAGAGTCCATTGCTTAGTTTTATCTTTTGCATCAGTGTGGAGGTTAGGTTCTGTCCTTTAATTTCTGAGTTCTTACTTTGCTGCTGATCCATTGTGGTGGTCAGTGTGCAGAACAGGTTGAAGTATTTCCTGTAGAGCTGGTCTTGTTGTGGCAAATTTCCTCAATGTTTGTATATCCGTAAATGATTTGATTTCTCCGTGTATTTTTAAGCTTAGTTTAGCAGGGTACAGAATTCTGGGCTGGAAATTGTTCTGTTTAAGTAGATTAAAGGTAGATGACCATTGTCTTCTTGCTTGGAAAGTTTCATTAGAGAAGTCTGCGGTCACACTGATGGATTTGCCCCTGTAGGTCAACTGGCACTTACTCCTGGCAGCTTGCAGAGTCTTTTCTTTTGTCTTGACTTTGGACAGGTTCATCACAATGTGTCTTGGAGAAGCTCGGTTAGAGTTGAGGCGACCTGGGGTCCGATATCCCTCTGAAAGCAGTGTATCAGAATCTTTGGTGATATTTGGGAAATTTTCTTTTATAATAGTCTCTAGTATGGCTTCCATTCCTCTGGGGCATTCTTCTTCCCCTTCTGGGATTCCTATAACTCGTATGTTGGAACGCTTCATAAAGTCCCATAATTCTGACAGTGAATGTTCTGCTTTCTCTCTCTTCTTTTCTGCCTCTTTTACTATCTGAGTTATCTCAAGAACTTTGTCTTCTACCTCTGAAATTCTTTCTTCTGCATGGTCTAACCTGTTGCTGATACTTTCTATTGCATCTTTAAGTTCCCTAATTGACTGTTTCAGTTCCTTCAGCTCTGCTATATCCTTTTTATGTTCTTCATATCGTTCATCTCTTATTTGATTCTGTTTTTGGATTTCCTTTTGGTTATTTTCCACTTTATTAGCAGTTTCCTTCATTGTTTCTATCATTTCTTTCATTGTTTTCATCATGTGTATTCTAAATTCCCTTTCTGTCATTCCTTACATTTCTTTACAGGTGGAATCCTCTGCAATAGCTACCTCATGGTCCCTTGGTGGGGTTGTTCTGGACTGGTTCTTCATGTTGCCTGGAGTTTTCTGCTGATTCTTCCTCATGAGTGATTTCTTTTATCTGTTTCCTTGCCCTAATTTTCCTTTCACTTCTTCTTGCTCTTTAAGTTCTCGTGCCTGTGGACTAAGGGTTAGATGAGTCCTTTTGGTACAGGGCCAGAAGGGTGAGAAGGTTGAAGAGCAAGAAAGGGATGAAAGAAAGGAGGACTGAGTGAAAGAAAAAAAAAATAGAGAAAGGAGAGGGGATGGGTAAAGGAATATTGACAAAAAGAAGAGAGGCACAGAAACAGGGAGACAGAGCAATATAGGTATACAGTAGGGTACTTTGATACAACCTTAAAAAAAAAACCACCTTCTGGGGGTGCCCAGGTGGGTGGTTCCCTTGAGGTCAGCAGCTCTTTGTTAACGTGATCAGACACAGTACCCCACCTCCACCAAGTAGAGAGGAAAGACAAAAATGCTATAAATCAAACCAAAACAAGCAAACAGAAAACTTTATGGAATAAAATTGGGTGAAAAACTAAATAGCGGTAGAAACAGTAGCAAAAATGAAGTTCTAGTTATTAAAAAAGGCAGCAATGGGAAATTATAATTAAACTAGAAAAATTGAGAAAGAAAAAAGATCTGTATGGAAAAGGTTGAAATTAAAAAACAAAACAACATCAAGAACATCAAAATAAACAAAAAACAACCAAACAAAAACAAAAAAACCCCAAAAAAACCAAAACACAACCAAAAAGAAAGCAGTATGTATATGTTGTTGAATATTGTCTGGGCAACACATGGTCTTCTGGGGTATGAGATGTTAATCACAGTTCTGATAGGACTGGAGGCTGCTGATTTCTCAAACCCCAGCAGGTAGACACCCTAAATCTCTCTTCAGCCCACTTAAAAGGCACTTTGAACTTGTAAACTTGCTTGAGCAGAAGCCATCCCAGGAAAGTGCTTGTCACTGGAATCACTGCTGAAGTGGCTATCCACTTACCCAGTGTGCCAAAACCGGTCTCACTCTGCCCCTGAGGGTTAGGGCTGCAAGGCGGCTCAGACCCCACCCTTAGGCTACTCGGTGCTGGGTTACCAGCTTCCACCCGATTCTAGCTCTGCGAGCCTGAGGGTGGAGCTTGCCGGGGCAGATCACTCACAGTGGCTCCCTGTGGCCCACAGCCAAACACTATTAGCTCCTTCTGGCTCAGCAGCTCAGACTGGGGCCCTAGACAACGGCCAAAGTTCTCCGCATTCCTGCTTAGGCTCTCCCCAAGACAGCTCAACTGAGTGCCAAGTCCAAAGACACCAAAACAGTTCACAGGTAAGGCCTTTCCAGTTTGCAGTCTCGCTGCTACTGAACTTACAGTTGCGGGCGGGTTTAGACCGATTGAACACACGTGACCACTTGCTGGTTTTCCACTGTTTTAGTCTTCCTCTTGGGGTCCAGAAATCTCTCACTGACTCTCTGTATCCTCAGAGGGGTGATGATAGGCAGATCTCACCAGCCAGAGATGCCTGGAGTCCTATCTCCCCAGACTCACGGTGCCCAGATGCAAGGAAGCTATTACTTGGCCGCCATCTTGCTCTCCTCCTCCTTTCCAGATAATTTTTATCCAGTCCAAAGTAATCTGTAATATAATCATGAAAATGCATTAAAAAAAAAAAACTTATCATAGAGGCTAGGCAAAGCAATGTGCATCTGAGCTCCTCAGGAGGCTGAGGTGGGAGGATTGTTTGAAACAAGGAATTCTAGACTGTAGTATATTGGGATGGGGCCTGTGAATAGCCACTGTATTCCAGCCCAGCCAACGTAGCAGAGAATTTATCTCTTAAAAACAAAAAAAGCAACAAACAGAAGACCTCCCTGAATATATACAGTCTTTACTTTGGCATGTGTCTGATACCTGACAGTTATTCACTTATTCATACAGATTAAATTGCACAGGGAAATATTGCTATATCCTTTAAAATCATTAAGAGTGATTACTCTAAAATAAAATACCTGAGAAGCTCTGTTGTATTTCTTTTCTACTGTATTCCTCATACCACTTGTTGAACCTTGATCTGAAATGAATTCAGTTTATAAAAATGCTTTGACTGTCCAGGTACAGTGGCTCACACCTATAATCCCAGCACTCTGGGAGGCTAATGTGAGTGGATCACTTGAGCTCAGGAGTTGGAGACCAGCCTGAACAAGAGTGAGACTCCATCTCTAAAAAATAGCCAGGTGTTGTGACAGGTGCTTGTAGTCCCAGCAACTTGGGAGGCTGAGGCAAGAGGATCGCTTGAGCATAGTTGGAGGTTGCTGCGAGGCCACAGCACTTTACGGGGTGCAAGAAAGTAAGACTGTGTCTCCAAAAAAAAAAAAAAATACTTTGACCTTCAACAAATTTTTGTTTTGTTTTTATTGTTGGCATAACAAAATGCAGTGGCAAAAAGTCAAAAGAAGCAACAGCCCAAGTGTGAAAAATATTCTAATACCTTCTCTGAAGTCCCTGAAATCTTACATTCTAGAAATGTTCAAGTAGATTATTTTTATTTTAAAAATGTTAATTTTTTAAAATACTGTATTTGGTAGGAAAAACAGTAGAAAATTGGGATAGATGTTCACACATTTAAAAGCAATAATCCTGTATAAATATTCATATTGTCAATATTGTTTCAATCCTTCTACTTCTGCCAGCTACAGAAATCCTAATTCAAAATGCTTTTTAAAATTGTCATTCTGCAATCAGTTTAGCAATGTTGCCATTAGCTAGCTAAAAGCAACGTAGGTATTGAAAGGTTTTAATGTAAAGGTTTTAACTGAATGACTGAGAAAGTAAAGAATTTTGATCCTTTTCATATGATGATGAAGGAAAGTATTTTTAACTAAATTGAACTGTTTTGAAAATGTTTAAAGTCTGGTTGGCTATGTTGAGTTGATCAATAGTAGTGCTCCTGAGAGCCAATTGCAGATGCAGTTGCCCTTCACAAGGGGCTGCTAAATGAATGTTAGAGAAAAAGTGTTCATTTATTTATTTTTGAAAATTTTGTTCATTTAAATTCATGGCTTCTGGGAAATACATTTTGAGGAATTAGATGGACATTTAGGAGACATAGTTGTCTTTTTAAGTTAAAAATATTCTTCCATTAACAAGACCTAAGCAACTAGAAATCCCTACTAAATTTATCTATATTATGTGTAAATATGTGTTACATGCTTTTTCCAGTCAACAATTATTTATTAGGTGCTGACTATATGCCTGGTCTCATTGGGATAGAATATAATTAGCATACATCTCTGAACTCAACAAACTTTATAATTGTTTGGATGTTACAAGAGAGTGTATAATCAATTGCAGAATATGTGGTAAGATTGTACCTGCAGAGATGAGAAAGAATAAGATCAGAGAAAGCTTCAGTAAGTAAACTTTTGAGGTGAAGCCTAAAGGAATTACATGATTTAGTTGGCATTGCTGAGGGTTGAGTAGCTCAGAATAGATGAGTTTGCCTTAGTCTTTGCTATGTTTGCAAATTTCTATTATTTGGGCACTTTTCTTTGGGCTTATATTAATTGGTTAAACTTCAAGAGAAACGTATTTCGGTTTTTTCTCCCAATAAAAATCCAGAAGCTTAGTTCTGCACAGTCTATCTTTTTAAGCCAAAGTATTATCTTTGTTTCTTTTTTTAAATGAATAACAGTAAAAATGACTTGAAAATTGACTCAAAATCCAATTGTCAGTGTTATTTGTAAGTGAAAGGTAAGGTGAGAGCTTGAAAGGTTGGAAAGCTTACAAGAAAGAACTTTAAAAAGATTATTATTTTTGAAGAACTGTCTTTGCCTTGCTGCTGCAAATATACCTTATTTCATAAGAAGAATCTCATAATTACATTATGTAGTTCTTGGCAAACTTTTACAGTTCTTTGGATCAGAGATTATTATTATTCAATATCTCAGTTTGTTTTTATGGCATTAACAATATATATCTGATAAATGCCAGGACATCCAAAAGTTAACAGTTCTTCTTAAAGTTAAAATAAAACATAAAAATATTAAATTACTGAGGTGTGAATTAAGATCTCAATGTTAGCTTCAGTTTCAGTTATTTTTATTTAATTAGCTATATTTTCTTTTTACCTAAGGCAAAATAAAACATTCCAACCGGGCTTGGCACCTGTAGCTCAGCGGCTAGGGCTTCAGCCACATATACCAAAGGTGTCGAGTTTGAGCCCAGGCCAGGCCTACCAAACAATAATGACAACTCCAACCAAAAAATAGCTGGGGGTTGTGGCAGGCACCTATAGTTCCAGCTACTTGGGAGGCTGAGGCAAGAGAAATTGCTTAAGCCCAAGAGTTGGAGGTTGCTGTGAGCTGTGATGCCTTGACACTCTACTGGTGACACAGTGAGGCTCTGTCTCAAAAAAAAAACAAAAAACAAAAAACCATTCAAACCAAAGACTTTCTTCTGAAGATAACACCAAGTAAGAGAAATAAGATCATTTAAATAGACTCATTTATGCAAGATGGTACATTGCTATATCCAAGAAACAAATTTTATTATTTATATATTTTTTTAATTTTTGGTGGAAATAGTTAAAGTGGTGATATTTTAGTTATCATTTTTGATAATTCTTATGTTTAAAATAATTTATCTTAACACATAATTGTATGGACATTAAAAAATATTTTGGTTGATATTCAAATTTCTTTGCTTTTTTTATTGAATCATAGCTGTGTATGTACATTAATGCAATCATGGGGCACCATGCGCTGGTTTTATATACATTTAGAAATATTTTCTTCAAACTGATTAACATAGCCTTCCTGGCATTTTCTTTCATTGCAGTTATTGTGTGTTATATGCTACGTATAGTAAGTTTCACATGTACCCTTGTAAGATGCACCTTAGGTGTGGTCCCACCAGTTACCCTCCCTCCACCCATTTCTTTGCTTTTTAAATGGACAACAGTAAGGGAGAATACACTGGCTCATACCTGTAATTTCAGCACATTGGGAGGCCAAGGAGGAAAGATAGCTTGAGCCCAAGAGTTTGAGACCAGCTGGGGCAACAACAACAAAAATAAAAAGATCAGTCAGATGTCTTGGTGCACCTATAGTCCCAGCTACCTGGGAGGCTGATAGATCCTTGGAGCCCAGGAGTTGGAGGTTACAGTAACTTGTGATGATACCATTGTACACTAGCCTGGGCGAAAGAGTGCTGAGACCCTGTTTCAAAAAAAAAAAAAAAACAGAGCACTAGCAAATAAAGTGAGCCTTTACCATTTTACTGGCATTTTGCTTTTTTTTTTTTTTAAGTCTTGAGATATTCTTTAATTAAAAAAAAAACTGCCAAGATGCATTTATTTATTTAAAAATTAAGGAAATTGGCTGGGTGCAATGGCTCATGCCTGTGATCCAAGTACTCTGGGAGGCTGAGGTGGGTAGGTTGCTTGAGCTCAGGAGGTTGGAGACCAGCCTGAGCAAGAGCAAGACCCTGCCTCTACTAAAAATAGAAAAATGAGCTGGGCATTGTGTTGGGCACCTGTAGTCCCAGCTACTTGGGAGGGTGAGGCAAGAGGACTGTGTGAGCCCAAGAGTTTGAGGTTGCTAGGAACTTTGATGACACAATGGCTGTGTCCCCAGGGTAGAGGAGTGACACTGTCTTGAAAAATAAAAAAAATTAAAAAAACTAAAAATAAAAAAAATTAAGGAAATTGAAATTAATTTGAATTTCAAGGGTTTGTTTTTTGAGAATTTTTCAAGTCATTAAAAATTGCAGTCAGCTTGTTAAAAAAATCAACAAATATCTGGGAGTGGAGTTTATTGGTATAACAAATTCCATCTCAAGTTACAAAAGATAATTTTATAAAGTCCTTCAATTTGTGTGATGCTTGCATGCCAATCTACCTTGCACTTTTTAATTTATTTCTTCTTTCATTCACTTAGCAAATTTAGCGTATACATTGTGCTGGGCATCAAGGATATAAAAATGAAAAATAAATGGTTACTGCCCTGAATAAACTCACAAGTTGGGGAGATTAAAAGGGGTTAAGAAAGAAGGAGGGTAGAGGTAAAAGATATGTTGGGGGAGTGAAGGTGGGCAAGGTGAAAGTATAAAAGTATTTCTAGATTCTATAATATTAGGAATCCTTTCATGGAGTAACGGTCAGAGGCTCTTGGAGCACATTAGAGGGAATGCTGACAGAGTGTAGGATTCTCTGATATTATTGTATTCAGTTTGAATTTTTTAATTCACTCCACTGCCTCAAGATCACATCCATAAATCCTTATTTTCACATTATTTAAGTTATTGAGGTAAAATGTGTAAACTTTTAAAATTATCTATTTTAAAATGAGCAGTTCATTGGCATTTTGTACTTTCACAATGTTATGAAACACCACATCTATCTTGTTTCAAAGCAGTTTTATCACCTGAAAAGAAAACCCCATACCTAATAAGCACTTATTTCTGATTCTTTCCTCCTGCCTAGCACCTGGTAACCACCAATCTGCTTTCTGTCTCATGGATTTATTCTATTCTTGATATTTCATATAAATGGAATCATGCATGTGTAACCGTTTGTGCATGGGTTTACTTAACACGATGTTTTCTAAGTTCATCTATGTTGTAGCACATGTCAGTACAGTTTGAGTATGTCCCTCATTTGAAATACCTGGCATCTGAAGTATTTTGAATTTTGGATTTTGAAATATTTACATATACTAATGAGATATCTTGGGGATGGGACCTAAATCTAAACATGAAATTCATTTATGTTTTTTATATATACCAGGGTCTAACTCTGTTGCTCAGACTGGAGTGCAGTGCCATGATTATAGTTCATTGTAATCTTGAACTCTTAGACTCAAGTAATCTTCCTGCCTCAGCCTTCCTAGTAGCTAGGACTACAAATGTGTATCTGGCAAACTTATTTTTATGAATTTATTTGTTTTTTTGTTTCTATTTTTGTAGAAATGGAATCTTGCTATGTTGTTTAGGCTGAGCTCCTGGGCTCAAGCTATCCTTCTGTCTTGGCCTCCCAAAGCTCTGGGATTACAGGCATGAGTCACCATGTGCTGCCTTGTACAGTGATTTAATAATTTTGTGCATGAAACCATGACTGATATGTTTGGCATCACTATCATTTCTGACTCTGAATTTATATGCCACTGATAAGTAATCATTTTTTTTTCATATTCACACACAAGTGCTTAACAGTTAAAAAATATAACATACCTTTAATACAGGGAAAAAAGTAATATATCAGGGTAAGTAAGCAACACAATGACATCAGCAGAATAAATGTATCAGTTAGTAAACAGCAGCAACAACAACAATAGCAGGCTTCCAGTTTCTACCTATGATGCTGCGTTTTGATTATTTGGGGATGAGAAGAAACATAAGAAATAGTTGAAGGACCAGGAAGTGGATTCTCTAAGGATGAAGCTGGTTGGCTTTCTTAAATGTTTCCTCCAGAGTCATTGCCTTGTCTCTCTTTGATTTTACAAACTAAGGTGATTTCTTGTTCTGTTATGATAAATGCATGCTGCTTCAGTAAGCCCATTATACATTTTCACTACATAGGCACTTTTTCTACAGTGTTAACATTGACTCATCACATGAGATCAGGTGTGGAATTTTGTACTTGTGGCATCATGTGGGCACCCCAAATGTTGCAGATTTCATTTCATTTTTTTTAAATTTTGGATTAATATGAGGGCACATAGGATTAGGTACATTATTTGCATTTGTAAGATAAAGTCTGAGTTGTAGTTAAGCCCTTTACCGAGGAATTGTCCCATATACCCCTACATTATACCCATTAGGTGGGAACTTACCAAACTCCTCTGCTCTTTCCCCTTCTCCCTTTCTTGAATTTGTGTTCTTCTCTCATGTGGGCCTTTAGTTGTTAATCTATTGGTTTCAAATTAGTATTGAGAATATGGGATGCTTGCTTTTCCATTTTGTAGCTACATTACTAGGGAGAATGTTCTCCAAATCCATTCAGGTAAATGCAAAAGATGCAAAGTCCCCATTTTTCTTTATGGCTGAATAGTATTCCGTGGTATACATATACCACAGCTTACTAAGTCATTCATGAGGTGATGGGCACTTGAGTTATTTCCACATCTTTGTGATTGTGGATTGAGCTGCTGTAAACACTCAAGTGCAAATGTCTTTATGATAAAATGATTTTTTTTTTCTTCTGGGTAGGCACCTGGTAATCGGATTTCAGGATCAAGTGGAAGGTCTATTTTTAGCTCTTTGAGGATTCTCCATACTTCTTTCCAAAAAGGCTGTATTAGTTTGCACTCCCACCAACAGTGCATATGTGTTTTCCTCTCTCTGTACCCACGTCGGCATCTGCAGCTTTGAGACCTTGTGAGGTGGACTGTTCTCACTGGGGTTAGGTGAAATCTCAGGGTGGTTTTGATTTTCATTTCTCTGATGCTTAGGGATGATGATCATTACCTTATGTGTTTATTGGCCATTTGTGTATCCTTTTGGGAAAAAATTCTATTCGTGTCTCTTGTCCAGTGATAAATGGGGTTGTCTGCTCTTTTCTTACTTCTTTGAGTTGTTTGTAAATTCTGGTCAGATTCATAACATGCAAATATCTTCTCCCATTCTGGAGGATGTCTGTTTGCTTTGTTGATTGTGTCTGTAACTGTGCAGATGCTTTTTAACTTGATCAGGTCTCATTTATTTATTTTTAGTGTAGGTGCAATTGCCAATGGAATCTTCTTCATAAATTCTTTCCCAGGCTAATATCAAGAGTTTTCCCCACACTTTCTTTTAGAGTATTTATCGTTTTGTGTCTTAGATTTTTCATTTACATGTGACTAACCAGTTCTCCAGCACCATTTATTAAATAGAGATCTTTTCCCCAGTGTATGCTTTTGTTTGGTTTATCAAAGTTTAGGTGGCGATATGAGACTGGTTTCGTCTCTAGGTTCTCTATTCTGTTCCACAGATCTATGTCTCTGTTTTTATGCCAACATTATGCTGTTTTGATCACTATAGACTTATAGTATAACCTGAACTCTGGTTACATGATGCCTCCAGATTTGTTTTTATTTCTTAAATTGTGTTAGCTCTTTGGTTTTTTTTCTAGTTCTGTATAAAATGAAGAAATATTTTTTCAAGTTCTTCAAAGTATGATATTGGTGTTTTAATGGGGGTTGAATGAAATCTGTAGGACACTTTGGGTAGTATTTTAACAACTTGGAGTGTTCTGGATTTCAGATTTTCAGATTTGAGATGCTCTACCTGTACTTCATTCCTTTTTATGAGTGAATAATATTCTATTTTATGAACAATTTGTTCATCTGTTAATGGACATTTGGATTGTTTTCACCTTTTGGCTATATGAATAGTGCTGTTGTGAATATTCATGTATGAGTTTTTGTTTGAACACATGTTTTCTGTTCTTTTGGATATATACCTAAGAGTGGAATTGTTGGGTCATATGATAATTTCATAGTTTACTTTTTGAGGAAGTGCCAAACTGTTTTCCACCATAGCTGCATCATTTTACATTACCAACAGTAATGTATGAAGGTTCCAATTTCTCTATATCCCTGTCAACACTTACTTTCCATTAAAAAAAAAAAAAGGCTACTCTAGTGGGTATGTCAGGTGCTATTTTGATAACTGGTTTCTTAAAGTCAGAGATGTGGGGAATCTCTGAAAACTGTAGGAAAAGTGATGGGTTTGGTGAGATATGGTAGGCTTTGCTGGCTTAATTTCTTCTCCCTCAGTAAGAAATCATACTGAGTTTACCAGAGACACCTTAGGCTGACTAAAGTGCAATAATCATAGTGTTGTTCATTTTCTGGAATTTGTTATCACGAGGCTGGGATCCTAACTCTCCTAGGACACATGAAAATTAAATATTTTAAAGGTTGGTAGCAATGATTTTTATATCTTACTTGGACTTTGAAAGTGAGTTTAAAGAGATGTTGCTTGTATTTCAGTAGGTTTGGAAACACATTAGGCAAATTACTTTAAGCATCAAACATAATTTAGAAAATTGAAGAGGATTAGGAAAGCCTATTGTATTTATACATGTTACCATATTTTACTTATCTTGTTATTTCTTCCTGATGTTTCAACATTCCTTCTTTTATTGTGTTCTTTTGATTTAGAGAACTTCCTTTAGCCATTTTTTTTAGGGTGGTCTGCTGGTGATTAGCTTTCTTAGTTTTCCTTAATTTGAGAATTTTTAGATTTCCCCTACATTCCTAGAGGATATTTTCGTTGTTTATATGATTTTGGGTTGACAAGTCATTTTTTTTTTTTAGCACTTGAAAAATATTATGCCACTTCCTTCTGGCTTCTGTGGTTTCTGATGAGAAATCTGCTGTCATTTGAATTGCTTTTCTTCTATAGGTAAGATGTCATTTTTCTCTGGATGCTTTCAAGATTTTTTTTTTGTTTTTTGTTTTATGTTTTTGAAAGTTTACTTACAATGTGTCTTCATATGAGTTTCTTTAAATTTATCCTGTTTGGGATGTGCTCATCTTCGTGAATCTGTAGGTTTACGTATGTCTCTGACTAGAATTTAGATTTTTTTTTGGTGGTTTTTGGCCAGGGCTGGGTTTGAAGCCACCACCTCTGGCATATGGGACCGGCGCCCTACTCCTTGAGCCACAGGCGCCACCCATGAATTTAGATGTTTTTAGTTATTTTACCTTTGAGTACTTTTTCAGCCTCACCTTCTTTGTTCTGTCCTCCAGGACTCTGATGATATGAATATTATATACATTTTTTGCTATATATTGTCGTAAAGATTTATGGCACTGTGTTCATTTTTTTGAAGTCCATTTTCTCTTTGTTGTTTATATTGGATAATTTCTATTTTTCTATATTCTAGCTCACTGATTCTGTCCTTTCCATTCTGCAATTGAGCGTCTCTGTTGAGCTTTTTATTTCAGTTATTGTAGTTTCAGCTATAAAATTTTTCATTTGTTTCTTCTTTATATCTTCTCTTTCCTTTCTGGGGCTTTCCATTTTTTTCATTTGTTTCAAATGTGCTCGTAGTTGTTCATTTAAATATTTTTATCATAGCTGCTTTAAAATGCTTGTCAGATAATTCTAATATCTGTTGGCATCTGTTGATTATCTTTTTTTGTAATTTGAGATATTTTTACTTCTTGGTATGACAGTGATTTTTACATGAAACCTGTACATTTTTGTTTTATGAATATTATGACACTCTTGTTTTTGTGTAAACTTTCTGTTTTAGTTGGTTTTCCTTAATACTGCTTCAGTAGTGGAAGTGATACTGCTACCTTTTTACTACTAGGTGGATATAGAAGTCTAGGTTTCCTACCTGAGGGGCTGGGGCTTCTTTTTACTCCTCGTTGGGGGGATATTCTAGCTTCCCATGTGATTTTCACTGACATTACAGTGGAAGTGGCCTTGTTATCACTGGCCAATGGTGAAAGTTTTGAGTTTCTGCTAGTCATTTCCAGATATCATTCTGGGGGAGTGGGAGGGAAGCTGAGGCCAGAGGTGGGGGCAGGCAGGAGGGCTATAACAGGCTGGGAGGGGTAAAAGTTCCAGATCACTACCTTACCTTCTCTGACACTTCCTTTGGGATGGATATTGGGTGCCTTATTAAAGACATGAGAGAGTGTAATTGTAGGTTAGCCACTGATCTTTGTTTGAGTGGATCAGCGTGGAGCCACAGTTTTTTTCTGCAATGTTTATGCTAGAGGTAGAGTTGTTATTTTCTAAAAGTTTTCTGTTTTACTAAAATCTGCCTCTTTCCTGGTCCTTTGGTTAGAGAGAGACTTTCCTTGGAACTTTTTGTCTGTGTCTAGATTGCTGGCTCCTTTAGCTTGAGATCTGATATATAGGAGGCTAAAAGGAAACCTAGGAAATTCACCGTAGTGTCATTCCTCAGGTTCTGAGTTCCCTGGCCAGTCTGCCTTCTTTCTAGCTTTTAGAGTTTTCTTAATACTTGCTTTATGTATGATGTCCAGGATTTTTAGTTATATTTGGAGGAAGGAATAGAGAAAAGTACTTCTACTTCATCTTCCCAGAATTTGAAGTCTCCGTATTAGAAAATTTAAAACACAAGAACACATTAATCTCCAAAGGAATGACATATTATGCAACCTTTGGAAAACTCCACCGTATGCTTGCAAAAGAATGAGAATGAAAAGGGAAAATTACATTATTATCCTTATTTACAAAAAAATTTTTGGGCGGCGCCTGTGGCTCATTCGGTAAGGCGCCAGCCCCATATACTGAGGGTGGTGGGTTCAAACCCGGCCCCAGACAGACTGCAACCAAAAAAATAGCCGGGCGTTGTGGCGGGCGCCTGTAGTCCCAGCTACTCAGGAGGCTGAGGCAAGAGAATCGCCTAAGCCCAGGAGTTGGAGGTTGCTGTGAGCTGTGTGAGGCCACGGCACTCTACCGAGGGCCATAAAGTGAGACTGTCTCTACAAAAAAAAAAAAATAAATTAATTAAAAAAAAATAAATAAATAAAAATTTTTGACCTTGTTGGTCCCTGAAGAACTACTACCCTAAATTATGGTCTACCCAGAGGCCCACAAATATTGATCTCAACAATATCAGTTTTAAGCAATTTTTGTTAGGTGCCTATTGTTCTAGTCAAGCACTGGTCTAAGTCCTGGGGATATAGCAGCATATGAGATAAACCAAGTCACTACCCTCAGGAGCTTTGAGTTCTTTGAGTTGGTCGATTCGACAAGTAAATGAAGTCACGGATTTTCTATTTGCCTAAGCTAAGTCCTTACAGTCATATCTCAGGATTCGTCAGAGTGTGTGTGTGTAGCTGTTTATTTACAGTGGGTGAGGCAGCACAGCTGTGGTTGTTGACAGAAGTTCTGGCTACTGAGCAGACTGTGGTGCCCAAAAGTCAGTGGAATGATGGAGGATGAATTGTGACATTTCGTTTCAGTCTTAAGATAGCATGATTTTATAGACTATTTCTCTTCTCTCCTTTCCTCCCTCCCTTTCTAGTTCCCTTCTTTATTCTCTGCCCTATTCTTTCTTCTTCCGGTTTTCTTTCTTTTCATCCTTCCTTCCAATTTGAGTTATATGTAGACTGCTTCCTCGGATTACCCTTCTAATCCTTACTGCCATTTCACCCTATTGAATTTATAGTCTCACACTTTATTATTCATTTTACGTATATATGGTATTTATATAGAAATACATGTAATATATACATGTAATATTATACATGCGTATATGCATATATGTAATACCAAGCACCTGCTTTATTAATTCAGGCATAGTGTTAGGTACTAGCAATAACACTGGCAATTACATACGAAACCCATTCTTATAGTAAGAGTTGGAATATTTTAGTGTCATGGCTTAAAGAGATCACTCACTGTAAGACAGGCATTGTAGAGCTTTCAGGTTCTTGAGCATTCTAGTTTCCAATTTTAACTGGCTTTAACAATTCCTTTGTGTGAATCCCCACACCATTTTGAATGGATTGACTTTGAGAACTTCTCTACCCTTTCTACCACTGCCAGCATCTAACTCATGAAAATTGGACTTGACTTGCCTTTTCTTGAGGTATTGCTCTTGAGGGAAGTTTGATTTTAGGCATCAAAAAGTGCTAACCATGGCTATACATGGAAACCCTTTTTTCCCCTTGACTGAAAAAAAAAAAAAGGAGCAAAACACACCTAAATTTCAAGCTTTTATTTTAATTAAAATAAACTTTATAGACATTCATTTGAATGGTGTACTGATAACCTAGGAAAATCAAGAGTTCAAAAGTAAATATTGCCAACATTCCTTAGATTCTAATAGCAACAAACAAATATTGTGCAAATTACAGTTTTGGAAGGACTAGTACAATATGATTAGTAGGGCATGAAAACCAGTACAAGTAACTGGGAGGAAAGGGTAAAGGGAGAAAGCTGCATTTTTGTGTTTTGATTTTCCTATTTTTAAGGCACCTGTGTCTCACTTGTTACAATCACAAATTCCAGTTGTGAATAATGGAAATCATTGTATAAGTATAGTGTTAGCGACTGCTCTTTTCAATCTACAACACACCTTCCTTGTTGGCACCGAAGAGGAATGAATGAGGCATTTTATGAAAACCTGGGCTTGTGATTCTAATCAAAGGTCACTGGTTGGCTCTCACTTTCAGTTTCAGATTTGTCTGTGTTTGATCAGGGGACAGCAATGAAATTATTATGACAAAGACTTTGTACTAGCCTGTATCTGTCTGTTGAAACTTGAAAGTCTTTGGAACTGTGATGCTGACAGCATGTGAACACTGCAAGAAAGTGCAAGCTGTGTAACGTCTTAAACTTTCAAGTATCATCTTCCTTTTGTGTTGCTTGCAAGAGTTTCAGATACTATTAAGGTACCAGTGGAAAGGTGTTTTATTGATTAAAGGAGATTTTTTCTTCCTAGAAAATATGCATTAAGACAGTCTTCCTATTACTTTTTCTGTTCACTCCCTGCTTTATACAGCAAGTTCATTAACATGCAGATATGCAGTGATTGAAGTCAGACTGCTTTTTACAGTGGAGTTGTCTTGATATAATGAGCTCCTCTTTAATGTTCAAAAAATTGTTGTTACTTTCTAAAAGGGGTTGTTTGTGAATTTCATTAAATTTAATCTTCTCTTCAAACAATTTCAGCATTGTTCAGTTTACTACAATTAAAATGCTTTCTGATGCTAAAAAATCACTTTTTACAGATGTATCACAAATGTAAGCACTGTGAGAGGGGCTTTGTTTTTTTCTTTGAAAGAAAAAGCTGCTATTTAGCTGAGAATTCTCATTTTTTTAATTGGCGTTCCGTATGGAAAATCAGAAGAGGGTACACTTACTGTATTGCTAAACAGGCTAGTTTGCTCATGAGGATTAGGTTTCAGAACTAGGTTCATTCAATCTCTGGACTAAAGCATTTGTCTAATCATAGTTGAAAAACAAGGGCCTTAGCCTTGCTTTCTCAGTTTACTATAGAGTACAACCCCTTCAGTTTTAGAATGTTGGAAGTCTCGAGAAAGAACAGATAAAGAGAAGTGAGGTTTTTGCTTTTGGCAAAAATTCTCAAATGGATGAACGAGAAATCTGACTAAATTCTTGGTTGCAGAGAAGTGATTATTGTTCATAGTGAATAGCTTTGTTCTTTGTAAATGATCCTTTCACCTAGGCCATGGTCAGTAGGACTTGAATAGTATGAGAGCAATCCTTGATGTCTTTTGAAGACTGGGCACAGAAGGAGGTAGGATGTCTTTTTGGAGAATATCTAGCAGATGGAAGGTTTAAAAATTTCCAGCTGGTATCCAGGTAGTTTTCCAGATGAATCTCAGGACAGTTGGTTTATGAACACAGGATATTGGAAAGTTGGAAATTAAATTATTTGGTATCTTAAAGTTTTTACCAGAAATCAGAATTCATAGAGGTATTTGAGTCCTACTATGATCACTACCCAGGATATTTCTTCCTGCTTTAGTTTACAAGGCTATCTACATGACGTCAAAACATCTAGTTCAGTCAGGAATATACTCAGAGGTTCTTGATAGTTGGAAAAATTGTGTAGAAAAATATTTATTTATTTAGAAATAGTCTCACTCTGTCGCCCTTGGTAGAGTGCTGTGGCGTTATGGTTCACACCAACCTCAAACTCTTGTGCTTAAGCAATTGTCTAGCCTCAGCCTCCTTGATACAGAACAAGTGGCATCCCAGCCAGCTTGTGGAGCTGGGGGGCACAGACTGGTTGCCTCCACCTTGGTGGTGTTGGTGCAGTGGCAGCGATCAGAAGAATAAGCAGACTGGAGGGTAGGCAGGCCCCCCTCACCTCTCAGGAGGCTCCAGGAGCTGGAGGGGCCAGACAACTGCAGGAGAGACACCAGCACCTTAGATTTCTCTCCCCTTGCACTTACAGCTGAACAGGGAACCCATTCCCCGCCCTCCCCCCTTCCCCCGCCATTTCCTAGGCCTGGTCAATTTCATGTAAGTTTTCTAGGCCTGGGAATGAAAGTGATTGTAGCCATTCATTTGTGACCCAGACACACTAAATGTAACTACAGAGGGCCTCATATGACTATATGTCTACCCCTATGAGCCTGGTGTAAGACAGACAGACAGAGACAGAGAGCAAGCTTTTCTCTCCTGCTGGGAACTTTGGTATCTTTTGTATTCTTTTCTGTAAATAAATTCTGTCTTACCACTGATCTGTGGTCTGTGGACGAGACCAAGAACCTACTGAAGATGAAATTCGGTATCATCCTGAGGCTAGATGGGACTACGGGGGCCTGCCACAATGTTCAGCTCACTCTTGGGGGTCTCACTCATGCTCAGGCTGGCCTCAAACTTCTGAGCTCAAACAATCCACCTCTGTCTTCCAAAGTGCTAGGACTATAGTTATGAGCCACTGTGCCTGGCCTAGAAGAATATTTTAGATGTTTGACTAGTTTTCAAAATTGTGTTTTGACTTCTTAAGGACAAACTCAGCATCTCAAACTTAATAGGGTTCTTTGATAGACTGAGCTTATCATATCACCAGGTTTGCCTTTGTAAGCCATTATGGTATAGCTATGTAATAAAAGGGTTTATCAAATACCTTCATCAAAATCTAAGATATACTGATCAGAAAAAGGAGTAATGCTGTGCTCCATGAGGCATGAAATACTTTTGTATCCTTATGTGAGTTAGTAATGATGTTAATAATATTACTGATATTATCACTTATAATAACAATAAGTGATAATAATGAATTGCCAATATTGATACCAGAATTTCCTCTTCAGTAGGCTCTTGGTCTCAGTGATTCAAAGAATGAATCTGTGGACCACAGATCAGTGGTAAGACAAGATTTATTTACAGAAAAGAATACAAAAACACCAAAGCTCCTGGCAGGGAGAGAAAACCCATGTCCGGAGAGAAAAGCTCTCTCTCTCTCTGTCTCTGTCTGTCTCTGGGCTCTTTGTCCAGGGGTATATATAGTCTCATGGGGCCCACTGTAGTTACATTTAGTGTGTCTGGGACCCTCTGTAGTTACATAGGACCCTCTGAGGTTACATTTAGCATGTCTGGGTCATGTCTGGGTCATGTCTGGGTCACAAATGAATGGTTACAATCCCTTTCATTTCCAGGTCTAGGAAACTTACATGAAATTGACCAGGCCTAGGAAATGGGGGGCTCCCTGTTCAGGGGTAAGTGCAAGGGGAGGGAAACTTAAGGTGCTGGGTCTCCCCAGCAGTTGTCTGGCCCCTCCGGCTACTGGAGCCTCTTGTTCCTCTGCTCGCTGCCACTGCACCAGTACTGCCAAGGCAGAGACAGCTGGTTTGCGTCCCCCTCCCCCAGCTCCACTGAGCTGGCTGGGCGCCACCTGTCCTTTATCAATATTATAATTATGGAGGTAACATTTTCAGTTGAGGAATAAGGATATTTGAAGTAGATAGCCAAGAAAATTATGTGTAAGCAAAGGGTAACTACAAAATGGTAAAACAAAGAGTTGTGAAAGTTTATGTTTAGGTGAACTCTCATAGATTGCTAGCCTTATGTTAATTAAATAAAAAACTTAACAAAGAAAGGCGATAATCTGGGACTAGCCAGGAGGATGCCAAGGGTAGTGTATAGTCAAGAAGAAATTTGTATGTGGGAATGGGTTTACTGGACACATTTAATGTGTAGTACTACAGTTACATTTACTAGTTGTGACTGGGATATTTAATAGACTAGAGGGAAATACCATGTTTTAGGAAACTCCACATTTTGAGAGTATCATCAGAAGTTCTGGAATTCTGGGGCTTGGGAGACATTTAACTAACAAAAAAAAAAAAAGGAAAATTACATATTGCAATCAGTTTATGGTATGTAAGAATAGTGAAAAGTTAGAGAATAGTAAAGTCAGAAATGCCTAGTATGAAGCTGCTCACCTCGATCTCAGAAATACCGTGTGCTGAAGTCTATGAGTTGATATATTA
The DNA here is from genome assembly GCF_027406575.1 of Nycticebus coucang. Taxonomy (NCBI): domain Eukaryota; kingdom Metazoa; phylum Chordata; class Mammalia; order Primates; family Lorisidae; genus Nycticebus; species Nycticebus coucang. The sequence goes on from NC_069793.1 coordinate 47,770,271, forward strand.
TTGGTCTACAGCAGCAGTTCTCAACCTGTGGGTCGCAACCCCTTTGGGGGTTGAACAACTCTTCCACAGGGGTTGCCTAAGACCATCCTGCATATCAGATATTTACATTACTATTCATAACAGTAGCAAACTTACAGTTATTAAGTAGTAATGAAAATAATTTTATGGTTGGGGATCACCACAACATGAGGAACTGTATAAAAGGGTCGCAGCATTAGGAAGGTTGAGAACCACTGGTCTACAGAAGAAAATCTGTGACTTCTGTATTTTATCAATTAACTTTCTGTGCTTTTTATTATATGCAAAAAGCAAAACAAAGTATAAGAACAATAAGATTTAAGTGTTAGCAACAAATTTGAGTAATTGTAAATTTATGACTGTAAAATATTATTTCCTGAAAGCAAAGCTGTATTACATGGTAGCATACTGGATATTTCATCAATTTTAAATGCTAAATACTTTAATCAACATAAAAGATGCTACAGTAACTGTCCTTGATTAAAAACTAATGTTTTTATGGCCATTTTTGTATGTGCTTCTGTGGTTATACTTGAACTATATTTAAAAAAAGGATACCACAGTTATCCTTTAATTGTATCTCAATATTTGGGCCAAAGAATGTAGTTGGAGTACTTTTATTTTAGTGGGAGGAAGTGTGAAAAATGTGATGATTTCTGAGAAAAAAAATCTAACCATAGATTAGCATTGCAGGTAGTTGTGAACATGTAATCATTTAGAATGGTTTTCAGCTGTATTTCCATTAGTTTTGTTCAGATTTAACTGATGGCCAGAGAGTGTTGTGGTTTAGGGACATGTATAATATCAGTACTTTTGATTTGTTTTCTTTTTCATGTTTAGGTTATTGCTGTAATGAATTTCTGATGATTATGACTGAGTAATATCCTTAGCCATTCTGGTTCTTTGAAACTATTACTAAATGACCTGTTTTTAGTCATGATTGTATGTTCATTTAAGGATCTTTTATTAGATGCCAGAGGTGGAAAATAATATAAAATATAATTAAGAACTATGATATTCTTTTGAATTTGTCTTTATTTTGAATCAACATAAAATTTTTATTGTTTTTTTCTTTTATGTAAACAATATAAATAAAACCCCCAGAAGTTGTATGTCAGTTTTTCTAATCAAGATATCAAGATTAGAATCTTGAGAAGGAACATTTATATTAAAAAGCCATCTATACATAGAATTAGCAAAAGACAAAATTAGATTATTTGTTATTTAACTAGTCAAAGGCACATAGTGGAAGGCACTTCTGCTTATTATCTTCATCATATTTCTACTTTTTAAAGTGATTTAACTTTCTAGTGGGTGAAATTCTCTGGTACAAATTTTAATGTGTTTAAGACCTTATGCATAGTCCTTCTAGCTATAATTCCTTCTAATTATAATTTTGTATTCATTAAGATAGTAGGGAAATTATAGTTAAAATAATTTATCATATATTTCAAAATAGCTACAAATGATTTTAATGTTCTCAACACAAAGAAAAGACAAATGTTTGAGGTGATTCCGGTTACCCTGATGTGATCATCACACATGTGTACAGGTATCAGAATGTCCATGAACCCTCAATATAGGTACAACTGATAATATCAATGAAAAGGCTTTATAGATAATAATAATGATAATATTTTATTTAAGAAACACTTAAATGCTTAAATTACCCACCATACCTGAGCAGAAACAATTTTAAAAAGAAATTTGTTGTTAGGTGATCAGCTAATTAATGGTAGTCTAGAATTAATAAATGTACACACTAAAAATTTAGTAAGTTTCCATAGCATTGTCAAGTTTTTAATGTATGAGTTAAACATATTTTTCTGCATTTCAGATTATTGAATTTTTTTATGTTATCAAGACCACAGATTCTATTTGTTTGTTTATCTGGTTATTTTAGGTTATGAATTTTGTAAATTGTCCTCCTGGCTAGTAAGTGATTGAGATTGAGATCGTTTCCATTTTTTTTAGATATTAACATATGAAACATTCAGAGAAGCAATCTTCTACATCTTTTTAAGTAGTCAATGACCTAATATTTTGCTAAAATCAAACAACATTCAATACTGATACAGTGGAAAGAAGAATTGAAATAGACACCTAATTATAATTACTTTTTTCCCCTGTCATTATATCGCTATGTACAGAACAACTGATTTTTAAGACATCATCCAACTGCTGAATTTTGGCAGGTATAAAGGGTTCTTTTCCTTTGTTCCTCTCTCCTTCCCTGTTCCTTTTTTTATCCCATGTAGTATTTACTGGAACAGTTCAAACCGACCTTTTTTGAAATATTTAATTTTAATTCTAATAGTTTATAGGAAATTGCTGAAGGACAAAGGGAAGATAATGTGTTTATGATTGCTTTATCTTTTTAGAAATCCTTAACATTTATGGTATAGTTCAATTAAGTGTGTTAGGATAGTTTTAGGGGAAATCCTCATGCAGTCTTGTACTAAACACTGTATAATTAACTGCCATAATAACTGAGTTTTAAATAAAATCAAATGTGAGCAAAATGAAAGGAGGGTCTATGTCTTCTTACCTGTTCTGAGCTGGTATGCAGTATTGTGCCTGGCACATAGTAGATATTCAAGAGTTATTTTAAGAGTGAAGGAAGATAGGATGGGAGGGAGGAAGGAAGGGAGAAGAAAACCTAATTGGACAAAGTCGTAAATTCCATGTTACTCTATTGTGATTTCTTTGGCTGATGCATTACTCTCCCAGACCAACAACAAAAAGGGTCATGGTCTTAACACTGAGCATGAACATGGTATAATTTTGAAAAACCTGTGTTTAAGCAGTTTTATTTGCTATTAGTTCACAGTGACTCACTTCTTTTCTCTCCTATTCATTTTTTATTAGATGGTATTGGGAAATAACAAGACTAGAGTTGCATATAACATTTCAAGGAAAGCTTTGATTACTATCAGCATACTTATTGTTTCTTCTTTTGAAACTACAGATCTTGTGACCAATCCTCCTTTTGAATGGACTACGTACCACCTCCTAGTAGGGCATACTACTTCTTAAATGTCTCTGTTGACTATCCTAAGACACTTTAAATACTTCATAACATGTATATGATATTTAAAGAGTCAAAGACATTCACTAGTTGGTCCATTGACAGAAAATGGTCTGTTAAGGGCTATGGTTTTGTCATATATTGCCTTGATTATATTGAACTATGTTCCTTCTGTGCTTAGTTTATTGAGAGTTTTAATTAAGAAGGGGTGTTGAATTTGATCAAATGCTTTTCTGCGTATATTAAGATGTGCTTTCTGCTTGGACATTGTTCAAGTTATTGAATTTATGTGTTTATAATTTTATTCAAAACTGGAAAGCTTTGGCTGTATTCTTCATTATTTTTTATAAGGCCTCATATGTACACTAGACTCTTTGATATTCTGTTTATTTTTAAAAAGCTTTTCTTTCAGTGTTGCAACTTGAGTCACTTCTATTGTTTTGTCTTTGAGGTCTACTGTTCATCTAATCTGGTGGGTGTTTTTTTTTTTCATTTCAGATATTATTTCCCTTTTCTTTCTTTTTTTTTTTTTTTGTAGAGACAGAGTCTCACTTTACCACCCTTGGTAGAGTGCCATGATGTCACAGGACTCACAGCAACCTCTAGCTCTTGGGCTTCCGCGATTCTCCTGCCTCAGCCTCCTGAGCTGTTGGGATTACAGGCACCTGCCACAACGCCCGGCTATTTTTTTTTTAATATTTTTTCATTTCTTTTTTTAGCATGTTCATGCTTTCCTTAATATTTTTAAACATATGGAACACATTTTTACAAGCTGTTTTAATATCCTTATCTTCTAGTTTTACCATTTCTGTCATTTCTGGGTCTCCTTCTATTGATTGATTTTTCTGTTTGTTATGGGTTGTCTTTTTCTGCTTCTTTATAAGCCTATAAGTCTTTATAAGGTATGTTTTTTATTTTTGTGGTAATATCCACATAACATAAATTCACCATTTTAGCAATTTTAGAATAATTCAGTGACATGCAGTACATTCATAATCTTATGTAACCACCACTAGTATATAGTTCCAGAATATCTCATTACTCCCCCAATAAAACTATTTTTTAAGATACCACTCTCTATCCTACCCCTACCCTCAACCCTAGCCTTTGGCAATAACTAATATTTCTGTATCTATGGATGTATCTATTCTGGATGTTTCATATAAATAGAATCACACAATATGTGGCCTTTGTTTCTGACTTTTGCTTAACATGTTTATTTATTTCTTGAGACAGTGTCTCACTTTCTTGCCTCTGGTAGAGTGCAATGGCGTCATAGTTGACAGTGACCTTAAACCCTTGGACCTAAGCAATTCTCTGGCCTTACCCTCTGGAGTAGCTGGGACTAGAGTTACCCGCCACAATGCCTGGATGGTTTTTTTTTTTAGAGACAGGGGTCTCACTCTTGCTTAGGCTGATCTTAAACTCATGAGCTCAAGTGGTCCATACACCTTGACCTCCCAGAGTGCTGGGATTACAGGAATGAGCTGCTGTACCTGGCCAGCATGATTTTTAAATTCAATCATGTCAGGCAGAGCAAGATGGCGGCCGAGTAACAGCTTCCTTGCATCTGGGCACCATGAGTCTGGGGAGATAGGACTCCAGGCATCTCTGGCTGGTGGGATCTGCCTATCATCACCCCTGTGAGGATACAGGGAGTCAGCGGGAGACTTCTGGACCCCAAGAGGAGGACTAAAACAGTGGAAAATGGCAAGTGGTCGCGTGTGTTCAATCTGTCTAAACCCGCCCGCAACTTCCACAGGCACGAGAGCTTAAAGAGCAAGAGGAAGTGAAAGGAAAATTAGGGCAAGGAAACAGATAAAAGAAATCACTCATGAGGAAGAATCAGCAGAAAACTCCAGGCAACATGAAGAACCAGTCCAGAACAACCCCACCAAGGGACCATGAGGTAGCTACTGCAGGTGATTCCACCTATAAAGAAATGTTAGGAATGACAGAAAGGGAATTTAGAATACACATGATGAAAACAATGAAAGAAATGATAGAAACAATGAAGGAAACTGCTAATAAAGTGGAAAATAACCAAAAGGAAATCCAAAAACAGAATCAAATAAGAGATGAACGATATGAAGAACATAAAAAGGATATAGCAGAGCTGAAGGAACGGAAACAGTCAATTAGGGAACTTAAAGATGCAATAGAAAGTATCAGTAACAGGTTAGACCATGCAGAAGAAAGAATTTCAGAGGTAGAAGACAAAGTTCTTGAGATAACTCAGATAGTAAAAGAGGCAGAAAAGAAGAGAGAGAAAGCAGAACGTTCACTGTCAGAATTATGGGACTTTATGAAGCGTTCCAACATATGAGTTATAGGAATCCCAGAAGGGGAAGAAGAATGCCCCAGAGGAATGGAAGCCATACTAGAGAATATTATAAAAGAAAATTTCCCAAATATCACCAAAGATTCTGACACACTGCTTTCAGTGGGATATTGGATCCCAGGTTGCCGCAACTCTAACCAAGCTTCTCCAAGACACATTGTGATGAACCTGTCCAAAGTCAAGACAAAAGAAAAGATTCTGCAAGCTGCCAGGAGTAAGCGCCAGTTGACCTACAGGGGCAAATCCATCAGAGTGACTGCAGACTTCTCTAATGAAACTTTCCAAGCAAGAAGACAATGGTCATCTACCTTTAATCTACTTAAACAGAACAATTTTCAGCCCAGAATTCTGTACCCTGCTAAGCTTAGCTTAAAAATAGACGGAGAAATCAAATCATTTACGGATATACAAACATTGAGGAAATTTGCCACAACAAGACCAGCTCTACAGGAAATACTTCAACCTGTTCTGCACACTGACCACCACAATGGATCAGCAGCAAAGTAAGAACTCAGAAATTAAAGGACAGAACCTAACCTCCACACTGATGCAAAAGATAAAACTAAGCAATGGACTCTCACCAAATAAGATGAATAGAATACTACCACACTTATCAATTACCTCAATAAATGTTAATGGCTTGAATTCCCCACTGAAGAGACATAGATTGGCTGACTGGATTAAAAAACACAAGCCATCCATTTGCTGTCTGCAAGAAACACACCTGGCTTCAAAAGACAAATTAAAGCTCCGAGTCAAGGGTTGGAAGACAATTTTTCAGGCAAATGGCATTCAGAAGAAAAGAGGAGTTGCGATCTTATTTTCAGAAACATGTGGGTTTAAAGCAACTAAAGTCAAAAAAGACAAAGATGGTCACTTTATATTGGTCAAGGGAAAAATACAACAAGAAGACGTTTCAATTCTAAATATTTATGCACCCAATTTAAATGCTCCCAGATTCTTGAAACAGACCTTACTCAGTCTGAGCAATATGATATCTGATAATGCCATAATAACAGGGGACTTTAACACTCCTCTTACAGAGCTGGACAGATCCATTAAACAGAAATTAAGCAAAGATATAAGAGATTTAAATGAGACCCTAGAACAACTGTGCTTGATAGACGCATATAGAACACTCCATCCCAAAGACAAAGAATATACATTCTTCTCATCACCCCATGGAACATTCTCCAAAATTGATCATATCCTGGGACACAAAACAAATATCAACAGAATCAAAAGAATTGACATTTTTCCTTGTATCTTCTCAGACCATAAGGCACTAAAGGTGGAACTCAACTCTAACAAAAACGCTCGACCCCACACAAAGGCATGGAAATTAAAGAATCTTCTGTTAAATAACAGATGGGTGCAGGAAGAAATAAAACAGGAAATCATTAACTTCCTTGAGCATAACAACAATGAAGACACAAGCTACCAAAACCTGTGGGATACTGCAAAAGCAGTTTTGAAAGGAAAATTCATTGCTTTAGATGCCTACATTCGAAAACAGAAAGAGAGCGCATCAACAATCTCACAAGAGATCTTATGGAATTGGAAAAAGGAGAACAATCTAAGCCTAAACTCAGTAGAAGAAAAGAAATATCCAAAATTAAATCAGAGATCAATGAAATTGAAAACAAAAGAATCATTCAGAAAATGAATGAAACAAGGAGTTGGTTTTTTGAAAAAATAAATAAAATAGATAAACCATTGGCCAGACTAATGAGAAATGGAAAAGTAAAATCTCTAGTAACCTCAATCAGAAATGATAAAGGGGAAATAACAACTGATCCCACAGAGATACAAGAGATCATCTCTGAATACTACCAGAAACTGTATGCCCAGAAATTTGACAATGTGAAGGAAATGGATCAATATTTGGAATCACACCCTCTCCCTAGACTTAGCCAGGAAGAAATAGAGCTCCTGAACAGACCAATTTCAAGCACTGAGATCAAAGAAGCAATAAAAAAATCTTCCAACCAAAAAATGCCCTGGTCCAGATGGCTTCACTCCAGAATTCTATCAAACCTTCAAGGAAGAGCTTATTTCTGTACTGCAGAAATTATTCCAAAAAATTGAGGAAGAAGGAATCTTCCCCAACACTTTCTATGAAGCAAACATCACCCTGATACCAAAACCAGGAAAAGACCCAAACAAAAAGGAGAATTTCAGAGCAATCTCACTCATGAATATAGATGCAAAAATTCTCAACAAAATCCTAGCCAATAGATTACAGCTTATCATCAAAAAAGTCATTCATCATGATCAAGTAGGCTTCATCCCAGGGATGCAAGGCTGGTTTAACATACGCAAGTCCATAAACGTTATCCACCATATTAACAGAGGCAAGAATAAAGATCACATGATCCTCTCAATAGATGCAGAAAAAGCATTTGATACAATCCAGCATCCTTTTCTAATTAGAACACTGAAGAGTATAGGCATAGGTGTCACATTTCTAAAACTGATTGAAGCTATCTATGACAAACCCACAGCCAATATTTTACTGAATTGAGTAAAACTGAAAGCTTTTCTTCTTAGAACTGGAACCAGACAAGGTTGTCCTCTGTCACCTTTACTATTCAACATAGTGCTGGAAGTTCTAGCCAATACAATTAGGCAAGACAAGGAAATAAAGGGAATCCAAATGGGAGCAGAGGAGGTCAAACTCTTCCTCTTTGCTGATGACATGATCTTATACTTAGAGAACCCCAAAGACTCAACCACAAGACTCCTAGAAGTCATCAAAAAATACAGTAATGTTTCAGGATATAAAATGAATGTCCACAAGTCAGTAGCCTTTGTATACACGAATAACAGTCAAGATGAGAAGCTAATTAAGGACACAACTCCCTTCACCATAGTTTCAAAGAAAATGAAATACCTAGGAATATACCTAACGAAGGAGGTGAAGGACCTCTATAAGGAAAACTATGAAATCCTCAGAAAGGAAATAGCAGAGGATATTAACAAATGGAAGAAGATACCATGCTCATGGACGGGAAGAATCAACATTTTTAAAATGTCTATACTTCCCAAAGCAATCTACCTATTCAATGCCATTCCTATCAAAATACCAACATCGTACTTTCAAGATTTGGAGAAAATGATTCTGCGTTTTGTATGGAACCGGAAAAACCCCCGCATAGCTAAGGCAGTTCTTAGTAATAAAAATAAAGCTGGGGGCATCAGCATACCAGATTTTAGTCTGTACTACAAAGCCATAGTGCTCAAGACAGCATGGTACTGGCACAAAAACAGAGACATAGACAGTTGGAATCGAATTGAAAACCAAGAAATGAAACTAACATCTTACAATCACCTAATCTTCGATAAACCAAACAAGAACATACCTTGGGGGAAAGACTCCCTATTCAATAAATGGTGTTGGGAGAAGTGGATGTCTACATGTAAAAGACTGAAATCGGACCCACACCTTTCCCCACTCACAAAAATTGATTCAAGATGGATAAAGGACTTAAATTTAAGGCATGAAACAATAAAAATCCTCCAAGAAAGCATAGGAAAAACACTGGAAGATATTGGCCTGGGGAAAGACTTCATGAAGAAGACTGCCATGGCAATTGCAACAACAACAAAAATAAACAAATGGGACTTCATTAAACTGAAAAGCTTCTGTACAGCTAAGGAGACAATAACCAAAGCAAAGAGACAACCTACACAATGGGAAAGGATATTTGCATATTTTCAATCAGACAAAAGCTTGATAACTAGGATCTATAGAGAACTCAAATTAATCCACATGAAAAAAGCCAACAATCCCATATATCAATGGGCAAGAGACATGAATAGAACTTTCTGTAAAGATGACAGACGAATGGCTAACAAACACATGAAAAAATGTTCATCATCTCTATATATTAGAGAAATGCAAAGCAAAACAACCCTGAGATATCATCTAACCTCAGTGAGAATGGCCCACATCACAAAATCTCAAAACTGCAGATGCTGGCATGGATGTGGAGAGAAGGGAACACTTTTACACTGCTGGTGGGACTGCAAACTGGTACAACGTTTCTGGAAGGAAGTATGGAGAAACCTCAAAGCACTCAAGCTAGACCTCCCATTTGATCCTGCAATCCCATTACTGGGCATCTACCCAGAAGGAAAAAAATCCTTTTATCATAAGGACACTTGCACTAGACTGTTTATTGCAGCTCGATTTACAATCGCCAAAATGTGGAAACAGCCTAAGTGCCCACCAACCCAGGAATGGATTAACAAGCTATGGTATATGTATACCATGGAATAGTATTCAGCCATTAAAAAAAATGGAGACTTTACATCCTTCGTATTAACCTAGATGGAAGTGGAAGACATTATTCTTAGTAAAGCATCATAAGAATGGAGAAGCATGAAAACTATGTACTCAATTTTGATATGAGGACAATTAATGACAATTAAGTTTATGGCGGGAAGCAGAAAGAGGGACGGAGGGAGGGGGGTGGGGCCTTGGTGTGTGTCATACTTTATGGGGCAAGACATGATTGCAAGAGGGACTTTACCTAACAATTGCAATCAGTGTAACCTGGCTTATTGTACCCTCAATGAATCCCCAACAATAAAAAAAAAAAAAAAATTCAATCTTGTCTTAGGGGAGTTAGATGATATCTCAAAGTGGTTTTGATTAGCATTTCTCTGATGATTAAAGATGATGAGCATTTTTTCATGTGTCTGTAGGCCATGCGCCTATCTTCTTCAGAGAAGCTTCTGTTCAAGTCCCTTGCCCATAATGAAATGGGATTACTTGTTCTTTTCTTATTAATAAGTTTGAGTTCTCTATGGATTCTGGTTATCAAACCTTTGTCAGAAGCATAATCTGCAAATATCCTCTCCCATTCTGAGGGCTGTCTGCTTGCTGTACTTACTGTGTTCTTGGCTGAGCAGAAGCTTTTTAGTTTGATCAGATCCCAGTAATATATTTTTGGTGTTGCTTCAATTGCCTGGAGGCTTTACCTCTTTTACGTTTACATGGATGAAACTGGAACATGTCCTTCTTTTTTTTGAAAGTTTTTTTTTTTTTTTTTTAACACAAACTATTAACAGTGTTTTTTTGGCCAGGGCTGGGTTTGAACCCACCACCTCTGGTATATGGGGCTGGCACCCTACTCCTTGAGCCACAGGCGCCGCCCTGGAACATATCCTTCTTAATAAAGTATCTCAAGAATGGAAGAAAAAATATCCCATGTACTCAGTAGTATTATGAAACCAATTTACAATCACTCATGCTTTCGTATGAAGAACAGATCACAACTATGGCCCAAGGTGAAGGAGGGAGGAGGGGGGCTGAAAAGGGAGGGGGAAGGTCAGATCAAAGGAAGGTGAATGGTGGGATCACACCAATGGTGCATAATGCAAGGGTACATGTCAGATTTATTAGTATAGAGCATAAATGTCTTAACTACATAAATGAGATGAGGTATCTACTAACCAGTGTGATGTAAACATTCCTAATTCTATATGAAATCGGCACATTGTACCCCATAAATGCATTAATGTATACATGATCTATGTGTTTATGATTTAATAAAAAAAGATGAAGGTTAAAAAAATAAATTCAATCATGTATCAGTACTTTAGTCATATTTACTGATGAATAATATTCCATTGTATGGCTGTACCTCACTTTGTTTATCCTTTCATCTGTTGACGGACATAGGTTGTTTCTACCTTTTGGTTGTTTTGAATAGTGCTACTATGAACATTCATACATAAGTTTTTATTTGAATTCCTCATTTTTAATTCTTTGGGAATATAACTAGGAGTGGAATTGCTGAGTCATATGGTAATTCCATGTTTAATTCTTTGAGGAAGTGTCCAACTATTTTCCATAGTATCTGTACCTTTTGTATTCCTGCCTGCAATGTATGAGGGTCCTAATTTAGTGGGTGTTGAGTCATGGTTTTGATTTCTGTTTTCCTAGTGAATAATGATGGTGAGCATTATTTCATGTGCTTGTTGGTCAGTTGTATATTTTCTTTGGGAAATGGCTAAGTCTTTTGCTGATTTTAAGCTTGTCTTATCTTTATATTGTTGAGTTGTGAGAGTTCTTTATCTATGATAGTGTGTAATAGCCACTTATTGGATGTGATTTATCTGTATTTTCTCCATTCTGTGGGTTTTCTTTTCACTTCTTCTTCTTCTTCTTTTTTTTTATAGTCTTCCTTTTACTCTTTTTCTTTTCTTTTTTTTTCAGTTTTTGGCCAGGCCTGGGTTTGAACCCACCACCTCTGGCATATGGGGCTGGCGCCCTACTCCTTTGAGTCACAGGCGCTGCCCTCTTTTCACTTCTTGATAGTGTTCTTTGATGCACAAGAATTTTCAGTTTTGTAATGTCTAATGTATATATTTTTTTCTTTTGTTATTTGTGCTGTTGGTGCCATATCTACGAAATTATTGCCAAATCTAAGGCCAAGAAAATTTACCCTGATGTATTCTTCTGAGTTCTATAGTTCCAATTCTTCTATTTAGGACTTCGATCTATTTTGAGTTAATTTTTAAAATATGATATGAGGTAAGGATCTTTTGCACGTAGATACCCTGTTCTCTCAGTACTTTGTGTTGAGGAGACTATTTTTTCCTCATTGGATGGTTTTGCAACCCTTGTTCAAAGTCAGTCAACCATAAGTGCATGGGTTTATGTCTAGACTTTCATTTGTGTTTACTCGATTCATATGTCTATCCTATGCCAGTACCATACTGTTTTGATTACTATAACTTTGTGATAAATTTTCATATTAGAAGGTGTGAATCTTCCAGCTTATTTTTATTTTCAAGGTTGTTTGGGCTATTAGGCATTCCTTGCAATTTCATAGGAATTTTAAGATCAGCTTTTTCATTTCTTAGAAGAAAGTCTTTGCATTTTAATAGGGATTGCATTAAATCTATAAATTCATTTGGTGAGTATTGTCATCCTAACAATATTAGTCTTCCAATCTTTGAAAGTGTATGTTTTTACATTATATTTAGCTCCCTAAATTCTTTCAGTAATGTTTTGTAAGGTTTGTAATTTTTCACTGGATAATGAGCTTTGTGAATTTTGCGATGTTGGTTGACAGATTTTATTTTACTCCTTTAAATAATATTAAATGTGATGTGTTTGGCACATAGTTATTTGGAATCAGTTACTGAGGCATTCAGGCCCATTACTTGCTGAGACTCTTCAGATGACTTTCCTCGGTCTATACATTATGAAGTCTTTTCAGTATGGTTCGTGGGAACAAGAAATATTTTTAGCTCTCTGTGAGCTTCATACATTTTTCAACCTCTTACTTTCTAGTGATTGTTCTAAACTAAGGTTATTTCCTTTAACCTGTGCACCAATATCAGTTCAGTAAAAGACTGGACAGGACACCTCTGCAGATCTTTGAGGTGTTTTTTTGTGCAGCTGGCTTCTTTTTTAGTACTCTTCCCTCTTAATTATAGCCTTCTTGGTCTCTCTAATAGTCAATATTTGTTTCTTCAACTCAGCTAGACCTCTAGGTTCTGTTTGGGACTCTTCTTGTCTGTTGTGTGGTTTGAAGACTCCAGGAGCAACTGTAGGCTGACCTCATTTGTTTCACATTTCTTTGAGATCACAATCTTATGTTGCCTGTTGTTCAATTTCTAAAAATTAGTTTTATATATTTTGGCTGGTGTTCTAGTTGCTTTCGGCAGTGGTCTCTAACCTTTTTGGCATCAGGGACAGCTTTCTTTCTTTCTTTTTTTTTTTAGAGACAGAGCCTTACTTTGTCACCCTCGGTAGAGTGCTGTGGCATCACAGCTCACAGAACCTCCAGCTTTTGGGCTTAGGCGATTCTTTTGCCTCAGCCTCCTGAGTAGCTAGGACTACAGGTACCTGCCACAACACCCAGCTATTTTTTTGTTGTTGTTGCAGTTTAGCTGGGGCCAGGTTTGAACCCACTACCCTTGGTGTATGGGGCCTGTGCCCTACTCACTGAGCCACAGGTGCTGCCCAGGGACAACTTTCATAGAAGACAGTTTTCCACAGATCTGTTGGGGGGGGGGGGCGGGAATGGTTTTGATATGAGTCTGCAAGGAATTGATTTATCATAGTCTCTGTGTAGTCAAACCTCTCTGCTAACGATAATCTGTATTTGCATCCACTCCCCAGTGCTAGGATCACTGCTTCAGCTCCACCTCTGATCATCAGGAATTAGATTCTCTTAAGGATATACAACCTAGATCCCTTGCACATGTAGTTTACCGTAGGATTTGTGCTCCTATGAGAGACTAATGCTGCTGATAATCTAACAGGAGGTAGAACTCAGGCAGTGATGCCAGCAATGGGGATTGGCTGTAAATACGAATGATGCTTCACTCTTGCCACTGCTCAACTCCTGCTGTGTGGCCCAGTTCCTAATAGGCCACAGACTGGTACCAGTCTGCCTTCCAGGAGGTGGGAACTGCAGATTTCAGGCATGAAGGTAAATCCAGTTCTTGTTACTTCATTGTTGTCAGAAGTAGAAGTTGTGAATTATCATTGTATCAAAGAATAGCCAAATTGAACTTTCACTGATATAAAATGCAGAAGAGAAAATTTTAATTCTTATGTAGTACCTAGTTGAATTTAAGCACCCACTTCCTTAAAAGATTGTTTTAGATAAAGAAAAGGTTTATTTAGCTCACAGTTCTGCAGGGTATACACAAGAAGCATGGTGCCAGGATTTGTTTCTGGTGAGGGCATCTGGTTGCTTCCACTCATAGCGGAAGGCAAATGGGGGGTTGGGGGGCTCAGCATGTGCAAAGATCACATGGTGAGAAAGGAACAAACAATGAGGAAGGAGATGCCAGGCTCTTTTAAACAACCAGCTCTCATGGGAACTGATGGTGTGAAAAGTCACTCACCAGCTGCCACTAATCTAATTTATAAGGGATCCACCCTCATGACCCAAACGCCTCTCACTTATCTTTACCTCCAACATTGGAGATCAAATTTCAGTATAAGATTTAGAGGGTTAAATACCCAAACCATAGCAAAGATTTATCTCAGAAGTTGCATACATCCTTAATGGTAGTTAATTATTAATGATAATATTTTTATTATGCCATTCAGGTAAATCCTAGCTTAATGACACAGCAAATGTCCAAAATGTAGAGAATTTTTAAAAAATTTAACATTAAAGGCATATCATCTTAATGGATTAGATGAAAGGTCTTTCTGGCAGATGGAAAGGGAGATAGGACTTTAAAGTCTCTGTGTTTAAATTTCTTCATGTCTAGGTGAAAATAATAATATCGTTGTTGTAAGTATTAAGGGACCTGCTATATGTAATGTGTTTAAAACAGTGCCAGGCATAAACTGAGTGTTGTAATTGTGAACCATTATTGTTGTCTTAATCTTGATGTTTTTATTATGGGAGGAGACATTGAGGGGATTAGATCAAGGAATTTAAAAATATAAAAATTTTTATCTAATTTAATTATCAAATTATGTCTGGATATACTAATTTTTAATATCCTTGGCATGACGAGTTGAAGCCTGAACCTACAGTTTGGCCTAAGAATGTGGAGCTCAATGCAGAACTTCGGTTTTGTGAAACTTTTCTGTTAGCTAGCAAACATTTTTTCTCTTATATCTGGAATGTCATCACTGAGAGCATCAATACAGAAAACTGAAAAGAAATTAAACTAATAGTTTTACTGGCTTAGAAATGAAAAGACCTAAATCATTGTTATCACATTT
Source organism: Nycticebus coucang (assembly GCF_027406575.1). Classification (NCBI taxonomy): domain Eukaryota; kingdom Metazoa; phylum Chordata; class Mammalia; order Primates; family Lorisidae; genus Nycticebus; species Nycticebus coucang. The sequence continues at coordinate 47,785,373 of NC_069793.1, forward strand.
TAAATAGAAGATCAAATTACTGATATTATTAAACTCTAAAAGTAATATTGCAGTTAAACTTTGGAAAAAACATATTGTTGTACACAGTAAATGTATTCCTGGAAGTTTGCACATTCCTTTAATTTTGGCTGGTTAAATTCACTTCCAAAGTTGTTATGGAGGAACTCACTACTAAAAAGAGCCTGACATATGCAAACAATGTAACCTAGTGGCTCGTACCCTCATATTAATCTGAAATTAAGAAAAAGAAGATAAAGAGTTACTTAATAATACATTGTCTAGCACAGTAGTGGGTGCTCAATTAATGTTTCTAGCTAACTAATTTTTAAGTTTTCTTATGGCAGTGTATGTGTGTGTGTAGACTGTTCTTGATTTGGAAATAAAATACCATACTTTTAAAGAACAGAGTTAGTAGACTAATTGTGGGTAATATAAATATTAACCATCTTTTACTAATTACTCATCGCTGATGCTGAAGAAGACAACAACCTACTGCATTGATCACAGTTTTCAAACAAAATCTGTTTGTTGAACAAACTTTTTGATTTGAATGGTACAGAGCTTTGGGAATGTCTAAGAAAATTTTTTTTTTTTTTTTAAATATGGAACGCTTCACGAATTTGCGTGTCATCCTTGCGCAGGGGCCATGCTAATCTTCTCTGTATCGTTCCAATTTTAGTATATATGCTGCCGAAGCGAGCACGTCTAAGAAAAATTTTTATTTGTACTGTGTTAAGTTCAATAATATTTTTAGTTCAACAGAATTTAAATGTAGCTATATCACTGATTCTGAAGTCATCTTGATTTTGTTTTATTAATAATTGGAGTTATTAAAATATTCACAATTAAAATTCTCAAAATGTTTTACTTTGCTAAATTCTGTAGGACTGGTTTGTTTTGGGAGGTTTTTGTGAATCAGAAGCTTATATACAGTTCAAAGAATTGCTTAAATATTTGTGAATTTATGATTTATATTGTCATTTTTATAACTAACACTACAAAAGAACCATGCTACTATAGTTAGCAGCAGAATTTAGAAATGGTTCCTTCTAGTGTATAAAGTTATTTCATATGAATGGAGGGAGATGTTGTTTCAATGATACATTTTTATTACTAGCTTCTGTTTTTATTAGAATAATGAAAATCTTGTTTTTGGGCCTGTGAACAAAAGTAATGTGACCTTTGATGTGACCCACCTGTTGTGCTTTCATAATCGATAGTAGTCCCTTCATGTGAGGGTGATCTGGAGAACAGCAGTGTGCCAGCAAAATGGAAAATAACATTTGTAAATTTAAGTTGTAGAAATCTAAATCAGGTCTTAGACTAAGGCAATAAAAACAACTTATCTAGCCACATATTTTGAGAAAAATATATATTAACAGATGCCTGATTCAAAATTCCTTTTTTCAGGGAGAATTGTTGATTGGTTATATATTTGTCTATCAGGCTCCTGATAAAATTAATGACTCCCTATGCTAGAGTCTGTTAATTTCTATAGCTAGAAAAGCATTCTAACTAATACTTGGATTTTAGGTATTTCCAACTGTTGCATTTATGGAACATTAAACTATTTGTTTAACATGTAAGATGAATTATTTGAAGCATGATTGGTACTTTAAAAAAGAAAGAAAATAATAAGCAGTTTGCTGATATGATTCTTGGGATATAAGGTATAAATAAAATTTTTGCTTGTTAAACCATGTCAACTGTGGATTTACCAAAGCTACCTACCAGCTAAAAAATTATATCAATATTAAATTTATAATATAAATAAAATATAATATAAATTTAATACAAATTTAAAGACATAATCACTTGATGTCTTCCAATGGAAAGATATTTTATCTCACAAATACCAAGATATTTTCACCAGCTTGCAAAATGTTCTTTAGTATATCCATTCTTAGAAAAATCCTAGGCCAGGTGGGGTGGCTCACGTCTGTAATCCTAGAACTCTGGGAGGCCAAGATGGGTGGATTGCTCGAGCTCACATGTTCGAGACCAGCCTGAGCAAATGTGAGACACCCCCCCATTTCTACTAAAAAGTGAAAAACTAAAGCAAGAGGATCGCTTGAGCCTGAGTTTGAGGTTGCTGTGAGCTATGATGCCACAGCACTCTACCCAGGGCAACTGCTTGAGACTCTGTCTCAAAAAACAAACAAACAAACAAAACCAAACAAGAAAAAGAAAAATCTTAGTGATGATATATATATTCAGTTAGCAAACTTTAGTATTTCAAAACCAAAGAATTAATAATGTACTACTGCTCTCCAATGTTCATGTCAAATTTGATCATTATGTAGTATGAAGTCATTGTATTGTAAAAATGTTGACTGGTTTCTGTTTGTGGATTAGGTTAAAGATAGTCCCTACCTAGTCAATGCTCACCTTAAAGCTTCTACAGAAACATTTCTTTGTCAGTTACATGGACATGAGTGCCAGGGCTATAGCTTTGTAGATAAAGGTTCCATTGATACAATTTTTGTAGGAGAAAAGGAGATGGTTATTAAGGTGCCAGCTGAAAGTTTGTTAATGTCTTATGCTTAACTCTTAGAAGTGCTGTTGCTAGCACCAGTGCAGTCCCTTTTGTCTTGGGGTGGTAGGGATGTGAGGATCAGGAAGACAAATTGTTCAATATATATTTTCTTGTAGAGACTAAATGTTATAATTTGGTGCTCAGCTATGCTGTGAGTTGATTGGTAAAGAATTCTAAGCATTATTGGTAACATTGTTTCTATGGGAAAGTACATTCCAAATTCTAAGAACTTTTGGAACTAAATTTGTGTCTTAGGGACTTCTGGTATTTCCAAAGATTATAGAACTGCATTGTTTTAAAGTTGGAAGGACCTTGGGAATCATCTATTTCAAGTTCATTTTATCGATAACACAAAATGCTAAGAAAAATATAAGTCCAAAAACCTCGTAAAGAATGAACGAACATAAATATATTCAGAAAAGAAATCAGAGAATTGCTGCATCGAAATATTAAGCAATAATAATAATAATAATAATGCAAAGAAAGTAACATTCACATTGTCAAATAAGAGTATGTCTATTATAGAATGCTTTGACTCTGAGATTCAGTATGGAGTCATCAGTTAACTGATGACTAAAAAATAACTAAAACTAAAAAAAAGAAAAATGTAAGTCCAATTTGGCAGGAAAAACTGTGATTCCTGTAAGATTGGCTATTACACAAAAAATCAATGTTATCTATAGCTTTATTCTTTTAGGTTCCAAGACTCTTGGTTTTTAAAATTTTCATAGTTCTGTAATTATACGGGCCTGATAATTCATTATTAGAAAAATTCCAGGTTTTTGTGTATGAGGATTTCTATGACACTAACCAGTATTAGATCGTAGATGAAAAGGTGAATAAGACTTTGTTTATTTATTTATTTATTTTTGGCTGGGGCTGGGTTTGAACCCACCACCTCCGACATATGGGACCGGCACCCTACCCCTTGAGCCACAGGCGCCGCCCCAAGACTTTGTTTATTTTGTTGGACTTGTCACTTATGCTGTTTCTTGTCTCTAAAAAGTGTTAGAAATGTGTTGTGGTGGACAACTCATTGCTTTAAATGGATAGTTATTGATTCTGAATTGATGCACTTTAAGTTCCAAATTATGTATTTCTCTGAAATTTTATGTGCTTTTGATTCATAGAAGGGTATGTTATGTTAAGATGGACAGTATAAGAACATGTACTCTTTTACTACATGAACATAGATATAGTGTTACTGGTTTTTAAAAACTGATTATCCAGATTATCTTTGTTTGGAACTATGCATTTTATTTATTTTTGTATAATTTTTTTCTTCAACATCTTATCGATTATATAAAAAAAGCTGTTTTGGGGAAGCATGTTTATTTTAAAAATGGCATTTAAACAAATTTATTGTCACCAAATGATGTAATATGATTATTCTTGTGTATGAGGAGTTTCTTTTTAGTTTTTAGGATTTTTCTTGATATATCCTTCTCCTGTTCAAATGTGTGCCCTAATAAGACAAATTAAAAGTTAGAAATATTACTCTTATGCCGAAGACAAAATTTCATGAGGTGTACTACTATCTTTAAAGCTTTTCTCACTTTAAACATATCTAACTTAGGTTGAAAAATGTAGTGACTCAAGCATTACAGAAGGGATCTATATAACCAAAAACTTTTCTACCTCCTTAATATTTTGAAATTCAAAGAAAAAGAAAAATATAGCAACCATTTGCTACTTCTGTAAAGGATTGACAGGGAGCAGTCAATACATAAGTTTTAAGCATGTTTTTCATCTTTGACTTCTTCAGAATTCAAATTTCAGAATATGTCTTCTCAGATCTTGAGATGCAAGGTTTTTTGGCTGTAATCTTTTTTATTGAGCTTTCTAATAATTCTCTTTATTACTTAGTTTATAGGAGTTATACAGTTTTTCAGCCACCAATCATCACCAGTCTCACGGACTAAATTATGCCAAAAATATTAAAAATATATTTAAAATATTATGTTTCCATTACAAGGTACTAATATTATATACTTTTGATTTATGTTGAACATTTTTATGATTTTTTTGCTGAATGAATATAATTAGTATGCTAAGTATTATGTTTTAAACATATGCCAATCTGTAATTTTGTGTCTAAGTATTTTTTTTGATGACACAGGGCATCAATATTAAATGAAATTTTAATTTAGTGATTTCATTTTCTTGAAAATATTTCTATCAGAAATTCATATTATACTTATATTATGCTGAACATGATCAAATACTCTCTCTTTCCCTTCTTGCTTCCTTATTGCAGCAATCACCAGAACATTCAAAAGTTTAATTTAAGCTGAAATGTTTCTCCATAGAATAAACAGAATATCTCACCTGTGAAGGGTGATTACTCTTTGTAAATTTGTTTTAAGACCTTTGCAATTCGCATTTCATAGCTTTGCGTGTGCAGTGCTTGAAGACACTGGCATACCATATTTCAAAAGATAATTAGTGTGTATATATATACATATACACACACTATATATATATAAATATATATATATATTTTTTGAGGAAGAGTCTTACTATGTCACCCTTAGTAGAGTGCTGTGGCATCACAGCTCACAGCAACCTTGAACTCTTAGGCTCAAGCGATTCTCTTGCCTCAGCCTCCCAGGTAGCTGGGACTACAGGCTTCTGCCACAATGGCCGGCTATTTTTTTTGTTGCAGTTGTCATTGTTTAGCAGGCCCGGGCTGGGTTCAAACTCACCAGTCTGGGTGTATGTGGCTGGCGCCCTACCCACTGAGCTACCGGAGCCACCACATATTTAGTATATTTTTGAACTTTGCCATTATATCATTGAGACCAGAAGTTGATATTGAGATTACATTTTATTTTGACTTTGTGTATTAAGATATATTATGTCTAGGTCTGTTTTTACAAGACATTTTCTTTCACTTACTGTAGAATATATGTTGTTTTTTAAAAAAATATTTTGAATTATGACATAGCAGACATGTTCTCCATAGGATTAAATAGTTGAGATTTGCTAAGGAGACTATAGGAATCCCAAATTTTCCTTTATTATTAAGTGAACTAAATTACTGTTAGATACAATTGCACAGTAAGCACAAGGTTTAAACATTTGTTACAGAATCAAATACATTTTTGTGATTTTGGAGAATTGGATTTGAAGACTAGTGCATATGAGATTAAAATCATAGGATTATGAACCAGTTAGCTGGCTTTGTCTTATTTCTTAGATCATATGATGGATTAAAAACCTAAGGAGTGGGCAGCGTCTGTGATTCAAAGGGGTAGGGCGCTGGTCTCATATGCCAGAGGTGGTGGGTTCAAACCCAGCCCCGGCCAAAAAAAAAAAAAACCTAAGGAGTATGGATAGACAGTTTTATGAATAGAGCAGTGTGAACAGAGAGAGTTTTTGGGAATTCTATGACTAGTTACTTTTTAAAAGAAATGACTTTGGGGCGGTGCCTGTGGCTCAAGGAGTAAGGCGCCGACCCCATATATCAGAGGTGGCGAGTTCAAACCCCACCCGGCCAAAAATTGCAAGAACAACAACAAAAAAAATGAATTTGAAGTATACAGGGAAATATCTTGTTTCCTTGGAATGAAAAATTAAAATGCTAATAAAGCCTGGACAATAAACAAAAGATATCAAAGGTGGGTAAATAGGAAGAAAATAATAACAACAAAATCTCCACTTGCCCAAAGTGGAGATTATTTCCATTTTTCTTCCTATTTAAGACAAAGACAATAAAGGTTAACACATTACCTAGAGTAGGCAGAATTATTTTAAGAGGTTTTGATTTGTATGTGACGAAAATATCAGAAGAAATATTGGATAAGGAAAAATATTAAAAACAAAAAAGAGTAGAATCTTGACCTTAGGCTAAGTGATATAAGCCAAACTGGAAAACCAGGTTTTGTTAGTGTATCTTTCGCAAGAAACTGGATTAGAAGAAATCAAAAAAATCATTAGATAGCATGAGTGAATTCACATCAATATAAACTAAAAATATTGTAACTTTTTAGTTTGGAAAAACTAAGGCTTAGTGTAAATACAAAAGGTATACTTAATGCAAAGTTGGTTTAGTTATAATATGTTACCTCCATAGTCTTCTGTGGTTTATGTAGAAGCTTTGCAGCACAGCTTCGAGTATGGGCTTTTAAGTCTGAAGATCTGTATTTATATTCAGACAACAACATTCAACAGCTTCAGTAAGACCTTAGACATCAGGTTTTTTCATTTTAAAAACAGCAATCTAATGTTTTCCCATAGCATTGATATGGATATTAAATAAGGTTAAATTCATTATAACATGAGTGAAAGCACTTGATATATGGTAGAATTCAGTCAGTTCAAGCTGAATTAAAATATATGCCCATTTTTTGTCTTTAAATTATGTCACTTTTTAAATTATGCATAGGAACACTAGTTCCTATGTGGGTTCAGTGCTAGTTTTATTTTGATTATTTATTTTCAAATGGGGGTATAGTGGATAGATGTTTGTTGAAAAACATTATTGGATAGTTTGTGTAGAGGAATTTGGGAGAGCCATAGAAAAGAATCCTTAATGAATACTACAAAAAACTCTATTCTCAGAAATATGAACTCTGAAAGAAATTGACCAGTATTTGGAAGCATGCCACCTTCCTAGACTTAGCCAAAAAAAAATCGGAAATGTTGAACATAACTATATCAAGTACTGAATTAGCATCAACTATACGAAATCTCCCCAAAAAAGAAGAGTCCAGGACCAGATGGTTTCACATCAGAATTCTACCAAACCTTTAAAGACGAACTAGTACCTATATTACTTAATCTTTTCCAAAACATAGAAAAAGAAGGAATACTTCCCAAGACATTCTATGAAGCAAATATCACCCTGATCCCCAAACCAGGAAAAGACCCAACAAGAAAAGAAAATTGTAGATCAATATCCTTAATGAATATAGATACAAAAATATTCAATAAGAGTCTAGCAAACAGAATCCAGCAATGCATCAAATGAATTATACACCATGACCAAGTGGGTTTTATCCCTGGGTCTCAAGGTTGGTTTAATATATGTAAATCTATAAATATAATACACCACATAAACAAAATAAAAAACAAAGACCATATGATTCTCTCAATAGATGCAGAAAAAGCTTTTCATGATCAGAACACTTAAGAAAATAGGTATAGAAGGGACTTCTCTTAAACTGATAGAGGCTATCTTCAGCAAACCCACAGCCAATATCATATTGAATGGAGAAAAATTGAAAACATTTCCACTCAGATAAGGATCCAGGCAAGGATGCCCATTGTCTCCACTACTTTTTAACGTTGTAATGGAAGTCTTAGCCATCACAATCAGGCAAGAGAAGGTGATCAAAGGTATCCAAATAGGGTCAGAGGAGATCAAACTTTTACTCTTTGCAGATGACATGATTTTATACCTGGAAAATCCCAGGGACTCAACTATAAAACTCTTAGAAGTGACCAAGGAATACAGCAGCATCTCAGGATTCAAAATCAATAGTCACAAATCAGTAATTTTATATACCAATAACAGTCAAGCTGAAAAAAACAATCAAGGACTCTATTCCTTTTACAGTAGTGCCAAAGAAAATATTTGAGAATTTACCTAACAAAGGATGTGAAAGATCTCTATAAAGAGAATTATGAAACTCTGAGAAAAGAAATAGCTCAAGATGTTAACATATGGAAAAACCTACCATGCTCATGGCTGGGAAGAATCAACATTGTTAAAATGTCCATATTACCCAAAGCAATATACAGATTTAATGTAATCCCCATCAAAGGACCACTGTCATACTTTAAAGATCTGGAAAAAACAGTACTTCATTTTATATGGAACCAGAAAAAACCTCGAATAGCCAAGACATTACTCAGAAATAAAAACAAATCAGGAGAAATCACGCTACCAGACTTTAATCAATACCCTAAATCTATAGTGATCAAAACAGCATGGTACTGGCACAAAAACAGAGAGGTAGATGTATGGAACAGAACTGAGAACCAAGAGATGAACCCAGACACTTATTCTCGTTTGATCTTTGATAAGCCTATCAAAAATATAAATTGGGGGAAACAGTTCCTATTTAACAAATGGTGCTGGAAGAACTGGCTGGCTGGAGAACTGGAAGACTGAATCTGGACCCACATCTTTCACCATTAACAAAAATTGACTCTCACTGGAGAAAAGATTAAAACTTAGGACAGGAAACTATAAGGATTCTTGGAGAAAGTGCAAGTGAAACACTTGAAGAAATTGGCCTGGGAGAATACTTTATGAGGAGGACCTCCTGGGCAATTGAAGCAATACCAAAAATATATTACTGGGATCTGATCAAACTAAAAAGCTTCTGCACAGCCAAGGACACAGTAAGTAAAGCAAGCAGACAGCCCTCAGAATGGGAGAGGATATTTGCAGGCTATGTTTCTGACAAAGGTTTGATAACCAGACTTCACAGAGAACTCAAACTTATTAATAAGAAAAAGAACAAGAAATCCCATTTCTTTGTGGGCAAGGGACTTGAACAGAAGCTTCTCTGAAGAAGAGAGATGCATGGCCTACAGACACATGAAAAAAATGCTCATCATCTTTAATCCTCAGAGAAATGCAAATCAAAACTACTTTGAGATATCATCTAACTTCAGTAAGAATGGCTCATGTAACAAAATCCCAAAACTACAGATGTTGGCGTGGATGTGGAGAAAAGGGAACACTTCTGCACTGCTGGTTGGAATGCAAGCTAATACATCCCTTTTGGAAAGAAGATGGAGAATACTCAGTGATCTAAAAGTAGACCTGCTGTTCGATCCTGCAATTCCTCTACTAGGAGTATATCCGAAAGACCAAAAATCACTTTATAACAAAGACATTTGCACCAGATTGTTCATTGCAGCTCAATTCATAATTGCCAAGTCGTGGAAGAAGCCCAAGTGCCCATTGACCCATGAAAGGAATAATAAATTGTGGTATATGTATACTATGGGATATTATGCAGCCTTAAAAAAAGATGGAGACTTTACCTCTTTTATGTTTACATAGATGGAGCTGGAACATATCCTACTTAGTAAAGTATCTCAAGAATGGAGGAAAAAGTATCCAATGTACTCAGTACTATTATGAAACCAATTTATAATCACTCACACTTTTATATGAAGAATAGATCACAACTATGGCCCAGGATGAAGGAGAGGGGGATAGGAGGGGAGGGGGAAGGTCAGATGGAGGGAGGGTGAATGGTGGGATCACACTTATGGTGCATATTGCAAGGGTACATGCTGGATCTATTAAGTATAGAGTATAAATGTCTTAAGACAATAATTAAGTAAATGTGGTGAGGGATATATTAACCAGTATGATGTAAGCATTCCAAATTGTATATGAAATCAGCACATTGTACCCCATAAATGCATTAATGTATATATGATCCACCTCTTTATGATTTAATAAAAAAAATTAAAAAAAAAACCATTTTCTCCCTATATCTCCGCTTAGTTTTTGGCATTAGAGGTTTGGTGTGGTTTACAATAAGCACCTAAGTAAGCCTATCTGTGTTGTGATCTGGTCATCTTTGCTTCCTTTCCTTTAGCACCTCAGGCAGTATTTAAGGAGATTAGATTATAGACAAGATGATCCATCTGCATGTTTCTTTCTTATACAGCTCTATTTTTACCTGCGGCTCCTCATTGTAGAACTGGGATACTTTGTGGGAATATTTTTTTACTAGTTCTATTGTCTCTAAATCTTATCACTTTAATTAATCAAGGGATCATTTGGTGTTCTTTCAGACAGTGATACTTTTTTTTTAGAGACAGAGTTTCACTTGGTAGAGTGCTATGGCATCACAGCTCACAGCAACCTCCGCCGCCCCCAGACAGTGATACTTTTAAAGAAATTTACTCTTGCTTGAAGTCTGAGGAGGTTGTTAGCAGTAGGTGCTATTCTTCCTTATCTTGGTTTAGTATCAATGTGTTCAGCAGATATTCTCAATACTGTGGTTTGAGCTTGTAGGTGTTTCTTTTGTTTCATTGAAGATTCCCCCTAATTCCCATTTTTCATTCTTTTTGAAAGAATATCGTTTTCACAGAAGAGTAGAGAAAAGAAATTACTTTTACTCCTTATCTTTAACCATAATTCTGAATTGTCACTTTTAAAAAGTATTTATAAATGCATTCTCCACTCCTTTTAAGCCAAGCATTTGCTAACATTTATTATCTACCACAGGGGTCCTCAAACTGTGGCCCGCGGGCCACATGAGGCGATGTGATTGTATTTGTTCCTGTTTTGTTTTTTTACTTCAAAATAAGATATGTGCAGTGTGCATAGGAATTTGTTCATAGTTTTGTTTTTTTTTTTAAACTATAGTCCGGCCCTCCAACAGTCTGAGGAACAGTGAATTGGCCCCCTGTTTAAAAAGTTTGAGGATGCCTGATCTACCATGTGTTAATTTTGTTTTAATGAGCTTTTTGTAAGTATTATCTTCTTAATTCATAAAAGTCCTATACGTTTTCAGTATTATTTAAAAGTAAAAAATCTGGGCCTGATCTGGTCACTTACATCTGTAATCCTAGCACTCTGGGAGGGCCAGGCCAGTGGATTACTTGAACTCAGGAGTTTGAGACTAGCCTGAACAAGCATGAGATCTGTGTCTACTAAAAAGAGAAAAACGAGCTGGGCATTTTAGTGGGTGTATGTAGTCAGCTACTTGGGAAGCTGAGGCTAGAAGATTGCTTGAGCCCAGGAATTTAAGGTTCTGTGAGCTATGAGGCCATGTCACTCTAGTCTGGGGCCACAGAGTGAGACTCTGTCTCAAAAACAAACAAAAAAAACAAACAAAAATCTGAGATTCAGAGAAGTTAATTGCCCAAGATCACATAATTGTAGAGCTAGAATTAGAACCTAGATCTATCTGACTCCAAAGCTCTGTATTTTTTTTTGCCTGTGACTCATCTAGTCCCTGTTTGTATTATCACGGATTTTGAATAAATACAATTTTATACTACAGTTCATAGTTAGATTTTCCATTGCCACCTTTTTGCTAATTCACATTTAATAAATGTTTCTGTACATTTAATTCATCAACATGTATAAAAAATTATAATAGTAGGTTATAGGTTTACTTTGATGATTTGTATCTTGGAATGCATGGACACACACTGTATTAGTTAAATTTTTCTCCCCTTTTGGTTTAGTGGAATTCCAGGTCCTGGTGCCACCAACTATAATAATCCACTGATGTCTGAGAATGAACAAGATAATATTTCTGAGATTACATTCTGATTTAGTCTACCATGTATCACATTCTGAATTGTAGGAAAATATTCAAAGCCCTCCTAGTTAAACATAGCTTAGTAATTTTACTGGAAGATTATGAATGGTTATCTAGATAGCAATATTTGGGGACAAACAGGTGGGGGTTGAAGAGAATAATTAGGCCCAGGTTGTATGGACTAGAACTGATTGCTGCAGTTTTCTTCTTATACGTAGGAGAATGTCTGCCTGTTTTTCTTTCTCCCATTGTGTATCAGAGTAAAAGGGTCTGCCAATATATCCAAACATAATAGCATGGAATACTTGCACAAGACTTAATTAGTAGTAATGTGTACTACCTCTTGGAGATTTGCATTTTCTATAGTGGCTGTCTGTCTATCTGGCTTAGAGGCCTGCTGTAAGATTCTCCAGCTTTTTGTTACAAGCACCAAGGTTCATTGGCTTCTACAGCTTTAAATTTTACTTACCTGATAGTTTTCTGATGGCAAAATTATGTATTTGAATTTTTTAAATTCTTGAACTAAAAATATCAGTAAGAACTTAGAAGTTACATTGCTACTATAGCACATTAATATTCCAAATAGATTAAAATTGTGGTAGAAAGCTTGAAAAAAAAGCTTTTTGTTTCATGTGGAGCCAGAAAGAACCTCAAATAGCCAACACAATTTTAAGAAGTAAAAACAAATTTGAAGGCATCATGTAACCACACTTTAGCTTATACTACAAGCCTATAGTGATCAAAACAGCATGATACTGGCACAAAAATAGAGACATTGATCTATGGAACGGGATAGAGAACAGAGAGATGAAAGCAGCCATATATTGCTATCCGATCTTCAATAAAAGGCTTGAAACAAAAGCCTACACTGGGGAAGAGAATCCCTATTTAATAAATGGTGCTAGGAGAACTGGTTAGCCACATGTGAAAGACTGAAAATGGACCCACACCTCTCACCACTTACAAAAATTGACTCACGCTGGATAAAAGATTAAAATCTCATGCAACAATAAAAAGTAGAAGAAAGTGTGTGAAAAACTCTTGTTGATTTCAGCCTTGGAAAAAATTTTATGAAGAATCCCTTCTCCTCTAGCAATTGCAAGAACACCAAAAATAAATGACTGGGACCAGATAAAGCTAAAACTCTTCTGACAGCTAAGGGCACAACAACTAAAGCAAACAGCCTTCAGAAAGGGAGAAGATATTCACATGTAATCCCATTACTAGGTATTATCTCAGAAGAAAAAGAATCATTTTACCATAAGGGCATTTGCTCTCAAATGTTTACAGCAGCTCAATTCACAATCACAAAGATGTGGAAATAACCTAAGAGCCCATCAACCAATGAATGGATAAATAAACTGTGGTATATGTATACCATGGAATACTATTCAGCCATAAAGAAAGACAGAGACTTCACATCTTTTGTGTTTACCTATAAGGATTTGGAGAACATCCTCCTAAGTGAAGTATCATAAGAGTGGAAAAGCAAGCATCCAGTGTACTCAATATGAAACTAGGAGATGAACAACTACATGCCCACATGAGAGAAAAACACATTTAAATTCAAGAAGTGGGAGGGAGTATTGCAAGCTCTCATCTATTGGGTTCAAGGTAGGTTTATATAGCACACATCCTGGGTAAAGGGCTCAATTGCAACTTGGACTTTACCTAACAAATGCAAACAATGTAACCTAATGTATATACCCCTTATATTAATCTGGAAAAAAAAAGTTGTGGTAGAAATTGGGAGGCATTGCAGAGCATGTTCCAGAGCCCCAAATATGTGACTGAGATGACAAATAACTCCATAAAAGTGTTGAGATCAACACATCCAGGTGTGTCAAGGATGGGATAGTGTTTCAGATTCTAAACAGCACTCGGTGCCGTAAGCTAGGGACTGCAGTCTCAAAACAGGCATTAGAGTGAGTATGTAGTAGTATTCAGGCAATTACAAAAAAAACTGGGTGTGCACTTTTTAAAGGAAAGGGAAACACCCTAATGCTTTTCTTATGGCCTGTGAAATCAGAGTCTAAAAAGTTTTCCCCTGAGGCAAGCTATTTTTATAAGTGCTCTTGCCCAGAGAAGTGCTATCAATTTCTCATCTTATTTTCCAGTTCTTTGGGTTCTCATTCACATACCTTCTCATTGTTGTGCTTATTCCTGCCTGTCTTTTCATAAATGTATTTTTATAAATGTTTCCCATCTTTTCACTATTCTTACATTTCCTTATTTTGCTTAGAAAGTTTACTTACTAAAGTCTTTTAGAGCCAATACTTGTTTTACACAGAACAGATTCCATCCAGTAAGTTAATGCTTATAACTTGACCAAAAAATGGTGTGTGGGGCAGCGCCTGTGGCTCAAAGGGGTAGGGTGCCAGCCCCATATGCCAGAGGTGGCGGGTTCAAACCCAGCTCCAGCCAGAAACTGAAAAAAACAAACAAACAAACAAACAAAAAAAAAAAACGGTGAGTGTTGGTGGGTAAGAGAAAGTGCTTTGGAGTCATGTATTCCCCAGACTAGGATTTGTTTCATGCACCTTCTGAATAACTTTGGATAAGTTAGATTAGTTCTCTGAGCTGCAGTTTTCTAAAAGATGGTGATAATCCCTTTCTCACTGAAGTATAAGTGAGACAATTTATGGAAAGCACAGCTAATACAGTGACCCCAATGTATGGTGGGATATTATACTATATTGATCACAATTATATATTCCTAAATTCTTATGGTTAAAGTATATTTTCTCCTTCCTGTTGACTTGGGTTTTGGCCATGTAATTTCCGTGCAGTAGTATTGCAAGTTTCTATCCTGTTTGGGAAGGGCATGGTTTCAGACATGGGATGTATCCTTAGCCCTGGTTCCGAATGAGAAGACAATGGAGCAAATTTGAATTGTCTCATAGCCTTGAGCAGAGAGATACAGAAGTTGACCTGTATCCACCAACATGGAATATGCTCTGAGAAATAAGTATTTGTTATTGTAAGTCACTGAGATTTTGAGGTTGTTAGGCAGCTTGATACCATTTTTCTTACCAATTTTTGTATTTGTGAGCTTTGCTGCAGTCACAAAGAATCCCACAGTCTCAGTTGTTTAAAACAAACAAACATTTATTTCTCAGTCATGAGTCTGCAGGTTGGCTGTGGCTCTGCTTGGCTTTGTTTGGCCAAATGCCATTTCAATCTGTGATCCAGGTTGAAGGACTAGCCCATTTCTGGGACATGCTGTTCCCACTACAGAGGTCAGAAATACAAAAGGCTGAACCAATTATGCACGTGCATTGAAAGCTTATGGAAGGATATGGCATTTGTTACATCTTCTCTCATTCTGTTGGTTAGGTCATGCATCCAACCTGACAATGCGGCAGGAAAATATACTTACTCCATCTACTGGGAAGACTAGAAGTCACATGCCAAAGGGTGGGAATCTGATCTGCCACAGCAGGCTTTCGACACGTATTAGATTCTTCTGTCTTCAGCACTTCTCTTCGCAGTGCAGGATTACTAAGCAGGTGTAAAATACAGATAGATACATCTGAGAGAGGTAAATTAGATTAACTTAATTTCACCCAGGGTAGAAATATTAAATACTTTTAAATTTCTTTACTAGTTTTTGTTATAATGGCAACAAACATTCATAAAGAAAATAATTAATTATTAGCAAATGGGTTGGATCCATGTGGATTGAGTATGATTTCCAGAAAGGATTGGGCGAAACTTTTAATCTTGGAAATTTTATGAAGCTGTCGGTTTCCAGGATTCTAAAATGAAATGGCTGTGGCAGTGACTCTTTTTGTTTGCCTAATTGTCTAGGTTTATTTTCTTTCCCATCTTCCATGCTCTAGGAATTTTATGAGCCTCTTTAAAGTAACTGAGATACCAGTTGGGATACTTGCAATGAATAGGTCGTTTCTGCAGTCTAGTTGTCGTCCCTGAGTGAAAAGTCACTTTGGCTACTGAAGTTTCTTTGGATTGGTATCTACTGTAACCATGAAAGTTCATTTAAATAAGGGGGTTAAAATTTTTTGTTATTGAGGTTGGGTCTCAAAAGAATTAAGGGGACCACAGTCTTTAATGCCACATTTAAATTCATTCTGGGTCCTTCATTTCTCTTGTGTGTTCTGTGTCTCTATTTTCTTGTCACCTAAAAAATATCTGTATCTTATCTTAAGCAAACTTGAGATAGGAAAAGATGCATTAATACTCACATAAACTAGTACCTTTTAAACTTAGTATCACATTATGAAATTGGGAAGAGAGTTTTTCTTTCAAGAAGTTAGCCTATAGAGTGGAACTTGGAAGGCATGGTTAAAAAATTAGACTTTTATCCTAGCCACTGAAAATGAAAATTCATTCATGTTATTTCTCACCTTTGATCCTCGTTTTCACAAAACCTGGCAAGTATGGTAGATCAATAGCCTTTTCCCCCTGTGTACTTGGACATGTATTAGTAGATTTAAAAGCATTTTGCCTTCAGAAGAAAGGTACAACAGGAGTTCTGTTAGTGATATGAGCATAAATTGTAGGTCTGCTCAGATGTGAATCAAATAAGCTTTGGATAATGAATTTACTTTTCTGTACAGGTTTTGAAAGATAATGACTTAAGCTCATGAATGGAATTCAAGAAGTAAGGTGTAGCTTTTAGAAAGGCAGTTATACTTATTTTGTCATGAAACATGATTATTGAAGAAGTCACTGTTGTGTTTTTGAAAATCAATTGAAGGGTATAAGTACAGCTTATTTACATTTTTTGTTGTTTCTTTGTTTGTATAATAGTTACCAATCATTGAAGTGGACAATATAAAAGATATGATGGGGCACATGGCATAGCACATATTTCCCTTCATCCATCATGGGCATGTGTTCATGTTAATTTCTTTGCTATAATTTTTTTCTGGGTTGGTTTGCAACAGAGTTTCCATATTTAACTTCTGTAGATGTATTACAGAGCTTCTGGTATTCAGAGAATTCTTCAAGGCTTTGTAGGAGAAATTAAAATGAACAAGACAAGTCTTCTCCCTGCAGTGGACTTATAGCTTAGTTGAGGAGACATCACATATTAAATTATAATAGTATAAAACAAAACTTATGTGTTTAAGCAAAGTATAAAGCCCATGCTGTCATGATGCTGAGGAATGAAAGATTAACTCCGGTTGGAAGACCTTTTATGTCTGAGGGAGATGTCGTAGCGAAAGTAGTGTTTGTATTCAACAGGTTGAAGTTTGGGGAGGGTGGTATTCCACTTTTTTGGAAGAAAGAACATAAAGGCCTGAAGGTAGGAAAGCGCAATCTATTTTGTGGAAGCATGGAAGCATCTCATTTGGCTGAAATGCTGTGTTTAAGAGGATGGAGCTGTGATGGAAACTGTGGCCAGATTTATGAAAGAATTGAATGAAATAAAAAAGAGTCCAGGCTTTAAGCTTAGAGGTACAGTACAGCAAAATAGGTTTTAAGCATAGTAGGGACATAATCATGTCTGTATTTCAGGAAGATAACTGGGAAGATTATAGATAGTGTGAGCAATGAATTGACAGGAGAAGTTGATGTTATAGGTATCAATTAGGCTGTCAGAAATTTAGGTGAGAGGCAATCAGGGGTTAATCAAGAGCAGTGTGAGCGAATAAGTAGTTAAATTTGAGAATAGTTTTGAAAGCAATGTATATAATGACAAATATTTCATTTGGAAATGAATTAACTTAAGTGACAAATTAGTTTTCAGAGTAAAGATGCATTTTGTAGATATAATTCAGAAGATCTAGCAACCAGCTTGTTATTCAGGAATATTTTTAACAAGCTGTTTTAAATAATTTAGTCATAGTGGGCAGTTATTTTTCTCGGTTTTCTTTAATGCCTAGGTATCTGATATGGCCATGAGTTTCAGTTCTAGTATTGCAGTGTGATATATATGAGTGTACAATGTTTTGAAACTACATTGCTAGTAAGTCTGGCTCTTCCTAAAGCTCATGTGAATGAAAGTGAAAGTGTGCTTTTGAGCGCTTATAATAATATGTTGATTGTAAAACTGCATACAGTAGGATCTCTGTAAGCTGACCACCCACGGGACTGTAATAAACTGGTCAGTATACAGAGGTGGTCAACATAAGGAACTATGTCATCTGTACTGATACATGTGGTACATGTCCAGTCTATAAAAATTAGGTCAACTCAAGCAGATGGTCAAGGCAAGGAGGTGGTCAACTATAAATGTTCCACTGTATTTTAATACATCATGTCCCATTATTACAACTAACTCTAACACAATCAGTATTATTTTATCTATTTTTAAGTCTGGGTAAACTGAGAAACAATATGATTAAGGGGTATTTCAAAGGTTAGACAATTAGCTGGTAGCAGACAAAGGGAGAGAGTGTACTTTTTTTGTACTAGTGGCCACTGTTATTTACCAGTGTTACTCTGCTTTTACCAAAGTTTTCCTTTGGTATGACCTGGTTTTAATATAGTAACTTTGCATAGATATCACAGATAACTCCTCTGTTGTCTCTAATTCATTTAAAGAACATGTAAAAACAATGTATTTGCTGGAATTAAAAAAAACAACAACATTTTTTAACCAATAGTTTGCTGTCTTACATTTAGATGCAACTTTGCTTTTACAATAAAAATCTTATTTGCCTATTAGGTATGTGAAATTCTTGATTAGATTTGAGACTCACCTTTATAAATTTGTGGAATAAGAATCATCCTTTGGTGGCACCTGTAGCTCAATGGGTGGGGTGCTGACCACATTACACCCAGGCTGGCAGGTTCGAACATGGCCTGGGCCAGCTAAACAGCAATGACAACTGCAACAAAAAAATAGCTGGATGTTGTGGTGGGTGCCTGTAGTCCCAGCTACTTAGGAGGCTGAAGCAAGAGAATTGCTTAAGCCCTAGAGTTTGAGGTTGCTGTGAGCTATGACACCATGGCATTCTACCAAGGGCGACATAGTGAGACTCTGTCTCAAAAAAAAGAAAAAAAAAAAAAGAATCATTCCTTTGTAGCAGTTGGCATTATGTTTTACTCTAATATTCTAGGGCAGCGGTTCTTAACCTGTGGGTCGCGACCCCTTTGTGACAATGAAAATACATCCTGCATATCAGATATTTACGATTCATAACAGAAGCAAAATTACAGTTATGAAGAAGCAATGAAAATAATTTTATGGTTGGGGGTCACCACAACATGAGCAACTGTATTTAAGGGTTGTGGCATTAGGAAGGATGAGAACCACTGCTTTAGATAATAATTTATAGATTTTTTAGGTTTATGATCCCTTTTACTTTATGAGAGGATTCTTCTCCCTGAATGCCTTTACTTTATTATTTCTCTCTTTTGTTTGTGTTTTAAAGTCCTACAATTTTTTTTCTTCCTTTTGTAGTTATCTGTTTTTCTTGGAGCTCATGTACATTTCCCTGGTAATGTAACATTTTGAAAAAACAATACATATAAATTGAAAGCAAAAATGCTGCTTTAATTTCATTCTTAAATAAGTACAATTACTAATGAGATGTGACTGCCTCTAGGACACTCCATGCTTTTCAAACACTGCAAACACATTGAACATTGCCATCCTCATTTCTTGTTCCAGGTTGATTTTGACACAGTTGCTTTTTATCACAGTAACTACCGAAAACTCAGCTTTAACTTTGCAAGGGTGTAGTGTCCGAGTAATGAATGTTGTGTGTTGAAACTGTAAACTAATTTGTGTATGTCGCGTGGTGAGCGATCAACAGTTGTGTATTTCTGTTTCTTTTGAAAAGGTAAGCTACCACACAGTGCTCTGTGAGTTCCCTAGGGTGTCTTGGTGCCTTGGTACACAGTTTAGGACCTATGACCGTTAGTATTCTTTTCTTATCTACCAAGATGCCACGTTTTTCCGGTGTATATCAAATGTTTAAAAGATGACAAGTACTCATCAAATTTTGGTTGGTTTCCATTGTCCTTAGGCAAGCATTTGGTATAAGAAAGTCAGGACTAAAAAGAGCCCTGCGAACAATCTTTAGTTCCAAAATAAGACATATTTTAAAGTGCAGTATTTTGTTATGTTTTGCCACGCATCTTGCTTTCCTCTTGAATGAATTCTGATGACTGTAAGACATTCAAATGGGCTTGTCAGAGGCATAGTTCAAAACCTTAATCTTTTCCCTTTTGTTTTTAATGTGTGGAACTCATCTTAGACATCTGTTCTAAGAAAAACAATTAAAGAAATTATGATGCAGTGGTCTCATCTTGAATGTTATTTTATAACTTGGCTAGCTCCTGTGCTTTTAAGTTTTAGTAGCTTAATATTCTTATTTCAAGGTAAACATCATGAGGCAAGTGTAGCTTCAAATTTCTTGTCATTAGTTTGACTGAGTCACCTTGTTCTGATTCATCACTGCAGACAACCAAATTGGGAATAAGAATTCAGTGGGTGGATACAAGGGATAACATCTGCTTTGCCAGCATTCTACTCATTGAATATGTATTTGTGGAGTTTAGGAATTATAATAATAATTTAAAAACAGATAACACCTAGACACATAAAAATCTCCTTTAGGGAAAGTTTTGATGCATTGCAATTCTGTTTTGACTTGGCTGGAATTTTTCTTGCTTAAAAAAATTGGTTAATCCTCCCTGGAGTGTTAAGTGCTAAGTCAATATTTTGCTAATTATGCAGAAGGAGCACCAGATGGTTTCTGAGGATGACACTGTATGGGTGGGAGCACTGTTGACTGAAGCTGTGGGAAACTTTGTAGCTCTGTAATCATCATCACCTATAGAATTCATCCACATACTTGTGAGACAGAAGAACAAATAATTAAATAACATTTTTAAGGTAAAAATTACTATTAGTTCCAAAGAAAAAGTTTAGGTTGCTTGTAAATTACTATTCAGTAATAAGGTACAATTTAGAATGAACCTCCTCTTACAATATTCAAAGAAATATGTTGGTATGTATGTCTTTAGAAACTTAATTTTTTTCCTTTTACTATCCTTTTCCCTTTTATCTGACAATATCTCAGATTGTTCAGATTGTTAACTTATTATTTTATTCAATGAAATCAGATTCCTAACTGAGATAAAAAAATTCAGGGTGTTTTATTATATTTGCCTTTAGTTAGCCTGCAAAAAGGAGTAGTTGTTTTCTTTATCCCACACTCTCAAGCAGTTTACCTACATTGGGAGATGGACCCTAAAAATTAATTGCTACCCCAGGAATATTTTTGTGATGGATTCCAAATATAAACAAGTGATGGTACCAATTTCCAAGATTTAATCACATGTATTGACAATTATGACAACATATAAGTTCAGAATAACCTACCCTATAGTGTATCTTATTGGAAGCAAGAGCCAGGGTGTTAATCATAGTTTACCATATGAAGATGGGTTATTTTTTTTTTTTTATTGTTGGGGATTCATTGAGGGTACAATAAGCCAAGTTACACTGATTGCAATTGTTAGGTAAAGTCCCTGTTGCAATCATGTCTTGCCCCCATAAAGTGTGACACACACCAAGGCCCCACCCCCCTTCCTCCGTCCCTCTGAAGATGGGTTATTTTAAAAATGAATTTTGATAAGTAAATTGATATACTATATAATGAAATGTTTCTTTTTACTAGGTAGATTAATTAAATTGTTCTTTTCTTTGAAACTGTGGTATAATCAAACATTTAGTAAAGGCTGTGTACCAAGGTACATTTAAAAATAAAGATTTTTAAAATGAAAGAGAAAAGGACCCTTAAAAGGATTTATAATCAGAAGTATATATTGAAATAATTCATGAGTTTCCCTGTTCATACAGTCCAGGATTAGTGCTTAATATAACTTAATATATGTTGAAAGAAAAAAATTGGATTATACTGTATAGGATTAACATAAATAGGTCATTGATTCCAACTAGTTCAGAATGATAAATTTTTCTTGATTTGAAAATGTGAGTAAATAGGTAAAGCTACTTGCACATTTAAAAGTGAATTCGGGAGCTGGTCATCTTTACTGTGCACAAGCGTATGGACTGGAATCATGCTACAGTTTACTAATATGTTAATTAACAGCTTCTACATTTTAAGAGTGGCAGCATTTTCCTTCCTCAGATGGCTCTTCATTCCATGTTTGTTCTGATGTGATGTGACATTGGGAAATATTTCATCTCTTCATGAGTTAAATTAAGTTGGTAGTTGAATTAACTTAAGAGAGAAAGATATTAGCTTATCTGAACTGAAAGAGGTATTAATAAAAATCATGGTAAAGTTTGATTCAAGAGTATTAAAATTAAGTGTCCTGTTAAAATTTTATCTAGATTTTTATGTAACTGAATTGTGTTATAGAGAAAGGAATCAAGTTGAAATGATTTGCTTGATCCAAGCTATTTTATAGCAACACTTTTACTTTTGCAGAAATGGTTAAATATTTACTACATTCCCAAATGATATGTATGCCAGAAAGTGGCCAAATTCAGCTAAAAGGAAGAATTGTTTGTTCCTCAAATATACCTGATTGAAATAAAATTTAAAAATTATTAAGAATTACCACAAAGGAGCGTATGTTCAGTGGACCTGTTGGGGCATAGTCATAACTTGTTCTCCTGTTATTTATATGAACTTGTTCTATAGTGTTTACCCTGGTATTTATTAGCACAAGACTAAAATACCTCTCATCTTTGTTTTGTCTAACAATATTTTGTAGTATATTTGAAAAATATAGCATGTCATCTTAAAGATGTTTCCATTATGCTTAGACCAGTATATCAGAATGATAAATCCCAAAACTTTATTCTTAGATTTACTCAGTTATTTTTATGGCCCTATAGTATTCCATTATTTATATATGTTACATTTTCTTTATCCATTTATTCATCAATGGATAGTTCAGTTGATTCCATATCTTTGCTGTTGTGAATAGTGCTGCATAAATGTGGGGGCACAGGTTTCCCTTCGATGATATATTGATTTTCTTTTCTTTGGATACGTACCCAAGGGATTTTATGGTATAGTTCTCTTTGTAGTTTTTTGAGGAATCTTTAAATTGTTTTCCATAGTGCCTGTACTTATTTACATTCCTATCAGTGAGTTTTCCATTCTCTTCATCATCACCAGCATGTTTGCCTTTTTAATAGTAGCCATTCTAACTGGGGTATGATAATATCTCATTATGGTTTTTATTTGCATATTACCTGATAATTAGTTTCTATACCTGTTGGTCATTTGTATGTCTTTCTTTGAAAAATGTCTACTCATTTCCTTTCCCAACTTTTTATGGGATTTTAAAAAATCTTTTTTTTTCTTTTCTTTTCAGTGGTTTGTGTTCCTTGTACAGAAGGCTTTTAGTTTTATATAGTCCCATTAATCTATTTTTGTTTTTGTTGCCTGTAGTATTGAGATCTTAGCCATGAAATCTTTGCCTTGACCATTTTCCTGAAGTTTTCCCTGTTTTCTTCTAGTAGTTTTATAGCATTGGATCTCCTGTTTATGTCTTTAGTCCATCTTAAGTGAGTTGATTTTTGTATATGGTGAGAAATAGGAGTCTACTTTCATTCTTCTGTATATAGACATCCAGTTTTACCAGCACCATTTATTAAAGAGGGTATCCTTTCCCCAGTGTATGTTCTTGGAACCTTTGTTGAAAAATCAGTTGCCTGTAAATATGTAGATTTACTTCTGGGTTCTCTATTCTGTTCCATTGGTCTGTGTATCTTATCTGATTTTATACCCATGTCATGGTGTTTTAGTCACTATGTCCTTGTCACATATTTTGAAGTCAGGTAGTGTTCCAGTTATATTCTTTTTGCTCATGATTGGTCTGGCTATTGAAGCTCTTTTATGGATCCATACACATTTTAGGATTGTTTTCTTTTTATCTCTGTGAAAAATGTCATTAATATTTTGATAGAGATTACATTTGAGGAATCTGTAGATTGCTTTGGGTAGTATTCCATGAGCATTGGGTGTCCGTCCTTGGATTTTGTCTTCTTCAATTTTTTCCATCAGTGTTTTATAGTTTTCCTTGTACAGAACTTTCATCTTCTTGGTTAAATTTATTTCTAGGTATTTTATTTTTTTGTTGCACTTTTAAGAGGAATTGCGTCCTGATTTCTTTCTCAGCTGGTTCATTATTGGTATATAAAAATGCTAATGATTTTTGTATGTTGATTTTGTATCCTGTAGCTTTACTGAATTTATCAGATACAAGAACTTTTTGGTGGAGTCTTCCAGTTTTTCTAGATATAAGATCATGCCATTTGCAGAGAGGAATAATTTGACTTATTTTTCTCTAACTTGGTTGCCTTTTGTTTCTTTCTTTTGCCAGAGCAGTAATTGTTGAATAGGAGTGGTGAATGTCAGCATCCTTGTGTTGTTCTAGTTCTTAGAGGAAAGGGTTTCAGCTTTTTCCCATTCAGGACTATGTTAGCTATAGGTTTGTCATATATCACCTTTATTATATTGGCTGTGTTCCTTCTGTGCTTAGTTAATTGAGAGTTTTAAGGGATGTTGAATTTGATCAAAAGCTATTTCTGGTCTCTTGAAATGATCAAATGTTTTTTTCCCCTTTTATTTTGTTGATGTGTTGTATCACTTTTATTGATTAGTGTATGTTGAACTATCCTATATCCCTGTGATAAATCCCACATGATCATGTTATGTTACCTTTTTGTTGTGTTGTCCCATTTGGTTTGTTAGTTGTTTGTTGAGGAATTTTGGATCTATGCTCATCCAGGGATATTGGCTTATAGTTATTTTTGCTAATTTTTTGATTCTTTGTTTGGTTTTGGTATTAAGCTACTGGTGGTTTTGTGAAGTGAGTTAGGGAGAATTCCCTCCTCTTCAATTTATATAATAATTTGAAGAGAATTATCAGTTCTTCTTTGTAAGTTTAGTGTAATTTGGCAGGGAAGCCATCTGGGCTTGGACTTTTCTTTTTTGGGATATTTCTATTATTCATTTGTTTGTTTATTTATTTTTGAATGGGTGCTTTATCAAAGAAGATGTGGATA
The DNA here is from genome assembly GCF_027406575.1 of Nycticebus coucang. Lineage (NCBI taxonomy): Eukaryota > Metazoa > Chordata > Mammalia > Primates > Lorisidae > Nycticebus > Nycticebus coucang. The sequence goes on from NC_069793.1 coordinate 47,810,130, forward strand.
GCAAATAAACACGTCAAAGTTGTTTAACATTGTTATTTCAAAGGAAATGAAAATTAATACTGTAGTGAGATGCTGCTCCGCATTTATTAGAAAGGTTAAAATGAAAAGTACTACCCATAGCAAGTGTAAACAAAGATGTGAAGCAGCCGCGACTCTCACACATGTCTCCTGGGAATGTAAAACGGCACAACCATTTTGAAAAACAGCATGAGATGCTTTTAATTACTGACTCAATCCCATTGTCATGAACTTATATTCAAGTTTTCTATTCCATATTGATTCTATCCTAGTGGATTGCATGTGTCCAGGAAGTTAACCACTTCCCCTAGGTTTTTCAGTTTGTTAGTGAATTGTTTATTACAGTCTGACGATCTTTTGTATTTCTGTAAAGTCAGTTGTAATGAACTCTTACTTATTTCTGATTTGATTGGATATTCTCTCTCTCTGCCTCTTTTTGTTTTTGGTTAGTCTATCTTGAAGTTTTCTCGATTTTATCTTTTCACAAAAGATAAACTTTTGTTTCATTGAAACTCTTTTTTTTTGTCTTTATTTTATTTGGCTCTGCCATAATCTATATTATTCATTTTCTCTCACTAATTTTGCATTTGATTTCTTTTTGCTGTTTTACTTCCTTAAGGTGCCTTGTTAGATTATTTATTTGAAATCTTTCTACTTTTTTTTTTTTTTTTTTTTTGTAGAGACAGAGTCTCACTTTATGGCCCTCGGTAGAGTGCCATGGCCTCACACAGCTCACACCAACCTCCAACTCCTGGGCTTAAGCGATTCTCTCGCCTCAGCCTCCCGAGTAGCTGGGACTACAGCCACCCGCCACAACGCCCAGCTATTTTTTGGTTGCAGTTTGGCCGGGGACTGGATTTGAACCCGCCACCCTCGGTATATGGGGCCGGCGCCTTACCGACTGAGCCACAGGTGCCGCCCGAAATCTTTCTACTTTTTTTTATTGTTGGGGATTCATTGAGGGTACAAGAAACCAGGTTACACTGATTGCCTTTGTTAGGTAAAGTCCCTCTTACAATCATGTCTTGCCCCCCAAAGGTGTGGCACACACCAAGACCCCACCCCCTCCCTCCTTCCCTCTCTCTGCTCTTCCTTTCAGCCACCTCTCCCTCCTCCTTTCTTTCTTTGCTCTCTTCTTCCTCCACCCCCACTGTGTCATTAATTGTCCTCATATCAAAATTGAGTACATAGGATTCATGCTTCTCCATTCTTGTGATGCTTTACTAAGAATAATGTCTTCCACTTCCATCCAGGTTAATACGAAGGATGTAAAGTCTCCATTTTTTTTAATGGCTGAATAGTATTCCATGGTGTACATATACCACAGCTTGTTAATCCATTCCTGGGTTGGTGGGCAGTTAGGCTGTTTCCATATTTTGGCGATTGTAAGTTGAGCTGCAATAAACAGTCTCGTACAAGTGTCCTTATGATAAAAGGATTTTTTTCCTTCTGGGTAGATGCCCAGTAATGGGATTGCAGGATCAAATGGGAGGTCTAGCTTGAGTGCTTTGAAGTTTCTCCATACTTCCTTCCAGAAAGGTTGTACTAGTTTGCAGTCCCACCAGCAGTGTAAAAGTGTTCCCTTCTCTCCACATCCACGCCAGCATCTGCAGTTTTGAGATTTTGTGATGTGGGCCATTCTCACTGGGGTTAGATGATATCTCAGGGTTGTTTTGCTTTGCATTTCTCTAATATATAGAGATGATGAACATTTTTTCATGTGTTTGTTAGCCATTCATCTGTCATCTTTAGAGAAAGTTCTATTCATGTCTCTTGCCCATTGATATATGGGATTGTTGGCTTTTTTCATGTGGATTAATTTGAGTTCTGTATAGATCCTAGTTATCAAGCTTTTGTCTGATTGAAAATATGCAAATATCCTTTCCCATTGTGTAGGTTGTCTCTTTGCTTTGGTTATTGTCTCCTTAGCTGTACAGAAGCTTTTCAGTTTAATGAAGTCCCATTTGTTTATTTTTGTTGTTGTTGCAATTGCCATGGCAGTCTTCTTCATGAAGTCTTTCCCCAGGCCAATATCTTCCAGTGTTTTTCCTATGCTTTCTTGGAGGATTTTTATTGTTTCATGCCTTAAATTTAAGTCCTTTATCCATCTTGAATCAATTTTTGTGAGTGGGGAAAGGTGTGGGTCCAGTTTCAGTCTTTTACATGTAGACATCCAGTTCTCCCAACACCATTTATTGAATAGGGAGTCTTTCCCCCAAGGTATGTTCTTGTTTGGTTTATCAAAGATTAGGTGGTTGTAAGATGTTAGTTTCATTTCTTGGTTTTCAATTCGATTCCAAGTGTCTATGTCTCTGTTTTTGTGCCAGTACCATGCTGTCTTGAGCACTATGGCTTTGTAGTACAGACTAAAATCTGGTATGCTGATGCCCCCAGCTTTATTTTTATTACTAAGAACTGCCTTAGCTATGCGGGGTTTTTTCCGGTTCCATACAAAACGCAGAATCATTTTCTCCAAATCTTGAAAGTACGATGTTGGTATTTTGATAGGAATGGCATTGAATAAGTAGATTGCTTTGGGAAGTATAGACATTTTAACAATGATGATTCTTCCCATCCATGAGCATGGTATGTTCTTCCATTTGTTAATATCCTGTGCTATTTCCTTTCTGAGGATTTCATAGTTTTCTTTGTAGAGGTCCTTCACCTCCTTCGTTAGGTATACTCCTAGGTATTTCATTTTCTTTGAAACTATGGTGAAGGGAGTTGTGTCCTTAATTAGCTTCTCATCTTGACTGTTATTGGTGTATACAAAGGCTACTGACTTGTGGACATTGATTTTATATCCTGAAACATTACTCTATTTTTTGATGACTTCTAGGAGTCTTGTGGTTGAGTCTTTGGGGTTCTCTAAGTATAAGATCATGTCGTCAGCAAAGAGGGAGAGTTTGACCTCCTCTGCTCCCATTTGGATTCCCTTTATTTCCTTGTCTTGCCTACTTGTATTGGCTAGAACTTCCAGCACTATGTTGAATAGTAAAGGTGACAGAGGACAACCTTGTCTGGTTCCAGTTCTAAGAGAAAAAGCTTTCAGTTTTACTCCATTCAGTAAAATACTAGCTGTGGGTTTGTCATAGATAGCTTCAATCAGTTTTAGAAAAGTGCCACCTATGCCTATACTCTTCAGTGTTCTAATTAGAAAAGGATGCTGGATTTTATCAAATGCTTTTTCTGCATCTATTGAGAGGATCATGTGATCTTTATTTTTGCCTCTGTTAATATGGTGGATAACGTTTATGGACTTGAGTATGTTAAACCAGCCTTGCATCCCTGGGATGAAACCTACTTGATCATGATGAATGACTTTTTTGATGATAAGCTGTAATCTATTGGCTAGGATTTTGTTGAGAATTTTTGCATCTATATTCATGAGTGAGATTGCTCTGAAATTCTCCTTTTTGTTTGGGTCTTTTCCTGGTTTTGGTATCAGGGTGATGTTTGCTTCATAGAAAGTGTTGGGGAAGATTCTTTCTTCCTCAATTTTTTGGAATAATTTCTGCAGTACAGGAATAAGCTCTTCCTTGAAGGTTTGATAGAATTCTGGAGTGAAGCCATCTGGACCAGGGCATTTTTTGGTTGGAAGATTTTTTTATTGTTTCTTTGATCTCAGTGCTTGAAATTGGTCTGTTCAGGAGCTCTATTTCTTCCTGGCTGAGTCTAGGGAGAGGGTGTGATTCCAAATATTGATCCATTTCCTTCACATTGTCAAATTTCTGGGCATAGAGTTTCTGGTAGTATTCAGAGATGATCTCTTGTATCTCTATGGGATCAGTTGTTTTTCCCCCTTTATCATTTCTGATTGAGGTTACTAGAGATTTTACTTTTCTATTCCTCGTTTGTCTGGCCAATGGTTTATCTATTTTATTTATTTTTTCAAAAAACCAACTCCTTGTTTCATTCATTTTCTGAATGATTCTTTTGTTTTCAATTTCATTGATCTCTGATTTGATTTTGGAGATTTCTTTTCTTCTACTGAGTTTAGTCTTAGATTGTTCTTCTTTTTCCAATTCCATAAGATCGCTTGTGAGATTGTTGATGCGTTCTCTTTCTGTTTTTCGAATGTAGGCATCTAAAGCAATGAATTTTCCTCTCAAAACTGTTTTTGCAGTATCCCACAGGTTTTGGTAGCTTGTGTCTTCATTATTGTTATGCTCAAGGAAGTTAATGATTTGCTGTTTTATTTCTTCCTGCACCCATCTGTTATTCAACAAAAGATTGTTTAATTTCCATGCCCTTTGTGTGGGGTCGACCGTTTTTGTTAGAGTTGAGTTCCACCTTTAGTGCCTTATGGTCTGAGAAGATACAAGGTAAAATGTCAATTCTTTTGATTCTGTTGATATTTGTTTTGTGTCCCAGGATATGATCAATTTTGGAGAATGTTCCATGGGTTGATGAGAAGAATGTATATTCTTTATCTTTGGGGTGGAGTGTTCTATATGCATCTATCAAGCACAGTTGTTCTAGGGTCTCATTTAAATCTCTTATATCTTTGTTTAATTTCTGTTTAGAGGATCTGTGCAGCTCTGTAAGAGGAGTGTTAAAGTCCCCTGTTATTATGGCATTATCAGATATCATATTGCTCAGACTGAGTAAGGTCTGTTTCAAGAATCTGGGAGCATTTAAATTGGGTGCATAAATATTTAGAATTGAAATGTCTTCTTGTTGTATTTTTCCCCTGACCAAGATAAAGTGACCATCTTTGTCTTTTTTGACTTTAGTTGCTTTAAATCCACATGTATCTGAAAATCAGATTGCAACTCATCTTTTCTTCTGAATGCCATTTGCCTGAAAAATTGTCTTCCAACCCTTGACTCGGAGCTTTAATTTGTCTTTTGAAGCCAAGTGTGTTTCTTGCAGACAGCAAATGGATGGCTTGTGTTTTTTAATCTGGTCAGCCAATCTATTTCTCTTCAGTGGGGAATTCAAGCCATTAACATTTATTGAGATAATTGATAAGTGTGGTAGTATTCTATTCATCTTATTTTGTGAGAGTCCATTGCTTAGTTTTATCTTTTGCATCAGTGTGGAGGTTAGGTTCTGTCCTTTAATTTCTGAGTTCTTACTTTGCTGCTGATCCATTGTGGTGGTCAGTGTGCAGAACAGGTTGAAGTATTTCCTTTAGAGCTGGTCTTGTTGTGACGAATTTCCTCAATGTTTGTATATCTGTAAATGATTTGATTTCTCCGTGTATTTTTAAGCTTAGCTTAGCAGGGTACAGAATTCTGGGCTGAAAATTGTTCTGTTTAAGTAGATTAAAGGTAGATGACCATTGTCTTCTTGCTTGGAAAGTTTCATTAGAGAAGTCTGCGGTCACTCTGATGGATTTGCCCCTGTAGGTCAAGTGGCGCTTACTCCTGGCAGCTTGCAGAATCTTTTCTTTTGTCTTGACTTTGGACAGGTTCATCACAATGTGTCTTGGAGAAGCTCGGTTAGAGTTGAGGCGACCTGGGGTCCGATATCCCTCTGAAAGCAGTGTATCAGAATTTTTGGTCATATTTGGGAAATTTTCTTTTATAATAGTCTCTAGTATGGCTTCCATTCCTCTGGGGCATTCTTCTTCCCCTTCTGGGATTCCTATAACTCGTATGTTGGAACACTTCATAAAGTTCCATAATTCTGACAGTGAACGTTCTGCTTTCTCTCTCTTCTTTTCTGCCTCTTTTACTATCTGAGTTATCTCAAGAACTTTGTCTTCTACCTCTGAAATTCTTTCTTCTGCATGGTCTAACCTGTTGCTGATACTTTCCATTGCATCTTTAAGTTCCCTCATTGACTGTTTCAGTTCCTTCAGCTCTGCTATATCCTTTTTATGTTCTTCATATCATTCATCTCTTATTTGATTCTGTTTTTGGATTTCCTTTTGGTTATTTTCCACTTTATTAGCAGTTTCCTTCATTGTTTCCATCATTTCTTTCATTGTTTTCATCATGTGCATTCTAAATTCCCTTTCTGTCATTCATAACATTTCTTTATAGGTGGAATCATCTGCAGTAGCTACCTCATGGTCCCTTGGCGGGGTTGTTCTGGACTGGTTCTTCATGTTGCCTGGAGTTTTGTGCTGATTCTTCCTCATGAGTGATTTCTTTTATCTGTTTCCTTTCCCTAATTTTCCTTTCACTTCCTCTTGCTCTTTAAGTTTTCGTGCCTGTGGACTAAGGGTTACAGGACCAGAAGGGTGAGAATGTTGAAGATCAGAAAAGGGATGAAAGAAAGGATGACCGAGTGATAAGAAAAAAAAAAAATAGAGAAAGGAGAGGGGGTGGGTAAAAGGAATATTGACAAAAAGAAGAGAGGCACAGAAAGAGGGAGACAGAGCAATATAGGTGTAGAGTAGGGTACTTTGACACAACCTTAAAAAAACCCCACCTTCTGGGTGGTTCCCTTGAGGTCAGCCGCTCTTTGCTAACCTGATCAGACACAGTACTCCACCTCCACCAAGTAGAGAGGAAAGACAGAAATGCTATAAATGAAACCAAAAGAAGCAAACAGGAAACTTTACAGGATAAAATTGGGTGAAAAACCAAATAATAGCGGTAGAAACACTAGCAAAAATGAAGTTCTAGTTATTGAAAAAGGTAGTAATGGGAAATTATAATTAAACTAGAGAAATTGTGAAAGAAAAAGGATCTGTATGGAAAAGGTTGAAATTAAAAAACAAAACAACATCAACAACATCAAAATAAACAAAACAAACAAACAAACAAAAAAAACAAAGCAGTATGTATATGTTATTGAATATTGTCTGGGCAACTCGAGGTCTTCTGGGGTATGAGATGTTACTCACAGTTCTGATACGACTGGAGGCTGCTGATTTCTCAAACCCCAGCAGGTAGATACCCTAAATCTCTTTTCAGCCTACTTAAAAGGCACTTTGAACTTGTAAACTTACTGAGCAGAAGCTTTCCCAGGAAAGTGCTTGTCGCTGGAATCACTGCTGAAGTGGCTATCCACTTACCCAGCATGCCAAAACTGGTCTCACTCTGCCCCTGAGGGTTAGGGCTGCAAGGTGGCTCAGACCCCACCCTTAGGCTACTGGGTCGCTGGGTTACCAGCTTCCACCCGATTCTAGCTCTGCGACCCTGAGGGCGGAGCTTGCCGGGGCAGATCGCTCACCATGGCTCCCTGTGACCCACAGCCAAACACTATTAGCTCCGTCTGGCTCTGCGGCTCAGACCGGGGCCCTCAACAACGGCCAAAGTGCTCCATACTCCCGCTCAGGCTCTCCCCAAGGCAGTTCAACTGAGTGCCAAGTCCAGACACCAAAACAGATCACAGGTAAGGCCTTTCCGGTTTGCAGTCTTGCTGCTACTGAACTTACAGATGCGGGCGGGTTTAGATGGATTGAATACACGTGACCACTTGCCGTTTTTCCACTGTTTTAGTCCTCCTCTTGGGGTCCAGAAGTCTCTCGCTGACTCCCTGTATCCTCACAGGGGTGATGGTAGGCAGATCCCACCAGGCAGAGATGCCTGGAGTCCTATCTCCCCAGACTCACGGTGCCCAGATGCAAGGAAGCTGTTCCTCAGCTGCCATCTTGGTCTGCCTCCTTGGGTCTTCTGCTGAAGCACCTTATCTCAAAACTGTAACATGGCAACCACAGGTTTTTTGTGAGTTGCCGGCCTGCATTTCCAAGGCACGAGTGGCTCTGAGGCAGGAGCAGCTGCGGTTGCGGCAGCCGGTAGGGTGGACTTGAGGAAGACTGGGAGAACCCCGTGCTTCTGGAGCCGGCTGGCTCCTTGGCACTTTCCCCCTGTGCCAAAACTTTGGGTCGAGAGAGGTGGGGCGGGGGGCACCGAGGCAGTGTCCCGCCAGCGGGATTCTGTGGGCAGACCTGGGGAGTACCTGGGCAGCTGGTGCCAGGCTGCGTTTGCAACCAGCACCTGTGGGCACACAGGCAGTGCCACCCGAGAGGGACAGGGAGCTGGGGCGCGGGCTGGAGGAGCCCCAGGAAAAGAACAACAGAGCCCTCATGCCGGCGGCGGCTCTTGGTAGCCCGTGGAGCCCCAAACTTCCCCAGCTTTGTTTTTATTACTAAGAACTGCCTTAGCTATACAGGTTTTTTTTTTTTTTTGTTTCCATACAAAATGCAGAATCATTTTTTCCAAGTCTTGAAAGTAAGATGTTGGTATTTTAATAGGGATGGCATTGAATCCGTAGATTGCTTTGGGAAGTATAGACAATGTTGATTCTCCCCAGCCATGACCATGATATGGTCTTCTATTTGTTAATATCCTCTGCTATTTTGTTTCTTAGGATTTCATAATTTTCTTTATAGAAGTCCTTCACCTCTTATGTTAGGTATATTCCTAGGTATTTCATTTTCTTTGAAGTTATGGTGAGGGGAGTTGTGTCCTTAATTAGCCTCTCATCTTGACTGTTATTGCCTTATACATCTGACTTGTGGACATCGATTTTATATCCTGAGACATTAGTATATTTTTTGATGACTTCCAGGAGTCTTGTGGTTGAGTCTTTGGGGTCCTCTAAGTATAAGATCATATCGTCAGCAAAGATTTGACCTCCTCTGCTCCCATTTGGATGCCCTTTATTTCCTTGTTTTGCCTAATTGTATTGGCTAGAACTTCCAACACTATGTTGAATAGTAAAGGTGACAGAGGACAACCTTGTCTGATTCCAGTTCTAAGAGGAAAAGCTTTCAGTTTTACTCCATTCAGTAAAATATTAGCTGTGGGTTTGATATAGATAGCTTTGATCAGTTTAAGAAATGTGCCACGTATGCCTATACTCTTCAGTGTGTTATTTAGAAAAGGATGCTGGATTTTATTGAATGCTTTATCTGCATCTATTGAGAGGATCATATGGTCTGTATTTTTGCTTCTGTTAATATGGTGGATAACGTTTATGGACTTGCATATGTTAAACCAGCATTGCATCCTTGGGATGAAACCTACTGAACCATGACGTATGACTTTTTGATGATAAGCTGTACTCTCTTGGCTAGGATTTTGTTGACAATTTTTGCATCTATATTCATTAGTGAAATTGCTCTGAAATTCTCCTATTTAGTTGGGTCTTTTCCTGGTTTTGGTATCAGGGTAATGTTTGCTTTACAGAATGTGTTGGGGAAGATTCGTACCTCCTCAATTTTTTCGAATAATTTCTCAGTACAGGAATAAACTCTTCCTTGAAAGTTTGATAGAATTCTGGTGTGAAGCCATCTGGACCAGGGCATTTTTTGGTTGGAAGATTTTTTATTGTTTCTTTAATCTCAGTGCTTGAAATTGATCTGTTCAGGAGCTCTATTTCTTCCTGGCTAAATCTAGGGAGAGGGTGTGATTCCAAATATTGATCCATTTCCTTCACATTGTCAAATTTCGGGGCATAGTTTTTCTGGTAGTATTCAGAGATGATCTCTTGTATCTCTGTGGCATCAGTTATTTCCGCTTTATCATTTCTGATTGAGGTTACTAGAGATTTTACTTTTCTATTTCTTGTTAGTCTTGCCAAAGGTTTATCTATTTTATTTATTTTTTCAAAAAACCAACTCCTGTTTCATTAATTTTCTGAATGATTCTTTTGTTTTTAATTTCATTGTTCTCTGATTTAATTTTGGAGATTTCTTTTCTTCTGCTGGGTTTAGGCTTAGATTGTTCTTCTTTTTCCAATTTCGTAAGATGGCTTGTGAGTTTGTTGATGCACTCTTTCTGTTTTTTTGAATGGAGCATCTAAAGTGATAAATTTTCCTCTCAGAACTGCTTTTGCAGTATCCCACAAGTTTTGGTAGCTTGTGTCTTCATTGTTGTTATGCTCAAGGAAGTTAATGATTTCGTCTTTTATTTCTTCCTGTACCCAACTGTCATTCCACAGAAGGTTGTCTAATTTCCATGCCTTTGTGTGGGGTTGAATGTTTTTGTTGGAGTTGAGTTCCACCTTTAGTGTCTTGTGGCCTGGGAAGAAACAAGGTAAAATTTCAATTCTTTTGATTCTGTTGAGTTTTGTTTTGTGTCCTAGATATGATCAATTTTGGAAAATGTTCCATGGGGCAATGAGAAGAATGTATATTCTTTATCTTTGGGATGGAGTGTTCTATATGTGTCTATCAAGCACAGTTGTTCTAGGGTCTTATTTAAGTCCTTTATATCTTTGTTTAATTTCTGTTAGAGGATCTGTCCAGCTCTGTAAGAGGAGTGTTAAAGTCTTCTGTTAGTATGGTATTATAGGATATCATATTGCTCAGACTGAGTAAGGTCTGTTTCAAGAATCTGGGAGCATTTATGTTGAGTGCATAAATATTTAGAATTGAAACATCTTCTTGTTATATTTTTCCTTTGACCAATATAAAGTGACCATCTTTGTCTTTTTTGACTTTAGTTGTTTTAAATCCACATGTATCTGAAAATAAGATTGCAACTCCTCTTTTCTTCTGAATTCTGTTTGCCTGATAAATTGTCTTCCAACCCTTAACTCGGAGTTTTAATTTGTGTTTTGAAGCCAGGTCTGTTTCTTGCAGACAGCAAATGGATGGCTTGTGTTTTTTAATCCAGTCAGCCAATCTATGCCTCTTCAGTGGGGAATGCAAGCCAGTGCTTAGTTTTATCTTTTGCCTCAGTGTGGAAGTTAGGTTCTGTCCTTTAATTGCTGAGTTCTTACTTTGCTGTTGATCTATTGTGATGGTCAGTGTGTAGAACAAGTTGAAGTATTTCCTGTAGAGCTGGTGTTGTTGTGGCAAATTTCCTCAGTGTTTGTATAACAATAAATGATTAGATTTCTCAGTCAATTTTATTTTTTTTTTTATTTTTTTTTTTTCTGAGTCAGAAAATTATTTTAATAGTTACAAAACTTTTTTTTTATAGAATCAGTATAAAATAGCAGTTGATTTCTCCACAATTATCAGAATTATTTATATTTGAGGTCTTGGCTAAGTGAGGCTGAAATCAACAAAAGGTCTTGGACTGTTGGCTCAGAAATCATCCTAGGAAGCCTGCCCTGTTGATATCTGTCATGCTTAGCTCTTATGAGATGACCCGGTCCTTTAAATAAAAAGTATCTTTCTTTTTTTTATTCATTCTTTGGAGGCTTGAAGTGAATTCGGCAGCGTTCATTAAACACCTTCCAGCTCCTGTCATTTACAACTTCTTCAACATTCAATTCTGACTGCATCCATTTCAACTTTGTCTGCTCTTTTCTAAGTTGCTTTAATAACGTTAAATCGTCCAAATTCTTTTCTCTCTCTTCTCGGAGGGTTTTTACTACTGCTGAGGTCTGGGCTATACAATTTTTTATGACTCTGTCCCTACTGGCATGAGCTGCCATCAAAGACTCATAAAGTTGTTTACAGGTTTGGCTGGCATCAATTTTCCCTGCAAAGGAAGCTGTTGGAACCGTAGTGTTTAATTCATGTACTATTCTGTCATCAATTGTCCTCATCACCTTGAGTAATTCCTTGTTAGCAATCTCCTGGATTTCTGGAGTGGCAGGTTTGGCTTCAGTTAAACCTCCAGGTATCATTTTGGCTGGTTATTTCTTTGTTGGGTGAGTTGCTGGACTTCTCAGTCAATTTTAAAGCTTAGCTTAGCAGGTTATAGAATTCTGGGTTGGAAAATTGTTCTGTTTATGTAGATGACCATTGTCTTCTTGCTTGAAAAGTTTCCTTAGAGAAATCTGCAGTCACCCTGATGGATTTGCCCCTGTAGTCAACTGGTGCTTACTCCTGGCAGCTTGAAGAATCTTTTCTTTTGTCTTGACTTTGGACAGGTTCATCACAATGTGTCTTGGAGAAGCTCTGTTAGAGTTGAGGTGACCTGGGGTTCGAATTCTCTCTGAAAAGAGTGTGTTAGTATCTTTGGTGATATTTGGGGAATTTTCATTTATAATATTCCCTAGTATGGCTTCCATTCCTCTGGGGCATTCTTCTTCCCCTTCTGGATTCCTATAACTCGTATGTTGGAACGCTTCATAAAGTCCCATAATTCTGTTAGTGAACATTCTGCTTTCTCTCTCTTTTTTTCTGCCTCTTTAACTATCTGAGTTATCTCAAGGGCTTTGTCCTCTACCTCTTGAGATTCTTTCTTCTGAATGGTCTAATCTGTTGCTGATACTTTCTACTGCATCTTTAAGTTCCCTAATTGACTGCTTCAGTTTCTTCAGCTCTGCTATATCCTTTCTATATTCTTTATATGGTTCATCTCTTATTTGATTCTGTTTTGGGATTTCCTTTTGGTTATTTTCCACTTTATGAGCAGTTTCCTTCATTGTTTCCATCATTTCCTTCATTGTTTTCATCATCTGTATTCTAAATTCCCTTTCTGTTATTTCTTTTTTTTTTTTGCAGTTTTTTTTTTTTTTTTGACCAGGGCCTGGGTTTGAACCCACCACCTCTGGCATATGGGGCCAGCGCCCTACTCCTTGATCCACAGGTGCTGCCCCAGCCTTTCTGTTATTTCTAACATTTTTTTAATAGGTGGAATCCTCTGTAGTAGCAACCTCATAGTCCCTTGGGGGTGTTGCTCTGGACTGGTTTTTCATGTTACCAGGATTTTTCTGCTGATTCTTCCTCATGTGTGTTTTCTATTATCTGTTTCCTTACCCTAATTTTCCTTTCACTTCCTCTTGCTCTTTAAGTTACCGTGCCTCTGGACTAGCGTAGTAATGAGTCACAGTGTGCCAAATCCAGTCTCACTCTATCTCCCTGAGGGCCAAGGCTGTAAGGTGTCTCAGTCCTCACCTTCAAGCTGCTCAGTCACTAGATTACTTGCCCAAGGTCTCCTGCCCAATCCTTGCTGTGAGACCCTGAGGGTGGAGCTTTCTGGGGCGGTTCTCCCACAATGGCTCTACGGCCCACAGCCGAACACTATTAGCAACGTGCAGCTCAGCGGCTCAGTCTGGGCCCTAGACGATGCTTAAAGTCCTCTGCATTCTTGCCCAAGTTCTCTCAAGTTAGTTCAACTGAGTGCAAGTCCAGAAAAAACAAAACAACTCACAGGTAAGGCCTTTCCAGTTTATAATCTCACTCCTGCTGTACTTACAGTTTCCAGTGGGATTAGATGGAACGAACACACAAAACCACTTGCCCGTTCTCCACTGCTTTTGTCCTCCTCATGGGATCCAGAAGTTTCTCACTGACTCCCTGTGCCCCAAGGGGATGTTTAAGGGCAGATTCCACCAGCCAGAGATGCCTGGAGTCTTCTCTCCCCAGTCTCACTGTGCCCAGTTGCAAGGAAGCTGTTACTCTGTCACCATCTTGCTCTTCCTTCAAATCTTCCTACCTTTTTTTTTTTTTTTTTAGAGACAGAGTCACACTTTATTGCCCTAGGTAGAGTGCTGTGGCATCACAGCCCACAGCAACCTCTAGCCCCTGGGCCTAGGTGATTCTTTTGCCTCAGCCTCCTGAGCAGTTGGGACTGCAGGTGCCCGCCACAATGTCCAGCTATTTTTTTGTTGCAGCTTGGCTGGGGCTGGGTTTGAACACACCACCCTTGGTATATGGGGCCATTGCCCCACTCACTGAGTCACAGGTGCTGCCCATCTTTCTACTTTTTGATATAGGTGTTTATTGTTATAAATTTTCTTCTTAGCACTAATTTTATTGTATCTTATAGGTTTTGTTACTTGCGTTTGAATTTTTTACTTGTTTCAATAAGTTTTTCAGGCCAGGCATAGTGGCTCATGCCTGTAATACTAGCACTCTGGGATGCCTAGGCAGGTGGATGGCCTGAGCTTAGGAGTTCGAGACCTGTTTCTACTAAAGAGTGACACCTGTCTCTACTAAAAATAAAAAAATTAGCTGGGTGTGATGGCAGGTGCCAGTAGACCCAGCTACTTTGGAGGCTGACACAAGAGGACTGCTCAAGCCCAAGAATTTGAGGTTGGTGTGAACTGTGATGCTATGGCACTCAACCAGGATGACAGAGTGAGACTGTCATCAAAAAGAAAGGAAAAGAAAAGAAAGTAAATAACTTTCTTGATTTCTTTCTCAATTTCTTTCTTGACTAAGTGGCATTTCAGGAGCATGTTTGTTTTTGGTTCTCCAGCCTCACCCTTTCCCCCACTTTTTTAAGAGACAGAGTTTCATTCTGTTGCCCAGGCTGGAGTGTAGTAGTGTGATCACAGCTCATTGCAACCTTGAAATCCTGAGCTCAAGTGATTCTCCTGCCTCAGCCTCCCAAGTAGCTGAGACTCCAACTGGATCCCACTGAATCCAGATAATTTTTTTATTCGTTTGCTTAAAAAGAGACAGAGATTGTTTCCTGTCACTTCTCTGTTGATTTCTAGTGTTCTCACTAGTGATCTAGTCAAAGTATGACTATCTACTTGCTATTTTGATTCTTCTTTGTGGAAGAGGCAATTATCAGATGCCAACCATCTTGAAGCTTGTCTCATTTTTTTTTTTTTTTAACTTAACACAAATGGTACTGTATTATACATATTTGCCTGTATATTGCTTTTTAAATGTTTCAATATCCTGGGCAATAATCTATCTATCTATCTATCTATATATATATTATTATATATATTATTATATATATATGTATAGGATTATGTATCAGGATGTATGGAGCTTTTTCATTCCTTTTAAATGACCACATTATACACTATTTTCAATTACATGAGAACTTTATGGACACCCTGTATTTCAATGTATGGGTGAACTATAATTTCTTTAACCCCTCCCCATTATTGGACTTTTTGATTAGTTCCAGTCTTTTGCTATTACTAACAATATTGCAGTGAGTACCTTAGGGTATTCTTCTTTGTGTTCAGGTATAAATATATCTGTAGGAAAAATTTATAGAGATGAAGCTGTGAGTTAAAGCATATAGAAAATTTAAATTTTAAATAAATATTATCAAATTGTCTTTCATGGCTGCTGTGTCAATTTGTACTCCCACCAATAATGTTTGAGAGTTCATGTTTCTGTATACCCTGGACCATACAGGTGAAAACTACTATCTTATTATTTTAGTCAGTATTTTTTAATTTTGAATTGGATGGCTTTTCTTGTGTTTAAATGTCAGAGATTAAAAAAAACAAAAATTTTAAACTTTTTATTATAGATTATAATACAGGTACACAAAACAAAGATGTTTTATCATTAAGTATCTGTATAACACCTCTCACCACTGGTTAAGAAATAGAACATATACAGCGCTCTCTGGTTCTAACCACTAACCCTTTCCTCCTCCAAAGGCAAAAACCTTTGCAACCTCTCTTTTATGATAATTACTTCTTTGCTTTTCTTTACAGTTTCACCTCCAGAGCATGCATGCCTAAACAACACAGTTTTGGTTTTCTATACTTTATATAATGAAATTGTATATTATATATATAATCACATGTATGTATTTTTTTGTTTCTGGATTCTTTCATTTCATATTATATTTGTGAGAGCCATCCTTATTATTTTGTGTAGCTGTACTTTGCTCATTTTAATTGTTGTGTGGTATTCTGCTATATGACCATATCCAGTTTATTCATTCTACTCTTGAGAAACATTTCCAGTTTGGAGCTATATGAATAATGCTGCTATAAGCATTCTTTTATACTTACTGTACAAGGCCACGCATCTCTGTTAGGTAGAATCTTAAAAGTGGAATTTCTGGATGATAGGATGTGGTATTTTTATCTATATTAGATAAAGCCAAATTGTTTTACAAATCCTTTTTATTTATACTTCTATCAGAGATATATGAGAGTTCATATTGTCAGATACCTTCTCCAATTATTTGTTATCAGTCTTTATAGTTTTAATATTTTGGTTTGCAGTTTCCTAAATATTAATGATATTAAGCACATTTTTCTTGGCCTTAATCTTTTATGAATCCTTTTTTAATTTTTTGGTCAATTTTTCTATTCAATTGCTTGTCTTTTTCTTTCAGATTTGTGGGAGTTCTTAATATATTCTGGGTACAAACCAGTTTAGTCTTAGTTTGGGTTCAACAAAAGGAGAACCTTTGATAAGGACTAGGGTGCAGATAGCTATCTGAGAGATAGTCTCAGGAAGTAGAAATGAGGGAATAGTGACGGGGAGGTCAGGAAGAAGGAAAAGGCTTCATATCGAGGTCACACTATAGGCATTAGGAACTTGATTTTTCAGGCACTGCAGAGAAGAGCAAAGAGTGCCTTCCTTTAGGAAGAGAGTTTGGAGCTCTTATTCAATGCTGGTTGAGAGTTTCCTCCAAGAACATTTAGTCCTCTATCTTCTAAGCTGAGTTTGTGTTGGGCTAAATGTACTTCTGTGCTTTCAGAGAAGGTCTTAAAGTAGAAGGTGGCAGAATGTACAGTGAGTGCTTGAAATGAAATACTTGCAAGGTAAGTTTGAGCTTGCATGGGACTGTCCATTGCAACTCTGATTAAAATCAGATGTGGACCAAGACACCCTTAAGTAGGGGCAACAAGGGCATCATTTCTGTGTTGCAAATATCTTCCCAGACTTTGAGGTGCCTTTACTCTCTTATGGTGTCTTTTGATACACAGAAATGCTTAACATTTACGTAATCAAATTAAATTTATCCAAATTTGAATTGACCAAATTTCTGTTTTGTTTAATGCTTTTAATTGTTCAAGAAATTGGTTAAGAAATTTTTATTTAAGAAATATTTTAGGCCAGGTGTGATGGTTCATGCCTGTAATCCTAGCACTCTGAGAGGATGAGGTGGGTGGATTGCTTAAGCTCAGGAGTTTGAAACCAGCCTGAGCAAGAGCCAGACTCTGTCTCTAAAAATAGCTGTGCATTGTGGTGCCTACAGTCCCAGCTACTCTAGAGGCTAAGGCAAGAGGATTGCTTGAGCCCAAGTTTGAGGTTGCTGTGAGCTACAATGCTAGGGCATTCTACGTAGGGTAATAGAGACTCTGTCTCAAAAAAAAAAAAAAAAAAAAAGGAAAGGAAAAAAAAGAAATATTTTCTTACCCTGAATTCATGAAGAAATTGTCCAACTTTTATTTTAGGTAATGTATTTTATTTATCTCTTTCTTTTTTGAGGTTATGAATGATATGAATAATTTCCCCAGAAAAACACAGATCATTTTGTACAACCTTTAGGTGTTCATAGAACCTTTGAAACCCCTAGACCTTCATTAATTTCAAGTTAGGAATATTTGTTCATTATTTTATGTGTTGAATTTAGACCAATATACTACCTGGAACTGATAAGTGAGTATGATATGAGGTAGAAGTCAGGGTTTATTTTCTTTTCCATATGGATGTCTTATTGACCCAGCATCCATTTTTTTTTTGAAAAAAGAAAACTCCATTCTATCCTCACTGTGTAATATAGTGCTAATTTTGGTGTAAATCAAGTACATATACCTGCTTATTTGTTTCCTTTTTCTATGCTGTCTCTTCTGTTCCAAAAGAGTATTTTTCTCCCCTTTGCCAGTTCCACTCGATCTAAGCTACTCAGCAGTGCCAGTTCCACTGATCTGTTGCCTTCTTTTGATAATTGATAGAGCAAGTTGATTCTTTGTGTTCAAGGATGTTTGAATTTTCATATGAATTTTAGAATGAACTTAGCACATTATATATACACATACATTTGGACTTTTGATTGGAATTGCATTGACTCTATAAATTAATTTGAGGAGTCTTTGGGTCTTTGAGTCTTTCAGCCGATGACAGTATAGCCCTCCACTTACTAGGTTTTTAAACTCTCAAAAATGTTTTATATTTCAGTGAGACCTTGCATATCTTTCATTATAAGTTTTAATTAGATATTTGATATCTGTGATAATTTTATGTAAATGGTATTTATAAATTTCATTTTATTTGGGATTGTGTGTAGCAAATCAGTATATTTTTGTATAATGCTCTGGCATGTAACAAACTTGCCAAACCCATTTATTAATTATTATGCTTTATCTGTAGGTTGGTTTGAATTTTCTACCTATACAATGATATCATTTGCACATTGTGACAGTTTTGTTTCTTCTTTTTAATCCTTACATATTGTATTTCTCTTCTTGCCTTATTGTACTAATATTCTATCCTATCTAAATATCTAATATTTAGAATAGATAGAATAGATAGAATAGATAAATAGATAGAATATTAGATATTCTAATATTCTGTACTAATGTACTATCTAATATTCTATCTATCTAAATATTCTATCTATCTATTCTATCTATCCATCTAATATTCTATCTATCTAAATAGATAGAATATTAGATAAATATCTAAATTCTAATGCAATGTGGAGTGTAATAGTGGACACCCTTGTTGCATTCTCTATCTCACAGGAAATGCTTTCAACATTTCATCATTAAGTATGATGATATGGTGTTTGTTTAAAAATAATGTTTTTTTTGGTGTGTGTGCAGTTGTTGCAGTTGTTGGGTAAATTAGGTTAAATTGGTAGATCATATTGATTAATTATTTTATTTTTTTTCTGTTTTTAACACCTACTTGTTTTATCATTTATCAAGAAAAGTACGTTAAAATCTTCATTCTCGTAATGGATCTATTTTGCCTTACATATCTGCCAGACTTACCTAAATATTTTGAGATAATTTTGTTACATTTATATGAACTTAGAACTGTTATATCTTTTTTTTTTTTTATTGTTTGGGATTCATTGAGGGTACAATAAGCCAGGTTACGCTGATTGCAATTGTTAGGTAAAGTCCCTCTTGCAATCATGTCTTGCCCCCATAAAGTGTGACACACACCAAGACCCCACCCCCCTCCCTCCGTCCCTCAGAACTGTTATATCGTATTGGTGAATTTGCTTTATAATTATTACTATTACTGATACTATTATTATTACTATTTTCTTTATATAAAGATAAAAATAGCTTTATGTAAAGCTATTTGCTTTTAATCCTTTCTTGTGTGATATTATTAGAGTTTTCTTTTGACTAGTACTGGCATGTTATAGTTTGAAAACGCATTTGCTTTTATCTTTTTTGTATTCTTATGTTTTACAGATGTCTCTTATATATCACAGATAGTGACAATTGCTTCCATTAATTGAGTGCTTGTTAAGTGCTGGGGACTGTGCTTATTTGCTTTACATATATTTTATCATTTAATTTTAGCAACAAATCTGTGAGTTAGAATAGTATTGTGTTCATTTTAGGGATGAGGAAATAGAAGTTACAAGGAAAAAGTAGTTAATCTATCTCATGCCATATCTTCAGAGGAATATTACTGATTTAAGAGAAGTTAGGTAATTTTATTTTCTAAATTAAAACTCTATTATATAATGGAGTGGATATACACCACAAGTGTTTTCTATGCCTTTGTCTAGGATTCCAAATGAAAGTTTTCATAATCATGTAGTATTATGCCTGTTAAATAGGCTATATTTAAATCTTTCACTTATTTTCTGGATATAGGATGTAGAACTCATATTAGTAAATAATACATACTAATACATACATTAGTACATACATACTAATTGTATGTTAATTACAGTTTAGAAAAATCTCTTTGAATATTGGTTAAGAGTGTGGTTTTTGTAAGTGTGAACTCTATATAAAATCATAGAATTGCATAGTTTTTGCTTGATTTTTCCAATTAAAAGTGTTCAGTATTATGGAAATTTAGAAAAATACGGAAAAATTTAGAAAAATAGAAAAATAGATGATCTAATGCAAGGTGGGGGTAAGCGAATGAAGGATCAGGGAAGGGGAGGAGAGGGGGGATAGGAGGGTACGGTGTATGGTACGCCTTGTGGGGGCAGGACACATTTACAAGGAGAACTTTACCTAACAACCACAACCAGTGTAATCTAATTCTTTGTACCCTCAATGAATCCCAAATAATAATAATAATAATAAAAGAAATGAGTATGAGTATAAAACTATAAGTTAACTAAATTAGTAAAGTATCAGTACCATATAGAATATAGTAACAGTGTTATTAGTAGTATTATGCTATTGTTATTGTTATGAAGTCAACTGTATACCTTCCAAATTCATATGGTGAAGCCCTAACCCCCAGTACCTCAACATGTGGAAATAGGGTCCCTTTTTTTTTTATTGTTGGGGATTCATTGAGGGTACAAAGACCCAGGTTACACTGATTGCATTTGGTAGGTAAAGTCCCTCTTATAATTGTGTCCTGCCCCCAAAAGGTGTGTCACACATTGGGAACCCCCCAACCCCCTTCCTTCCCTGTCTGTGCTTTTCCCTTCCCCCACCCCCTCCCTTCTTCCCTCTTTCTGCTTTCCCCGTCCCCCACCGTGTATTAGGTCATTAATTGTCCTCATATCAAAATTGAGTACATTGGATTCTTGCTTCTCCATTCTTATGATGCTTTACTAAGAATAATGTCTTCCACTTCCATCCAGGTTAATAAAAAGGTTGTAAAGTCTCCATCTTTTTAAATGGCTGAATAGTATTCCATGGTGTACATATACCCCAGCTTGTTAATCCATTCCTGGGTTGGTGGGCATTTAGGCTGTTTTCAGATTTTGGCGATTGTAAATTGAGCTGCAATAAACCATCTAGTTCAAGTGTCCTTATGGTAAAAGGATTTTTTTCTTTCTGGGTAGATGCCCAGTAATCAGATAGCAGGATCAAATGGGAGGTCTAACTTGAGTGCTTTGAGGGTTCTTCATACTTCCTTTCAAAAAGATTGTATTAGTTTGCAGCCCCACCAGCAGTGTAAAAGGTGTTCCCTTTTGTACACATCCATGCCTGCAAATCTGCAGTTTTGAGATTCTGTGATGTGAGCCATTCTTGCTGGGGTTAGATGGTATCTCAGGGTGGTTTCAATTTGCATTTCTCGAATAATTAGGGATGATGAGTATTTTTTGATGTTTGTTAGCCATTCATCTGTCTTCTTTAGAGAAGGTTCTGTTTATCTCTCTTGCCCATTGATATATGGGATTGTTGGCTTTTTTCATGTGGATTAATTTGAGTTCTCTATAGATCTTAGTTATCAAGCTTTTGTCTGATTGAAAATATGCAAATATCCTTTCCCATTGTGTAGGTTGTCTGTTTGCTTTGGTTGTTGTCTCCTTAGCTGTACAGAAGGTTTTCAGTTTAATTAAGTCCCATTTGTTTATTTTTGTTGTTGCAATTGCCATGGAAGTCTTCTTCATGAAGTCTTTCCCCAGGTCGATATCTTACAGTGTTTTTCCTACGCTTTCTTTGAGGATTTTTATTGTTCCACATCTTAAATTTAAGTCTTTTATCCATCTTGAATCAATTTTTGTGAGTGGAGAACTGTGTGTGGGTCCAGTTTTAGCCTTTTACATGTGGATATCCAGTCCACCCCCAGTGTTGAGATAGGGTCTTTTTAAAGATGTGATTTGGTTAAAATAAAGCTGTTAGAATAAGAAAAAATAAAAGTAGTTATGATTATGTTAAAAATTCAAATATGGAAAGGTGTCAGGTGGGAAATAAAAGATCCCACTATGAAGAGTTTCTTGAGTATTTTGGTAGATTTTTTTTCAATGCATATGTAAACATATTTTTGTCTATCTTTATTTTACATAAATGGGATCTATAACCAGTTTTTTTATTTTACTCTTTTAAATAATACTGAGATAAATATATTCACACATAAATTCTTTTTGTGTTTATGATTATTTCCTTAAGACAGATATGTAGAAGGTTTAGAGTGATGGATACATCGAAGACTCTTAATAAATATTGCCAAATTTAAAGTATAGGTGTTTTAGAAAGAGTATGGTAATATTATCAAACAATAGGTCATGCTATGGGTATAACTTCTTCAGACTTTAGAGAAATGTGGTGTACCAGTCTCCTAAAACTTTTTTATGAAGATCTAATTATTTATCACACTTATATTTATATATTATGGATATAACATATTTACTTACAAATTTGTGCAAATATAATAGGTATGATCGCACATACTGAATTTATTTAATTAGGGTAGGTCTAGTCATTTTACCTTAAAATGGGTTTCAGCCTACTATTTTAGATTTAGCATTGTTATTTTTATTGATACTAGTTAAGATTATCTTTTTCAATGTCATTTTTTCAGGTTATAATTTGCTTTAAAAATAAGTTCTGTTTGAATCTTAGTTAATCTTTACCCAATTTATGGGTAAGGCTAGCACTTTGGGAGACCAAGGTGGGAGGATTATTTGAGATTAGGAGTTTAAGACCAGTCTGAGCAAGAATGAGACCACATCTCTACTAAAGTAGAAAAATTAGCTGGGCATCCTGGCATGTGCCTATAGTCCCATCTATTCAGGAGGCTCAGGCAAGAAGATCATTTGAGCCCAGGAGTTTGAGGTTGCCGTGAGCTCTTCCTGGGGCAACAGAGTGAGACTTTGTCTCTCACACACAAATAATCATTACCCAATTTTTAATTTATTTTAATACCGGGTCGCCATAAAGTTTGTGTACGTAGACAGATATTTCAAATTGCACATGAACTTTATGTCCACACTGTATAATAACCAATTTTAAATTTATTTTAAAATAAATACAGCATCTTTCTCTGATTATTCAATAAAACAATTCTGACAATATGGAAAGAAATAGAGAAAGTCACTTATTAATCTCAACACTCATCAATAACCTTTTGCTGTATATCATTTCTTTTCCTTTTATGTATATGTTTACTTGTATATCTATATACTTGTATATATGCTGTCATATACATCTGTCTATCTCAACATAAGTGTTATTATAAACAACCTCAGTAACATTTTGCTGTACATTCTTTTTTGTATTCATATGTACTCTTATAATTTATTTGTTTTTATTAGACTGTGGATGACTTTTTTGTTTATAAATATGTGTATATGTCAAAATGACAAACACATTGTACTCTATATTGTGTTTGAACTTTAGTCATTCCGATGACCTTTGGTTGAACCTTTGGTTGTTTTTAGATACCTGGTTTGTGTGTATGTGTGTGTTTGAGACACAGGATCTTACTCTGCCACTCAGGCTGGATTGCTGTGGTATGATCATAGCTTGCTGTAATCTTGAACTCTTGGACTCAAGTGCTCCTCCTGCCTCAGTTTCCTGAACAACTATAATTACAGGGCTATCACTCTCAGCTAAGCTGCTGGTTATTATAACTTCCACTACTTCAATAAACTTTTCATACAGGTGTCTTTATTCATGTGCCCAAGAAATTCTTTAGAATAAAATAACAGTAGAATTTTTGTATCGAAGAACAGATATACTTCAAATTTGGATGTTCTATTAGAAAGAAGGTTTTTTACTTTTTGCTTACTCCTTTCCAAATTATTTAATTTTTGTCTATGAATGATATAGGGAATTTAAAATTGTCAAATTATCCTTTAGAAAGATTGTGTTATATATGTATTACATTTTCACGAGTAAGAATTCCTAATTCCCTATGCTTGTGAACATTAAATATTAACAATGTATAAATCTTTGCCAAAACATTATCTTGTATTGAGATATGTATTTTATATTATGTAGCTTTAAAAACATTGTGATATTGAATTCATTTTTTAGCTTATTTGCTTTTCTTTTTTTCTCATTTGTAAATATTACATTTATTTTTATAGCCTATTTTTCTATTTTTTAATTTTTAATTAATGGATCAATTTTTCCAAGGGACTAGTTTCTTTTTTGTTTTTTTTTTTTTGGAGAGAGTCTGAAGATATCACCCTGAGTAGAGGGTTGTGGTATTATAGCTCACAGCAACCTCAAACTTTTGGGCTTAAATGATTCTCTTGCCTTTGCCTCCTGAGTAGCTGGGACTATAGGCGCCCGCCATAACACCTGGCTATTTTTTTTTGTTGCAGTTGTCATTGTTTTAGTAGGCCCAGGCTGGGTTTGAACTTGCCAACCTCAGTGTATGTGGCTGGTGCCATAACCACTGTGCTACAGGTACCACTGGACTGGTTCTTATTCTGTGAGGGTTTGGGAAGGAAGTAGAGATAGGGCAAAACTTTGGTCTAGAGGTGTCACCATCTTAATTTGGTTGCTTCTAATGAAAAATAACATTGTCCAAAGATACCTTAAAGCTGAAAACCTAAACAGCATGTTTTCTTGGTTTTATTTTTGGCTAACTACTCCTAAAATTATTTCTGGTTTGTCTGGGACTGGGTAGGGAGCAATAAGGTCTTTCCCTTGTAATGGAGTCTTTGCCGGGAGAAGACTGGCAATATGCCAGAGCAATATGCACACCTTCCAAAAGTGACAAAAAGATGAGATTGCTGCTTTAGAGCTTTGGAATTATTTGGAATGTTTTACAAATGGGTGCTACTGTAGCGAAAAAGGTAATTACAAAACATGTACATCATGACGTGCTTTTAAAGACATTTTGAATTGGGCTTACATTCCCTCTTAAATGTTGTTCCCGGACTCTAGCCCAGCTGGGATCTCTAGGAAGAGGCAGAGACAGTTTGGCAAAAAAGACAGTGTATGTGTGTGTGTGTGTTGTGGAGGGGTGCTTTCTGGGAAGAGGGGGTTAAAGGAAATGGCAAAAGGTGAAAGTAGCCTTCTCTCAGTCTAAAGGTTCAGCTTTGTGTAGAATGGCCTTTAGGTGGAGTCCAGGTCAGAGGGAGGTGGGGAGGAGCAGCAGCAGGGCAGGTTAGGGATGCTCTACATCTTTCATTCAGGTACAGCATAGTCTGGTCCAGCAAGCTTTGTGTACAAAAGTATTCCTTTTTGGTGCATTTCAGTTTGTCTTCCAAACTGATGTCTTTTACAGTTTGGTTACCGATCTCTCAGCAGACTGAGTACGGGTCTCTGCCTTTTTGAGTTTATCAATAAGAATCTTTATCTCTTCCTCACTTTTGTCTTTTTTTGAGACTAGTTTTCTTCAGCAGCATTCAGACACTTCAGGTTCTTATCCATCAGTCTGAGCTGCTCATCCCTGTCTTGGACAGGGGACTCTGCCAGCTCAGCTTGTTCCTCCAGGTGTCTCAGTTTTTCCTTCAAAAAACACCGACTTCTGAGCCACTTCTTCAGATTTATCTATCTATTCTGCAATGTGCTTAGTTTCTTGGAGTTGGATTTTCCTGTATCTTCTATGGCATGGTTTTCAATAATATTCGTACCACTTGCAAGCTCATCAGTAGCTTTTTCTTGCTTCCTCCAGCTTTGGCAGGGGAGTGAGTGGACAGGTGCTCCCGGGCACAGTCCAGCTCCTTTTCAGGAGGGTCCTGTGGTTCAAGGAGGGCACACTGGGTTGAGAGGCCCACTTTTCTTCCTCTACATCCTGCCACAGGCACTGGCTCTCTCTGTATCATCAGCCTGCTACTGCAAAACCTGAATCTTGCACTTTACCGCCTTGGTAGTGGTGATTCCAGCCAGAGTGCCCACCCAATTTCTGCTCGCGCTCCCATTCCTGCCTCTTCTACTTGATGTTAAGCTTCTTTCCACCCTATTTTTCATTTGTAGTTTGACTTGTTGAGGCTCTGAGTATTCCTTTTAAAAGCACTGTACCAAAAATACATTTTACTTTTTAGTTTGTGGTTTGTCTTTTAACTTCATTGTCTTTTTTATACAGATGTTTAAAAATTTTAATGTAGCAATTTTATTAATATTTTCTTGTTTTAATATCATGCTTAGAAAGATCTTCCTTACCTCAAGATTATACAAGTAGCCATTTAGCTTTTCTTGAAGATTAGTTATGTTTCAATTTTTCCATTAAAAATTCCTCTGGAATTTATTTTAGTGTGAAGTGCAAGGTAGAGATTTAGTTTTTTTTCCCCTAAATGTCCACTCATTCCCAGCACCATTTATTGAATAGTTCATCTTTCTCTCCTGACTTAAAGTGTCATTTATATCATACTTTAAATTCTTCTATAAACTGTCACATATTTCTACATTTTCTGTTGCATATTGATCTGCCAATTTATTCCTGTACCAGTAACATAATGTTTTATACTTTTATAATATTTAAATTATAACTTTTAAACCTACAATTTATTTAATTATTAGAAAGAATTTAATTTTTGAAATCATCTCAAATTTACATCGTTTATTTATTGAATAGAATAACATCCTGAGCTTAGAATATTTCTCTTTAAGTTTATATAGTTAATATTTCTCTATACATTTTTATATAGTGTATGTAATACATGTAGTACATAATTTCATTTTCTTTTTTAGAAGAAAGACTCCTCTGTCCAGTAAAATTGTCCTGGAAAACTACTTTAAGCTAGAAGATGCAAGAAGGAGACTTTGAAATGTAGGCTGTGTGAACTTGGCATAATATTTGTCCCAGAGAACTATCGTGGTTGAAAGACAGAGGTAGGACCAGTGGACAGCAACGGTGCTATTTGGGATCTCTTTTCCCAAGAACCAATGGGTTTTGAAAGGGCTAGGATATGAAATATTAAGGAAAGCTACCCAAATGAAACATAGAAAGTATACCATGTTTAAAACAAGAAATTGTGAGTTTGAGTGCCAACCATGCCACTTAGTACTTTTGTGAATATTTAATCCCATTAAATTTCAGGTTTCAAAAATGGGGATAGTAATCTCTTCTTCATAAATAATTATGAAGCTTCAATGAAGATATAAATATCAACTGAAAAATTCTTGGCCTATAGAATTCATTTTCTAATGGCTACTTGTCTTCTTGTGTATTCTGCAGAAGTAGTGTTGATAGTGATGAAATTTAGGCCTACGTCTAGAATGTTGGAGAGATCTGTGGTCTCCTCATTGCGTCACATTAAAAAAGGCAGTGGTTTTTGTTCCACTGCTGGCGTTAGTCGTACTATAGGGAAATGAGAATTATGTAGTATGTAGCAAGGTATTTTTTCTGTGTATATCTGCATGTGCTGTTTACGTGCTTGCGTGCACAAACACACACACACACTTACTGTTCCATTAAATCTAATTGGGAGGAGGGTCAGAAAGTGAAATTAGAGAAATTCCAGGATAAGAAGATATAGGAATTGGTAGTTGTTTGAGGCTTGGGGAGATGGGAAGTTGCTTGTCCCTGAAGGAATATATTTAAAATCTAGACTTTAACCTGTTCTCAATTTACAAAGTAATCTTTTGTCAGATGAGTTAAGTGCAAGAACAAAGCAGTAAAACTGACATTTTATGAGAGAAGTGGATTCTGGAGATCCCATTTTACAGATGAAGTAACTGGAGACATTTATTTCCTCATGAAATGGACATAAGTCTAGTAATTGGAAACTTTGACTTAAATGAAAGCCGTCACCAACTAGTCACGTGGTCCTAAGTGAATTATGTGTTTACTTCCTTGCCTATAAACTTGGGCACATCTCATTCTGCTGTTCTTGACTTTTTTAACTTAGGAAGTGAGGCACCCTCTGAGGCCAAGACACATCTTGTCAAAAATTATTATTCAAAAGTTACAGTAAAAGAATAAGCAGAATCTCTCCACATGATTCTCTTTCTTCCATTGCTTTTGAGAGTGAGCAAAAGACTTAATTAAGGTTGGAAAGGATTAACCCGTAGCATTGAACCAAACTCCCAGTAGGTCTGCAGTATTTTGTGTTCAAAATGACGATACGGTAGCATTGCCACGGACACAGCTCTAGGGTCTTGTACTCTTAAGGCATTCCTCTTTAAAAAATGAATTGATATACTACCAACCACATCTGTGTAATTTGTGACTTGGGTACATTTCAGTTGAGTCTCAGGGAAAAAGCAAAAAGGGAAGTGTATTTATAGAAGGCAAACTCCATCTAGGAAGCATTTTCATATGTGTAATCCCCTCAAAAGCCTTGGGAGTTAAATGGCAATATTCTCATATTTTTAAAAAAATTTCTTTGTTTTAGAAATTGACATTATGTAGTTTTATAGTTTTATAGTTTCTTCACTTCATATGTTTTACACAAACCTGTAATTATTTGTCTTTTTCACTAGACTGTGAACTTCTTGAAGTCATCGACTCTATTTCATTCATTTTAATTTTTCTGGGGCTTACTTAACATATTGCCTGGCACAAGCAAACATTTGGTAAATGATGAATAACTATGATTTACTCTAGGAATTAGGACTCTTAGGTAATTAGCCCAAAGCTTTCAAATCTTTATTTTTCTCTTCTTTTAGCATATCTTCTGCTTTTAATTTCCATCATGAATTGAGAAATGCTTAAAAATATATAAAGTGCCACATACCTGCATGTTCAGACCATGTTGACTTTCTGCATTCACATAAGTTGTTTTTGGTCTGTATCCAGTTGATAATGCAGCTGTTATTTTTATAATTGTCTTAGTACATATTTGCACAACAGGCGGTGTCAACTCATCTAAGTTACTTGCTATTATTTGCCTGATACTTTAAATTACAGAGCTCCATTACTGGAGTCATTATTTGTGGTTAAGAGGGAGTGGTACTGAGAGTGGGTAACAAGAAAGTTTCTTAAACTGAAGATCAAAATTGACCTTCTTTAGCTGTCTTTAAATTTATTTTCATTTAACTACCTAGAACAAGCACAAAGGACAGCCTTGCCTTATTTGTTTCTAACAGTTTACTCTATAGAAAACGGTAGACTGATTAAAAAGATGTACAGCTTCTGTACAGCTAAGGACACAATAACCAAAGCAAAGAGACAACCTACACAATGGGAAAGGATTTTTGCATATTTTCAATCAGACAAAAGCTTGATAACCAGGATCTATAGAGAACTCAAATTAATCCACATTAAAAAAGCCAACAATCCCTTATATCAATGGGCAAGAGACATGAATAGAACTTTCTCTAAAGATGACAGACGAATGGCTAACAAACACATGAAAAAATGTTCATCATCTCTATATACTAGAGAAATGCAAATCAAAACAACCCTGAGATATCATCTAACCCCAGTGAGAATGGCCCACATCACAAAATCTCAAAACTGCAGATGCTGGCGTGGATGTGGAGAGAAGGGAACACTTTTGCACTGCTGGTGGGACTGCAAACTAGTACAACCTTTCTGGAAGGAAGTATGGAGAAACCTCAAAGCACTCAACCTAGACCTCCCATTCGATCCTGCAATCCCATTACTGGGCATCTACCCAGAAGGAAAAAAATCCTTTTATCATAAGGACACTTGTACTAGACTGTTTATTGCTGCTCAATTTACCATTGCCAAAATGTGGAAACAGCCTAAATGCCCACCAACCCAGGAATGGATTAACAAGCTGTGGTATATGTATACCATGGAATACTATTCAGCTATTAAAAAAAATGGAGACTTTACATCCTTCGTATTAACCTAGATGGAAGTGGAAGACATTATTCTTAGTAAAGCATCACAAAAATGGAGAAGCATGAATCCTATGTACTCAATCTTGATATGAGGACAATTAATGACAATTAAGGTTATGGGGGGGAAAGCAGAAAGAGGGATGGAGGGAGGAGGGTGGGGCCTTAGTGTGTGTCACACTTTATGGGGGCAAGACAAGATTGCAAGAGGGACTTTACCTAACAATTGCAATCAGTGTAACTGGCTTATTGTACCCTCAATGAATCCCCAACAATAAAAAAAAAAAAAAAAAAAAAGATGTACAGGCTTAAAAATTAGTCATTAATCATAGGATTTTGTTAAATGATTGCCTTAAAAATCTTATGCCACTCTACTTTTACTCTATTTTGTAAGCAGAACTGAGGGAGAGAAAACTCAGCAGGGGCAGGAATCTTCTTCTCTTTCTGGGTATAATAATGCTGCAAATGTGAGACTATTCAAACTGTTTAAGTATTTATATTACAGTGAATTCAAATTGTTAGTTGCTGGAGATCTGGGATTGTACTCTATTGTGTCATATTCCCAGAGATCCCTATTCATGCCATGGACCTGTGAGATCTCAGGAATGTTAACTGAATTGCTGGAGAATTGCTTGTCCCTTTATCTCAAATTACAACCCCCCCCACCCCGCATAACTAAGACCTAGTTGTTAAACTGAATTTCACGTCTAGTTTCTAATACTGCTTTGCATTTAAAAATTTTTTATTTTATTTTTAAAAACCAAGAATTCAAAAATTATTGAGAGTCTTTTCAGTGAAACATTTTATAATTACATAATATTTATTTTTGTGATCTTACCCACATTTAATACAGTTGGCCTTTAGTTTAGCAGTTCTTGAATTTTGTTGTGCTAAGAATTACCTGGGAACTATGCTTAAAAAGGAAGTTCCAGGGCCATACTCTCAGAATCACAGAATCAATTGGTTTAGGTGGGGCCTTAATAATCTTTGTTTAAACTTTATTTTATTAAGCACTCCAGGTGGTTCTGATATAAGCAGTCTGAGGATTATGTTTTGATAATCACTTTTTTCCTCCAGTCCTGCTCATACAAGACCTCCTTCTCTGCCTTTTGATATTAAGCTGATACCATATAAGTCTGAGATTAGATAGGCTATAAGAGAAAATGATATTAAGAAACACAATAGTAGCTGTTATTTCTAAGAAATATTTTGATAAGAAAAGTAAGAGGCAGGGATAAAGGAGAACACGTTTATTGAGTAAAAAGTTACAAAAAAAATTTCAAAATTCTTTTTGACCCACTGCCAAATTTGTATTTGCTTCTGATTAAGTTGCCTTGTTGCCTTATGTTGTATTTTGAAATATATGATATTTTCCTGTAGTCAAGACCTCAAAATACAAGGGTTTGGGGGAGTAAGTCACATGGTTGTTCTGTAAATAGCTTTTGGATGTTTGTGGTCTATATTTTGATCTTGGTTCACAGCAATAAGCTGCCTTTGTAAAATGCCTTTATAAAGTAAGGAGATGCTGTCTTCTAAATAATCTCATTCATTTTTTCATGTAGATACTATTTTTATACTGGTCATCTTTATTTCATTGATGATTCTTAGTGAGTTATTATTTCAGGAAAACAATGAAGTGTTGGCGGTTGTGAAAATGTGTCAAACTTATGCATTTCTATCTCTGATTTACAATTCAGCCGCACATGTTGGCAGAGGTGAACTGGTGGGCCTAGGAAATGCAACATTAATATATCCTCTCTTGACCCAGAAATACCTTGATCCTCACCATCTATAATTTATTAAAGCAGACTTAGGAAATGTTACATTAAAGTGTAAGGGTATTCTTCCTAGTGGGTATGGATAGTATAAGAGTGCAGAATCTTGAGAGTAGTAGTGACTTTAGAAGAGAGCTGTGGGTATAGCAGTTCCTGAATACCAGTCTATAGCCAGGCCAGCTGTAACAGTCAACTGCATAGCTTTTGAGAAATGGTAACTCCTGGCCCACTCAAGAAGATTCTGGTTTAGTTTAGAAGGGGGCCCAGAAATTTGAATTTAGAAAAACTTTCTTTGTGATTGCATAATCACCTAAGTTTTGGCACAATTTTCAATTTAACAACTAACTATGTAAGAATTCTTTCTACAACATTCCTGGCAGAGTTATCTGGTCTCAAGTTTGACAATTTCTATTTTGTGAGGCAACTTATTTCATTGCTTTTAAAGATTTCTCTTCGACTGAATTAAAATCTACCATTTTGTAATTTCCATCCACTAGTATTGTTCCTTCTTATGGAAAGAGGAGAGAGAAACTAACTTTTAGTCAGTATTCACTGTATTTTACATGCTGCACTTTGTATTGTTACCTCTTCTTGGTGTGCTTGAAAATGTTACACTTGGTAATTTCCTTAGCTGTAAAATGGTGCATCAGAGTAGATCAGTAGTTTTCAAAATATGGTCTGTGTACACTGGGGACCCCTGAGATCATTTAAGAGGCTGTGAGGTCAAAACTATTTTCATCATAATGTGAAGGTGCAAATTTGCATTTTTCTTTTTTCCTTTCTCTTTCTTCTCTTTCCTTTCCCCTTTCTCCCTTTCCCATTTCATTAATTTTCCTTCTTTCCCTTTCTTTTTTCTTTTCTGCTTCCCTTCCCTTTCCCTTCTCCTTTTTTCTTTTCTCTTTTCCTTTCTGTTCTCCTCGCCTCTCCTCTCTTTTTCTCTCTCCCCTCCTCTCCCCTCCTTCTCTTCCCCTTCTTCTCCTGGACAAAGTGCTAGGATTTATTTGCCTTTTTCAATGAATTGATGTTTGCATATAGAATGCAAAGTATTTTAGGGTAAAACTACTGGTGCCCTAGTGCAGATCAAGGCAGTGGCACCAGATTATATTAGTCATTGAATTTTTTATCATTACCACTTAACAGTACAAAGAAGAAGCCAGTTTCTCTTAAGAATATTATAGATGAAGCAGTAAAAATTATTCATTTTATTAACTCTTGACCCTTGAATATTCTTTTTAGTCTGTGTTGTGAAATAGGAAATATGCATAGTACTTATGCTACATACCTGAGTATGATGGTTATATGGAGGAAAATCACTTTGTGATTTAGTTGAACTATTTTTTTTCATAGAAAACTACTTTTTACTTGGAAGAATGACCAATAAAAACACAATGGTTATTTAGACCTAGGTACTTGGCAGACATATTCTCAAAAATGAACAAAGTGAGCCTACCTATTTTTAGAAAAGTAACTGGTACTTTTTTTTTATTAACAAAATTTGAACTTTCAAGAGAAAATAAGTAGTTTGGAAAGCGTGTAAATCCACCACCATGAGCTTGAGGGCTTCCTGATACCTAAAAACTTTTCTGATAAGATTGATGGGGATATTAAAAAATGTAGTTTTAAATAATATTATTTTAAATGTTTTAAAGATCTCCATAATTCAGTGAACCAGTGTTTCCCAAATGAACTCATATATGATGTTACAAAGTCAAGCATTGGCTAAGATCCATTTAAAGGTTAGTGGATTTTAGAGTAACAATACAAAATGCTTATTGATACTCAGGTTTTAATTCTATATTGCAATTAGTGTTTGAGAAATGATTACTTGTCAAATTTTGATATAGTATCAAAGAAGAATACCTACTAGGTTATCCAAAAAACCTACTAAAACACTTTGCCTCTTTCCAACTATATATCTCAGTGAAAATGGATGCTCCTCACACACTTCTACCAAAGAACATAAGATACAACAGATTGAATGCAATGGCACCTATGAGAATCTGGCTGTCTTCTCCAGGCGTTTATTAGCTTTGCAAAAATCTCTTTGCCAATTTCCTGTCTTAATTTTTTTTTGGGAAATAGATTATATTTTATAAAATATGTATGTCATCATGCAAAAAGTTTATCATTATTATTTTTAATGAAATAATAACTTTAATATTGTTTTAAATTTTACTTTCTAACATAATAAATGTTGATAATGTAACATGGCTCTTTGGAACTATAAATCTTTAGGAATGTAAGAGTCCTAGGATGACAGTTTGAAAACCACTGGACTAGATAATCTCTAAATTCACTTCAACTACCATATTTAGAACATGCGGCCATTCTACTGTAACATGGTTCCTGTAAAGTTTCTTAGCCAATCTCCTTTGAATGTTTTGTCAGTTCCCCTTCCAGATTATGGCTATTAATACTAAAATAATATTGAGGAAGTAGGTTGAAATTTGGTTGGAATACTGAAATAATGTTGAAAGATGTAGGTTGATAGATCTAAGAATAGATGAAATTCCTATTTCTTTAAGGAAGTAAGTTCTTCCAGAAAAGCAGAGTGGTGGGCTAGGTAGCATCTTAAGTTGTCTTCATTGATACTTCACAAATACTCTTTCTTTTGCATTAGAAGATATGAAGATACTAATAACTAAACCTTCATTTTCTGTTCATTATTGTGATAGTCTTATTTATTAGCATTGCATTTTTTAAAAAGTTGGGCATTAGCGTGGTATCAATTCCATTGAAAGTCAAATTTCATATTTTATTTTGTATAGTTAATTTAAATCCTGCATAATTAAATATAATTATTAGGGAGAAAAGGAAAGCTAAGAATTATGGAGTTTAAGAAACAGATTTAGCCTAGTAAAGCTGTAAACAAAAAAAGTGATAATGATAGTAAAGAGGTTTAAAAATTTTTTTAAATTAATGCAGCTTTGGGGAGAATAGCAATAGTTTTTTTTTTTTTTTTTGTATAGACGGATTCTCACTGTACCGCCCTCGGTAGAGTGCCATGGCGTCACACGGCTCACAGCAACCTCTAACTCTTGGGCTTACGCGATTCTCTTGTCTCAGCCTCCCGAGCAGCTGGGACTACAGGCGCCCGCCACAAAGCCCGGCTAGAGAATAGCAATAGTTTTAATGCAAAAATTATATCTCTCGGAAATCCCATTTGAATTGCATACAGAATGTTTTTAATGCCTCTCTAATTTTTATTTTGATATATAAAAGACCAAGCATTGATAGTTTCTTAAAGTTAGTTTTAACTCAGTGGCTCTTTATGTACAACATTATTAAAATTACTGAATCAATAAATTTAAAAAAGTTATTTAATTCCTGCCTTCAGTTTCAAACATGGAATGTTATAATTTAATGTTAAAGTGGACGATGTTTGTTACAGGTATTTTTGGTAGCACTTAAATAATAACTTAGAAACATTGACTCTTAGGGTTTGGAAGGTCATTTAATCCAGCCACCCATTTCATACTTAAACCTTCTTGCTAAATGAAATAATAAAAAGAAAAGGGAGGTGTGATTAAAAAGAAGGAATGGGTGTGGTTTAGAGACAGAGCTTTAAGCAGATTTAAAAATTTAGCTTGAAAGCTTTTAAAATCTAATTATACAGGGAGGTGGCAGTGTTTCTATTTGCTGTTTACCTTTGATCTAGTACCTATTTTTGGTAGAGTGAGACATGCTTTTGTAAAAATGTTTATGGTTTCTTTATTTGATGTCAAGATACTTGTTTGAAGTTGCCCTGTAATTTTGAGAGTTTTCAAAAAACTAATATTAATATTTGGCTTTTGCTCTCAGACTAATAGCAGTTACTCTAGATCTGGCTGATTTCTTTTGAATGTATAAGTGATACCCTGAATTTTAGAAGTAGCTTTCTTATTTTGGGACACATTAGACATGTTAAATGTCAAAAAAAATTAAATAACATCAAATCATAAGAACAAAAAAAGTGAAGAACTTATAAATCATTGTTCAATATTAACATTGTTAAATTGTACTTTGTGAAACTTGCATATATATGATTTTCACATATGTACACTTACATGTACATGTATATATTTGATTTTCTATAAATTGATTGGATTTTAATATACATGTATTTACTATTTTTGAGATGGAATCTCACTCAGTTGCCCAGGCTAAAGTGCCATGGTGTGAGCTTAGCTTACAGCAACCTCAAGCTTCTGGGCTCAAGCAATCTTCCTGCCTCAGCCTCCTGAGTAGCTGGGGATCTAGGCATGCACCACCATACGTGGCTAGCCATGTACTTTTTTTATTCAATGATATGCTGTGGTCTTCTTTTTTATGTCAGTAAATATAGATTTATATTATAATTTTTAATAGTTACAGAATAGGTTATATATGTGTATCATAAATTACTTACCTAATTAGTAGGTTATCTCCAATTTTTGGCTATTATTAAAATACTATTATTACATAAAAATACCTTATATATATCTTTTATCATTTATGTGATTAATTACTTAGGACAATTTTTGAAAGTAACATTGTAAACTAAAATATATAGACATTAAAATTTTTAGCACTTACCATCAAATTGCTATTCAGAAAAATTTTACCCAGTTTGTAATTCCATCAGTTGTACCTGAATGTGCTTTTTTTCTCATATCTTCACCAATATCAGTTTTTGTCTAGTTTTTTAAATCTTTTCCAGTATTTTAGGTGAAACCATTTCATTTACATTTCTGTGATTATTCAGATTATACACATTTTATGTTATCGGACATTTGTATTGCTTAATTTGTACATTAGTTATGTTTCTTATGCATTTTATATTGAAGTGTTTATAGCAAAGCATTTTTAATTTGGTAAATTAAAAAGTGTAAACTATTTGATGATTAAATATTAAAGTGTGGAACATGTCACCACCATGATTAGATGTAATAGTCTCTGGTCCAGGCTTAATTATTATTATTTTTTTAATTTAAATTTTCTTTTTTTTTTTAATTTAAATTTTCATGTTTTTTTCATGTTTTTTTCATGTTCAGTGTAATCCCTAACCCTTGGTCACTATTTGCTGAATGAATGAGAAAAATAGAGGACTGGAACAATCCTTAAGTAATTGAGCGTTCTGAAGATTCATTTCACTAAACAGATTGAGATTTTCCAGAAAGGAAAGTGATGTGCTGTGGCATTTCTTTCTCAACAAAATCTATTGATTTTGTGCTGCCCTCAGGACAAAAGTGACCACTTCTATTTTGGAAGTGTCTTCTTCAGCCTAAACTTTTCTGGTTCTTAAAGAACTTCACATGTGTGTATTAATTCTTAACTCTTTGCACATCATAAAATGTTGCTTATTTATTGCTAAATTCTCTGCATGAGGAAGTATACATTAAAGTGTTTTTTTCCTTTTATATAATGAACTGTGTGATCTCAGGAACTTACTCTTTCTTAAATTTTTTGCTCTAAACTTCACCAGTAGTGCAAATCAGTTGATAATGTGATTCAGATTTCTTTTACTTTTATTATTTTTTAAAAAGTCTTATTTCCTCTTTCTTTTCTTTTTAAAAAATTTCATATTAACATAAGGGTACATACAATTAGGTTATATTGCTTTCATTTGTTAGGTAGAGTTCAAGTTGCAGTTGAGCCCTTCACCCAGGAGGTATGTCATTTCCCCTTACATTGTACCCAATAGATGAGAGGTTGCTATACCCCCTTTTCCTCCCCTCTTTTTGAATTTAAATGTGTTTTTCTCTTGTGCGGGCATGTAGTTGCTCATCTCCTAGTTTCATATTAACATTGAATACATTGGGTGCTTGCTTTTCCATTCTTCTGATACTTTACTCAGGAGGATGTTCTCCCAATCCTTCTAGGTAAATACAAAAAATGTGAAGTCTCCATCTTTCTTTAGGCCTGAATAGTGTTCCATGGTATACACATATCACAGTTTATTTCTACATTCATTGCTTGATGGGCATTTGGATTGTTTCCACATCTTTGTGATTGTGAATTGAGCTGCTGTAAACATTTGAGAGCAAATGCCCTTATGGTAACATGATTTTCTTTTCTTCTGGGATGATACCTAGTAATGGGATTGTGGGATGAAATGGAAGGCCTATTTTTAGCTCTATGAGAATTCAACATACTTCTTTCCAAAAAGGCTATATCAGTTTGCACTCCTAACAACACTGCATAAATGTTCCCTGCTCTCTGCATCCACGCAGGCGTCTATAGCTTTGGGACTCTGTGATGTAGATGGACTATTTTTGCTGGGTTTAGGTGATATCTCAAGGTGGATTTGATTTGCATTTCTCAGAGTTGCTTTTAACTTAAGTTGCAGAATTGCACTGATATGACAAATGAGATTTATTGACTTTGTATTGATAGATATTAAAATATTATTTGTCTTGAATGTTCCAAAATTAAAGATGTTCTTGGTGTTACAAATTTTAATTCTTAAAGAGATCATTGATCTCCAAAACTAGATGTATGTTAGTTATGATATTTACTGGTTACATTTTCTTTTATCCTTTCATTGTTTAAATGCAAATGAAGAATGGGATCTTAAGTAATTCCAATTAATACTTTTAAAATAATAGTTGCCAAAAAAACAAAATGTGATATTAAAGAAAATGTATAAGTACTGAAAACCCCTTTTGGGTTCTTCCAGCATTTAGGCTTTCGGTTATACAAGATTTGCTATAGATTTATTTTGTGGGTAGCTTCTTTATAAATAAATTATAATTTATAACTCAGGGGAGGATAAAATATTAGAATGGTTTATATCAGAACTAGTACTCTTTGCAGGTTTGGGGTAGTACACAGAGCGTGTCCACATAGGGTTGTTTGGTATCCCAGATAAAATTGCTCTTTATCCCAAAACAAAACAGAGTAAGAGAAAGAAAAGTTATATTACCAAAAATTACTTAATTAATTAATTGTAGAGCTCCCTCCTCCTGGCTAGAGTCTCCTGTAGTTGCACCAGTGGAAGTAGGCATTACAGAATTGCTGGAAACTGGTGAAATCAGAGTGGGGAAGGCCTGAGGCACCTACAAGGCCAAGGAAGTCCAGGGGAAAAGTTTAGCACATTAGCTGTCTAATGCCCAGACCTTTATTATCTATTGACTAGAAAATAGAATACATTATCTGGATCATTTAGGTAAAAGCGTATTTTAGGGGCTAGAGAAGAGCTGAGTTAGATATTTATTTTGCATCCCAGCTTAATTTCAGATGCTGATACCTAATCTATTAAGGTCATTTGTGGTATAATCACAAAGTTGGGTATAGTGGTTCCTACAAATAATATTGATCAAGATACTATATTTTTTCCAAATGAATTTTATTTAAATCTAGTTAGCTCTAGGTACCTAGATATTAATATTTACTGGCTATGTTAAAAAATTCAGATTGAATCAAACCCATCCCCAGAGTGTAGGAAAGTTTCTGACCTAAATTGGGAACCTAAGCTCTATTCGTGTTTTTAGTTGAATATGCTACATGTAGCCATCTTCACATTTTGGGAAGAATATATAGCCCTTGCATCACAATTACTTTGTTTTAATGGAAATAAAAGTGTGGTATATTTAGACCAACCGATAAAAATAAACTACCAAACTACCTTCTAATGCATGGGGGCTCTTAAGAGAGGAAATTATAGATATTTAGACACAATAAAATGACTCATCATGCTAGTTAAAAATGTTTTTGAGTTGCATCTGTTACCTCTTCAGTGAGAACTAAAGTGTGTGTATGCAAAAGAATTTTGGATTATAGCATAACCATCTAAAGGGTTCACACCTTAGGTAGAACAAAAACTACACCCTTTCTTCTACCTTCAAGGTATTCCAGTTGAAGACATTTAAGATATTCTCTATGAAGCTAGTTTCTTTCTTTTTTGCTAATTTATTTCAAATTCCAGACATAAATTAGACATGTTTTTCAAATGTAACTAGTAAACCTTTATTCACCTAGTTTTTTCTCTTTTGGTTTTATTTGTTTATACTTTTCAAAAGTTACTTTATTGGGCGGCGCCTGTGGCTCAAGGAGTAGGGTGCCAGTCCCATATGCCGGAGGTGGCAGGTTCAAACCTAGCCCCAGCCAAAAACCAAAAAAAAAAACCAAAAAAAAAAAAAAAAGTTACTTTATTTTTGGTGATTTTTAAATAAGCCAAAATGGATAGAGATATTGTATTCTTAGATGAAGAACAATTAAATAATTATTTCTTTTGGCATTGTCATCTTAGAAAACATTGTTAAAGTAGATGGGGACAACTGCTTGTGATAAAAATAGTATGATTTACAGCCAAAATCTATACTTCTTTAATAAAGCATATACATGCAATTTGCTTATCTTTTTTCATTTCATTTTCTATCTAAATTTTCAGGTCATTTTCATGAATTCAAAGGCAATTTACCAGTGATTTCTGGGTGCTGGGGCTGATTTTTGTGCATATTTGTAAGTATTGATTTATTTATTACTTTTTTCATTGTGTAATGAAATAGTTTGTAAACAAGTTCTTAATTCCCCTCATGTGAATTTTTAATTAGCTTTTTGTAAGTGTAAGTATTACTATTTTTTGTAAGTGTTTTCTTAGAAGGAGTAGAGAAAAAAATATCAACTGATAATTGGGTAATGGTTATGATTTGTGATAGGTACCATAAAGGGCTTAATAGGGCTCAATTGTAGGTCCCAGACACAGTCTGGTCTACAGACATATGAATAATTTACCCTGATAACTTCTGGCAGTCTTCTGGTTGTCTGGACTTGAGAAGTACCTGTGCTCGTAGAAAAGATATGAAATGATAGAGAATATGAAGACCTGTCAGCATATGAGATTAGGTACAGGCGTACTTTGTTTTATTGTAATTTACTTTATTGTGCTTTGCGGATGTTGTGTTTTTACACATTAAAGGTTTGTAGTAACCCTGTGTCAGGCACGTTTATGGACACCATTTTTTCCAATAGCATGTACTCATTTCATGTTTCTCTGTCATATATTCTTAACAGTATTTTAAACTTTTTCATTATTACCAGATCTGTTACGATGATCTGTGATCAGTGATCTTGGATGTTAGAATTGTAGTTGTTTGGGGGCACCCATATAAGATGGTGAACTTGTGTGTGTTCTGTTTCACCTACTGGCCATTCCCCCATCTCTCTTCCTCTCCTCAAGCCTCCCTGTTCTTTGAAAACAGCCCAATTAATAACCCTGCAATGGCCTTTCAGTGTTGAAGTGAAGGGAAGAGTGTCATATTTCTCACTTTACATAAAAAGTGAGGAAGGCATGATGAAAGCAGAGACGAGTCAAAAGCTAGGCCTCTTCTACCACACAGTTAGCCAAATTGTGAATGCAAAGGGAAAGTTCTTGAAGGAAATTAAAAGTGCTACTCCAGTGAACAAGTGAATGATAAGAAAGCAAAACAGCCTTATAAATAATATGGAGAAAGTTTTAGTGGTGTGGATAGAGTATAAAATCAGGCATAACATTCCCTTAAGCCTAATCCAGAGCAAGGCCCTAAGTCTTCAATTCTATGTAGGCTGAAAGAGGTGAGGAAGCTTCAGAAGAACAGTTGGAAACTAGCGTAGGTTGGTTAAAGAGGTTTAGGGAAAGTAGATGTTTCTAAAACATAAAAGTACAAGGTGAAGCAGCAAATACTGATGTAGAAGTTGCAACAAATTACCCAAAGGTCTGGCTAACTAAGGTCATTAATAAAAGTGGCTACACAGAACAATAGATTTTTCAATTGATGAAACAGCCTTATATGGGAAGAAGATGCCATCTAGTACTTCCATAGCTAGAGAGAGAGGAGAAACCAATGCTTGGCTTCAAATCTTTAAAGAACAGGCTGACTCTCTTTTTAGGGGCTGATGACTTTAAGTTGAAGCCAATGCTAATTTACTGTTCTGAAAATCTCAGGGACCTTAAGAATTATGCTAATTCTGCTCTGCCTGTGTTCTGTAAATGGAACAACAAAGCCTGCATGACAGCCACATTTGTTTACAGCATGGATGGTTGACTGAATTTTAAGCCCAGTATTGAGACCTACTGCTCAGCAAAAAGATTCCTTTTAAAATATTACTGTTTATTGACAATGCACTTGGTCACTCAAGAGCTCTGATGGAGACACAGAAGGAGATTAATGTTATTTTCATGCCCACTAACACAATATCCATTCTGTAGCTCATAAATCAAGGAGTAATTTCAACTTTCAAGCCTTGTCATTTAGGAAATACATTTTGAAAGTCTGTAGCTGCCACGGATAGTCATTCCTCTGATAGATCTGAGCAAAGTAAATTCAAAATGCTCTGGAATGGATTTTACTACTATATATGCCATTAAAAATATTTATGATTAATGGGAGGATATCAAAATATCAACATTAACAGGAGTTTGAAAGAAGTTGATTCCAACCCTCATGGATGACTTTGAGGGGTTCAAGACTTCAGTGGAGGAAGTAACTGCAGATGTGGGGGAAATAGCAAGAGAACTAGAATTACAAGTAGAGCCTGAAGATATGACTGAATTGCTGCAATTTCATAATAAAACTTGAGCAGATGAGGAGTTGCTTCTTATGGATGAGCAAAGAAAATAGTTTCTTGAGATGGAATCTACTCCTGGTGCTATGAACATTGTTGAAGTGACAACAAAAAATTTAGAATATAATGTAAACTTAGTTGATAAAGCAATGGCAGCATTTGAGAGGATTGACTTCAACTTAAAAAGAAGTTCTAACCATGAGTAAAATGCTACCCCAAACAGCATCACATACTACAGAGAAATCATTTTTAAAAGGAAGAGTCAATCAATGAGGCAAAATTCATTATCTTATTTTCAGAAATTGCCATAGCCATCCCAGTTTTCAGCAACCATGACCCTGATCAGTCAGCAGCCATCAACTTCAGTGCAAGATTTTCCACCAGCAAAAAGATTATGACTCAATGAAAGCTCAGAAGATAATTAACATTTTTTAGCAATAAAGTATTTTTAATTAAGGTATGTATGTTGTTCTTTTTTAGGTACAATGCTTTTATACTTTATAAAGTACAGTATAGTGTTAAGATAACTTTTAAATTCATTGGGTGACCAAAAATTTGTGTGACTCATTTTATTATGATAATTGCTTTATTATGATGGTTTGAAACCAAACACACAGTATTTTCAAGGTATTCTTGTACTTAAGAACCCAAGACTCATTTGGTGAACATATAAAGTATCAATATTCCTACCTTCTTCCCACTCTTCAAAACATCATTATGTTTTAATGGTATTTTGGAGAACAACAGTCCTTTTTCTCAGGGAAGAAGGTAAATTTCAAGAAAAAAACTCGAATACACTTTAAAGATTGATTAAAGTATTCGAAATTAATTGATATATATTTATGATGTAGAACTGATTTAGAGTATGTACAGGTATTAAAAAATGTCTCTGCGTGTGTACAGCCCATATTTACGTATCTTGAGTTTAAAATCTATTTAAACTATTGGTACTTTTGAGGCTCTTTTATATTTGATAACAGCAAAGACAGAGGAAACTTTTTCTTGCTAGTGTAACACTATAGGAATTTTAGACCATATACTTCTGGGAAATTAGTTGTAATAAATAACATCAGAAATTAGAGTTTAAGTGGTTCCATGTTTAAGCAGAGACCAGTGAAAATTTATTTAAAACTACCTTTACTTTTGGTAGTACTGTAGTATTGATTGAGATAGGCATTTTGAACCATTTAAAAATAGATGTTCATGTTTAATGTAGTTTAATACATTTTGTGTATTTTTAAAATTTTGGATTAACATATGGGCATATACAATTGGGCCATATTATTTCTGTTTGTAAGGTAAAGTCTGAATTATAGTTGAGTCCTTCACCCTGGATATGTGCCTTATACCCCTATGTTGTACATAATAGGTGGAAGCTTATGAATCCCCTTTCTATCCTTCTCTCCTCCCCCTTCTTGAATTTAATTGTGTTTTTCTCTCATGTGGGCCTATAGTTGTTTAAATACTAGTTTCAAATTAATATTGAGTGCTTGGGATGGTTGCTTTCTATTCATTAGATACTTTCCTAAGGAGAATGTTCTTTAACTCCATATAGGTAAACACAAAAGATGCACAGATTGCATCTTTTTTATGGCTGAATAGTATTCCATGGTATTCATATACACAATTTATCCATTTATGGGTAGATGGGCACTTGGGTTGTTTCCACATCTTTGCACTTGTGAATTTTCACTCTGTATACATTTGAATGCAAATGTCCTTGTGATAAAATGATTTTTTTTTCTTCTGGGTATGCACCTTGTAATGGGATTGCAGGATCAAATCAGAGGTCTACTTTTAGCTTTTTGCAGATTTTCCATACGTCTTTCCAAAAGGACTTTATTATTTTGCAGTCCCACCAACAGTGTATAAGTGTTCCCTTCTCTCTGCACTCATGCTAGCATCTTTGGGACTTTGTGATGAGGACTATTCTTGCTGGGTGTAGGTGATATCTCAAGGTGGTTTCAATTTGCATTTCTCTGATGATTGGGGACAATGAGCATTTTTCCATGTGTTTGTTGGCCACTTGTCTGTCTTTCTGGTAGAAGGTTCTGTTCATGTCTCTTGTCCATTATTAATGGGATTGTTTGCTCTTTTCTTGTTGATTTGCTTGACTTTTTTGTAGATTCTGTTTATTAGCTCTTTGTCATATTTGTAACATGCAGATGTCCTCTCCCATTCTGAAGGTTGTCTGTTTGCTTTGTTAATTGTGTTCTTAGTTGTATAGAAGCTTTTCAGTTTCATTGATCAGGTCCCATTTATTTATTTTTGGTGCTGCTACAATTGCCAATGGGTTGTCTTCATAAAGTATTTTCCTAGACCTATATCATTAAGAGTTTTTCCCACATTTTCTTTAGGGTTTTTATTATTTCATGTCTTAGGTTTAAGTCTTTTAGCCAATGCAAGTTAGTCTGATCTTCATATTCTTACATAAAACAGCAATAAAACAACAATACAGTATAAACTGTATGATTCATTCATATTAAATATCAGCTTTTAATTTGTGCGAAGTATTATGGTGAAGATTAGGAAGCAAAGAAAATGGAGAAAGAAATATAAAGTATCTTTGAAGGGCTTTTGGTAAAAAAGGAGGATTCTATAGCATTGAGCTTACCCCATTAGAAATATGAGTGAAGGAAAATAATATTGAGCTGTCCAAATCTTATCTTAGTTGCTTTATCCTTTCTTTTCTCTCTTCTATCATTTAGTCATTTCCTTTAGTAAGTTTTTAGGATTATTGTATTTTTTAAAGTGACAAATAGAATTACCAGGATTTCAGCCAAGATGGCCTTGGTTAAAACATAGTTTACACTTCTCATCACCCAAAGGTTCTATTTCCTGAAATTTTCAGGTCTTTCCCCTCACCAGGACATGCATAGGATAGCTTTGAATGGAGATGATCCAATTAGCCGGATATTTTTCCTGTGATCTAACAAAGGGAAAAGTAAAAATTAAAAGGAGCACTGTTGATATAGTTTTTGTATGCTATTTCTGGAGTTCAGCTTAAAAAAAACAAAACTAA
The DNA here is from genome assembly GCF_027406575.1 of Nycticebus coucang. NCBI lineage: Eukaryota > Metazoa > Chordata > Mammalia > Primates > Lorisidae > Nycticebus > Nycticebus coucang. Next base: position 47,854,509 of record NC_069793.1, read on the forward strand.
AACTTTTGATCAGATTTTATCTAATTACTTAGAAAGAAGTCATGCTAATCGTACAGGCCTAAAGCAATTATTTTCCACTCTTGACAATTTCTGTGTGGTAATTTAGGGCATGGACTTTGCAGTTTCTTTGGTCAGCGATCTCAAGCTTTGTTAGGGCCATTTACTGGCTGCAGAACCTTCTTGTTTAAGAAATGTACCATGATACTATACCCAAGATAAATCAGAAAAAATTAACATGGCATCCAAAATTTTTGAGTGTCTGTTTCTTACAATTATTGTGGAAACTGTTTTCCATTTAAGCTGAATGATGTGACAGTTAAAACAATAGAAATATTTATCTAGTTAGGCCTAAGATCAAGCAAATGGGTTCAGCAACAAAGGCTTCCCTTATGAACCTTAATTTCCACATCTTGATACTGCTTATTTGCTACATGATCTAAGGCAGAAAGTTAAACCTCATGGCCATGGGTAGGTTTCTTAGTAAGGTGTGCAAAAGACTGTGAGATAAGGAAAGTGGGGTATTGTTTTGCACATCCATAATGAATAGGCCACACCAAGAGTGTGTGAGAACCAATTGGAATCTTACCGACTTAAATCAACCTCCTAGGTCAGAAGAGGAAAACACTGTGAAAGAAAATGGCTACCTCTTTAGAAGCTGCATATTATTCTAGTTTTAAAAATTCTTTTTTAAAAATTAAAACTACTTTTCTCTTTAGATATTGTATAAGAAGACCTTGTTTTGCATGTTTGTGTCCCACATTTAATTTTTTATCTCTAATGAAAAATAATTATGTACTTCTCACCATTAAATTTTACCAGGGCAAAAATGATTGGTGTAAGAAAAAGTTAAAAAACAAACAAATAAACAAAAAACAACAACAGTCCAGAGATAGTTCATCAGGTACTATGCTTTTTCATTTGATAATGAATCCTCTTTTATTAAATTCTGTCTCTATTCATGGTCTCTATTAGCAACCTCTTTTCCTGAGGTCTCTGACAAGATTTTAGTGTCTGATATAAAAAGTGATTATTGTCTCAACCAGACTTGAGGCAATACTTATAACGACAGAATCTTAAGTTAATATAACATTTGATTTTACACATTAAACTAGATGGATTTTATAAAATGTCTGTTGGATGTGTAGGAATTGTCTACATTTTTCCATAGTAGCAGAATTGAAACCTAGAATTTATTTATAAAATCAGTGTTCTTTCTACAACACTGTTCCCTCTCAAAGAGTTTTAGCTCTTTTTCTACTGTTTTTGATTATTATCTCAGTCTTGGTTTCTGTACAAATATTTTTAAAAGTTGAGATAAAATAAGTCAGAGAAAAGATCGTAGAGAGCCTTCTATGACACTTATTTCATTTCCTCATGTTCCTGGACGATTTGGTCCCTCCTGACATTTTCCTTCTCCTCTATTCCAAAACTGCCACATGTCAAGCTTCAGCTGAAATTTTTTGAATTGCATAGATTTTTAGGAAACAAACAAAAAGAATCATGGATTCAGGTCTTTGTGGTATTTTAAAATGGAAATAAATCTGTTTTAAACTGAGCATCGCCCTGACCAAGGCTCTGTCAGTGAGAACATCTGTGATTTTAAGGACAAGTAGGTCTAAGTGCGTTATCTTTAAAAAATATTATTCCAGGCTAATCTTGACATAGAGCAGGTAAATAAAAAAGATGAGCTGTGAAAATCCACAAATAGGGCTTGAATGCCATTTTCCATGACAACGGGAGCTGCCCCATGAAAGCATTAATGCTGGGAATGTAAGGAATTTAAAATTGTGCCTTCTCAGTTTTACAGTTGTGTGCTCATGTTAATTAGAGATATACTGACATTTGAAGTATCTACATTAATACACACAGCTACTATACATTTGTGAACTGTGGCCAGAAATCTACTTTAATTGAAAGGAGTTTGCTAATCTGTTTGTGTATATCCATTACATTTTAAGCTTTTATGTTGTATATACTAGTTCCTTTAGATACTTGTTCTTTCTGCCCTATTTTCTTTTTCTAATTTGTACCTGAAAGGATAGTCTGCCCTGGCCTATTTTTAATCTTTTAGTGGTGTTTTGGCGCTGTATTAATGAAATTTTGAGGAAAAAACTGTTTTTGACAGTGCCGTTTATTTGTTGTAGTTTTGAATCTCTTTTCCCTCTCTGACTTTCTAAATTGTTGGTTTTTCTTGCAAACCTTTAAAATGGCCTGCCACCAAAATAAGGTAGGATTTAGGTTTATAGAACTCTGCTGACTGTATTTAAGCACAAAAAGGCTACTCTTTATAGTCACACTATGGTTTTAGTCAGAAAAGCCCAGTATTAGAGACCTTGATAGGATGAACAGTGAAGAGGCATTCTGATTTTTCCAGTATAGCAGAGTTTCATCTTTCGGTCTTGATGTTAAGCCATATATCTTAATTTTTGATTCACAAATATGTGCACAATAGTTTGATGCCTTCTTGAGGTTACCTTTAGCACTAAAATTTTTGGTTTCTCTGTCTTACACTTAATGTCAGACCTTACATCTATTTTTTGCAAGCTTGTATTTCTTAAGAATCTGTCAGGATTTTTAAACTAATTGTTTTGTGTTTGTTGTCTAATGAAACTCCCACACTTACTTTTTGGACCAGTCCCTGAATATTACACAAGACCAGTTAGAAAGAAGCTTCCTTTCTGTAGTACCAGAACAAACTGCTCTGAAAAGTTTGTAATACTCTGAACTTGTTTCATTAAAGTATTTTACTGGCACCATTAAACCACTGAGACCTGGGACCATTAAAACTTACTCAGTACTATTATTATTCTTATGGCCTATTTTATCCTTTATTACTTTTTTTTCACTGTACCAAGTTCCTCTGTTCTTTAGTCTTTCATGTTGCATACTACATATTGTGCCATCACAGCACATTCGGTAATTTCAAGTTAATTGCTCAATTATCAGTGATAGTCATAAAGCATTTAAAACATGCGCAGTGGAAGATTTTAAAAATTTCAAAATAAGTTGGTGTGTCATAATCTTAAATATGAAACATGCCAATATCTGCAGGCATAAAAATACACAGCCTGAGCTAGGCATTTCAGGGAAGGCAAAAACCTACTCTTAAAAAATCAGGGCTTTTGTCTGGCACTGAAGTATTTCATCTTGCTAATTTCAAACAACGTGTCTAAATTTGATCTTGGTTTACTTTTCGACTCTAAAAATTTGGTCATGGTTTATAAAGGAAAAGGGAAGTAAAATTGTATTGATATTGTTTGAATGTTTTACTGGAACCTCACAATCACATATTCACTGTAAAATGATATTTGATGTGAGGTAGATCCACATTGATGCTGTCCATTAAAGAAGTGGCGTAATCTCTTAATAACCTTTATTTACACATAACTTTTAATCGGAGGACAGTGTTACATTGAAGTTTGTGTACTGATGATCTATTGATAGTGAGACTTTGGGAACTTATTCTGAATCCTATATGATAGCATTCTCAGATGTCTTCAAGATAATTTACACATTATGGCAAAATAATTGTTGTTAAGTTTTGCCAACCAGGCAAACTATCATTAAATTTTTGCATTAGTATTCAGTTTAGGGTTTTCTCTAAACTAAAACAGTGCCAACAGTTCTTTTTTAGATGCTGTTATGGTTCTTTCACATTTTATAGTACTGTAGTAAAGCTAAATTTACTGGCTACATTTGAAGGTGGGGTAGAGCTGCACAAGACTCAACATTAAAGTGATTCAGTGCCTGCTGGAAAAATATTCTTCTTGAAATTGGAAACAATGTGGGGCTTGGGGGAAATTTTCTAAGAGCTACTAATGAATTTGAATATTTCTACCAAAAGCTGCTACTTGAACTTGTTAATTAAGAAGATAAGCTTAGTCATCTTCTAAGTATTCTTACATAACTTTCATTAGTATCAAAAGGAATTAAATGTATATAGAGGAAAAGAAATAAAGCCATTATTTGAGCTGGGTGAAAGGAACGAAAGAGTGTTAACACATGCACTCATTATGCACACCTACCTATTATTTTCCAACATAATGATACATAAGATGTGAAATTTAGTTTGTCTATAAATTCAGGAAAACTTAAAGTCACTCATTACTCAAGTATTTACACAGAAATATTTTACTTACTATTCAGTTTATAAAAATTGTTTGAATAATTAACACAGTCTAATTCATTTTGTTGTATGCTTATCTCTACATATGACATTCAGCATATAGTTTTATTTGAAGTACATAAATCATATTATTTTGGAATACTGGTAAAATAATTATCATTTCACCAAATTTTTGCCACCTCCAAAGCATCAAAACGTGAATTAAATATTGCCAATACAGATAAATATTTTGTCTCTCTGTCCTCTCTCTCTCACTCTCTAATTTAGAAATTTCTTGCTAGAGGTTTTAAAAAATCTGAAGTAATTATAGGATAAAATGATTAATTTCCAAAGCATCACCTTCCATAGATGACTTGCAAAAAGACTGTCCTTTATGTAATAATTTAAAAATTGTCCATATGATGTAATGCTTGTTGTTATTATTATTTGCTTAGTAATAAGGGCTTGGCACCGTGCTTACAAGAGAAGAATATATGGTCTCTATCCTAAGGGCTTAAAACTTGATATGTTACTAGAGAGTTTATGTGGGTGGAGTTTTCTTTGGATGCAAACTGTACGGGAGTTAGTTCTTTTTCTTTCCAGCTCACACAGTTTCACATATTAAGTGAATGAATATACTAATAAAAGCAGATTTCCTATTTTTATTTCACTTCTGGGCTCTTTTATATTTTTGGAGCTCATAAGTACAATGAAAAGGTATGTTTGACAATTAATTATTATTTTTTCCTTTTGATATGGCATCATAAATAATTAAGCAATAGCATTAATGGGACCCAAGTCTGCACCTCATAACTGCCTACATTAGGCAAAATATAAATTCTTTCTTTCTCTTAAAGCTAAAGCTGGCTGGTGACAAGCCTATGGCTTAGTTTTAATTATTGCCATCAATATTCTGAGTTTCATTGAACAAAGTGTAGAAGAAATCCGGTGTATATTAATCCTCATATAAATACTACTTTTCCTTTATTATTGTACATATTATAGAATCATCAGTTAGAATGGATTTTTTATTTTACATTTTAAATTTTTAATTATTATGGGTACATAATAGTTTTATATATTTATTAGACACACATGATTCTTCAATACAGGCATACAATGTATGTTAATAAAATCAGGGTAATTGGGAATATCTGTCATCTCAAGCTCCCATCATTTCCTTGTATAGAATGGATTGTTTTTAAAGTGAGATTGATTTCACATCATTTGATAATCTGATAAAGCCATAAGTGCACACTAATTGAATGGCTGACAGCTTTAAGGCATGGACATACTTTGGGCTTTATCCTTGTTGAGGTAATATGTGAAAGCCATTGATTATGTTGATTCTGTGACTAGTTAGAGAGAGTTTCCCCCCAGAATTACAGAAGACAGATAGCTAAGAGGCAATTTCTGGGAGAAGGTTGAACGCGAATAAGATGTCAAAAACGTGGATATAAACAAGGGAGTTGAGTATCAGAAAACTTTAAGGGCCTTGAGTTTTTTGAGAAGATATGGTTAAACAAATGGAGGAAATATCTGTCCCCTGTCTTCATTGCAGTAATTGAGAAGAGGAGAAAAGGGAAAACAAAACAAAAGATGATTGAAATAGATTTTTGAAGAATTATAAAATGGGTTTTAGGACTACTTTTGAAGATGTGGAAATAGTTGTTTGGACCAGACAATGGTGACTTAAAAGGAGTTCTGCATTTAGTTTTTTCTAATTTGTTTTCAATTTATTTATCTCAATTCAACACCTTTTACATACAACTGTAGGAATTTTAGAAAATATGTGCCTTCCTGGTAAAAATTAGTGAGAATAATTTTACTTTCTCTGGGTAAAAATTGATATAGATGTATATGAAAATAATTATGCATCATACTCTACAATAGGCATCCAATATAAGTTCTCATTCATTAAAACTATGACCAGGAAACATCTTTATATGTACTTAAGCAAAGACTCAGATGAGTTAGGTTTCAAATATGGTATGTGATAGTTCTAGTTTTGGGGTTTCAGAAGCTCTTTGGAATTACTTTTCTGCAAAGTGACTTATAAGGTAATGAATCTTCCTTCTTTGTTTCTCCTTCCTTTTCCTTTCTCTCTGCCCTTTTTCCTCCTTTTTTTTTCTTTAGAAATAATTTGCTTTTAATTAATCTATATGCTGCTTGCCAAATTGTAAGATAATACCTAACACATGTCCCTTAAATTGTATGCAGGGTCAACTTTTGGATAATGGCTAAAGAATCTCATTTGGGTTTCTTATATAAACTAAGGGCACTTTGGTACACTTTGTGCATTCAAAGGAAACTATTTTGTTCAAATCTATATGCCTACCTTCTAGCACAGTGCCTGATACATAGTAAGTTCCCAATAAATATTTGTGGAAAGATAAATAAACAAGAAATACATAAAGATAAAGGAAGGAAGGAATGCAAGAATACAAAAACAGAGCTGGGTTTTAGTCAGTCAGTTTGGTTTTATAACCTATTTGTTCCCGGGTGGTGACTGTGGCTCAGAGGAGTAGGGTGCCAGCCCCATATGTTGGAGGTGGCGGGTTCAAACCCAGCCCTGGTCAAAAACTGGAAAAACAACAACAACAACAACAAAAAAAAACCTATTTGTTCCCATTCTGGCACACCAGAGGGCTTTATTTTATTTGAAATATTCTTTTTTCTTTTTGCAGTTTTTGGCCGAGGCCGGGTTTGAACCTGCCACATCTGGTATATGGGGCCGGCACGCTACTCCTTTGAGCCACAAGCGCCGCCCAATATTCTTGATTATTGAACTATTCTTGATTATAAATATATCTGATAAATTTTTCATAGGTTGAGCTGTCTCAGAGCACCTAAAATATTTGGCCCCATCTTAGTCTGAGATTGAATGCCATGAGAAAGGCTCATTTAGTCTTTCATCTCTTGTTGGAATATTGCAGCCATCTCATGCTAATAGTACTTTCTAGAAATACAGATGTCATATTCTGGAATTTTAGGCTTCTGTTCTTCCTACATGAACAGAGTGCATTTCTTTCCTTCTTTTTCTGAGATTGACCCTTATTCTAACTTGGCCTCTGAAGCTATTTAAAGATGTGATTGTCTGAAGAGTGCTCAGTATCCGTTGAAAACTAATTCCACTCACTTTATTTGAAGTACAGCATTAGATGCTACATTGAAACAAATGCAGATCTATGAAGTTTTTGTCCTTAAGAATCTTAGAATCTAGACATAACTATTGAACTCTATTCCTTTTTGTGTCCTTAATGTCTAACCAACCTAATGCATAGTTCAAAGAAGGAATTAATTAATGTTAATTAAGTTGCATTGATTATTGCAGAGGAGATGTACAGAGGAGAGAAATAAGCTATGCAGAAAATGTTGAGTGCCTTAAATATATTAAAAAATAGTACTATAGGAGCTTCAAAAATTTTAAGATATATCCCTTTAAGAAGAAGGACATTAGGAAGCAGATTTTTTGATGTTCATTGAGAGTGGGATAGAATTTTTTCAGTGGCATCGGAGAAGAAGAGAGGAGCATCCTGGTAGTAAGGGGAATAGCATGAGCATGAGTTGGAGCAAATGAATGGCTGCAGGTAAGTATGGGATAGGGACTGAAGTAGGGTATAGCTAGAGAATTTAGTGTGATCATATCATTGTGGCCCATAAGGCTAAGCTAAGGTATTTGTTAGGTCATAGGTGGCCATGAAAGCCATGTAGTCCAGTGGAAGGGCAAGAGCTTTGCTTTTGAAACATTAATTCAGCCACTACTTGATAGAGTTGATTAGAGGAAAAAAAAAAAAAAAGATTAGAGCTAGAGAAAAAACTTGCGTGTGTGATTGCAAAAGTTCAAGTAAGAGGTAATTTTTCAAAAAAAGAATCAGTAAGACTAATGGGACTATATAGTGAGGGAAAGAAGTCAAAAGGACTCTTCCTGCTTTCTCCCCATTCATATTGTTCATCATAGTGCTGAATTTTTGAAAAGGCAGGGGAAAGAGATCTCTTGTCAATGTGAAATCTCTTTTCATCTCACTGATTAAATTTCCACTGAAAATTAAGGATTTTTGTTTTCCTGTGGAAGACTGGGAAAAGATGCATTTTTTTTGAGACAGAGTCTCACTTTGTCACCCTGAGTAGAGTGCTATGGCATCACAGTTTACAGCAACCTCAAACTCTTGGGCATAAAAGATCCTCTTGTCTCAGCCTCCTGAGTAGCTAGGATTATAGGCATCCACCACAGTGCCCGGCTATTTTTAGAGATGGGGTCTCATTCTTCCTCAGACTGGTCTGGAACTCCTGATCTCAAGCAATCCACCCACCTCAGCCTCCAAGAGTGCTAGGATTATAGGCGTGAGCCACTGCATCCAGCCCTAAAAAGATGCATTTTTAAAGGAATGAGAATATCGTTAAAGAAAAAAATACTCTTGAGGATTTAGAGGCATAACATAAACACAAAAGAATTAACACTGGGAGTTAAAGTGCATAGGCAGGGCCTTGTTGATTACAGAGGTATAACGTAAAACTTGGCGACCAGGAGTGTGATAAAAATGAAGATACTTGAGATTATGTCATTTTTATCAGGTGGCTCTCACATAGGGATTAGTGCATGGCATCTGTGAGTAATAAAACAGGTGCACACAGAGTTTGGTTATTTTTAAAACTCTCTCAGATAAAGTGAGGACTTATGACTCCCTGGTTATATTGTCACATTGTCAAGGTGACTGTGTAGGGGATCCTTGTTATTCATATTATTTTATAATTCAGACTAACACTAACCTTTGTTTACTGATTTATCCATTCACTCTTTAATAATATGAATATGGACTCTTCTGGACATAAGGTGGGATTTAAAATAGAAAAGGAAGAATTCGTCTTTAGGAATTTATAATGTGTGGTTTGTGAAAAAGAAGAATGAAAAGGTGACTGATAACAAAACCTAGTTATTCCTCCCTGTCATTGGCCATTGTTTCCCTGTCATTGCCTCATCACAGGAAGGTCTTCAAAACCTTTGTGTGAGTTAAAAATCTGCCTCACTTGTGCCTAGTGAGCAGTGACTTCACAATTTTTGAGGTAGGTATAGGCTAGGGAAGTCATTTCTACAATTAAGATAATGAACATATACAATCAAATTTGAGTAGTTCAAACTTTATGGCCATCCCGTATGTCCATCATTCCCAAGTTTCTTCAGAATCTCTCATGTCTGCCCCTCACTACTTCTCTTGTGTCTCCATCCCCACTCACTGATCCGCTCTTACTATGGATTGGTTTACATTTTCTAGAATTTTTTATCAGTTGAATCATAAGAGTATGAGCTCTTTTTTTAGTTTAGTTTCTTTCATTCAGCACAGTTATCTTGAGATTCACTCGTATTATGCATATCAAAATTGCTGAGCAGTGTTATGCATTTCATTGTGTGGCTATACCACAGTTTGATCATCCAATTGAGTTCTTTCTAGTTTTTGGCTATTACAAATGAGGCTACTGTGAACATTTGTCTTTGTGTGGCCGTATGCTTTCATTTCTCTTGGGTAAATACCTGGGAGTGGAATGGCTTGGTTAGGTGATTGGTATGTGTTTAGCTCTGTAAGACCTGCTAAACTTTTCCAAAGTGTACTGTTCTTATGGGTTTTATGGGTTCTTTGTATGGGGCTAGTAATTTTTTAGTGCATGCTAGAAATTCTAAATTTTACCCTGTTGAATGCTCAATATTTCATATTTCTATAAATATATATATATATTTTTCTATCTATAAGTATTTTTGAACTTTTTCTGGTATGTAGTTAAGGTAAAAACAGTTTGATCCTTTTATTTATTTATTTATTTATAAATAAATAAATTTATTTGGCCAGGGCCGGGCTTGAACCCGCAACCCCCACTATATGGGGCTGGTGCCCTACTCCTTGAGAGCCACAGGCACCACTCACAGTTTGATCCTTTTAATGCTTGCTTTTAAGCTGGAACCAGTTGGAACCAGTAAGGCCTTTAGTGTAGGATTAATCCTCTTCACTAATGAAGCAATCTGCTCAGTGCTTGTTGTATTATGAAGTCAAATTTTGATGTGGGAAAATGACCATAGTGATATTCAGCAATGAGGGATGTAGCACTTTTTCTAAGATGAGTTTGCAAACTTAATTGTCAGACCTTGTAGACATCTTAACCTCCTTAGACTCCCAACTCCATCTTCTTTGTTTTTTTTTTTTTTTTTCCAACTCCATCTTCTTTTTTTTTTGGTTGCAGTCGTCATTGGTGTTTAGCAGGCCTGAGCCAGGTTCGAACCCGCCACCTTCAGTGTATGTGGCTGGTGCCCTACTCACTGAGTTACAGGCGCCAAGCCCAACTCCATCTTCTTAATCGCTGAAACCAATGGGCTCGGCCTCTGTGAATGATAATTAATCATTTCTTTCTCCATGCAGTAAACTGGGACAACTGTAGGGATGACCATATTTGTTGTTCCTTTTTCAGGAATCACGTTCTTTGCTGCTTGATATTCAGTGTTTGAAAACTATAGTTTTCACATAGTTTGTCTAGTTTTTTAGTTGGTTAAGCTAGCAGGGTAAATGTAGCCAGTGAGAAGCAGAAATCTTCACATATTTAAGGAATATCATATAATGTCTATAAAGTATGCTTTATGTTAAGAGTGTTTCATAGGAATACATGTCAGATGTCTATTGTTGCTATTTCTTTGCCTGCTTTCTGTTTATCAATGAAGCTTTATTTTATATAATAAAATATTTGAAACCTTCCTTGACTACTTATTTGAAAACTTCCTGAACTACTTCTTCCCCACTTGAGTTCTGATTACTTATTCTTTGTACCCATATTATTATTATTATTTTCTGAGACAGAGTCTCTCTTTGTTGCCCCCATAGAGTGCCATGGCGTCACAGCTCACATCAACCTCAAACTCTTGGGCTCAAGTGATTCTTTTGTCTCAGCCTCCCAGGTAGCTGGGACTATAGGTGCCTGCCACAATGCCTGGCCATTTTTAGAGATAAGGTCTTGCTCTGGCTCCAGCTGGTCTCGAACCTGTGAACTCAGGCAATACACCTGCCTTGGCCTCCCAGAGTGCTTGGATTACAGGTATGAGCCACTGTGCCTGGCCTGTACCCATATTATTGTTTGCATACTTTTATTATGATATTTATAAACCCATGTTACAAATTTTGGTTTATTTGTCTCTTGTGACAGATTATAAGTGCTTAGACAATAAGATATATCTTGTTTACCTATCCCTATTTTTCAGCATATAGTAAATGCTTAGATATTTGATGCATAAATGAAAAATCAAGAGTATTTTATACTTTCTACAAAATCTTTAGGAATAGAATTTATTATTGGGAGGGAAAGGGAAGTGCCTTGGGATTATAAGAAAGTTTGAGCAAAATAAAAGCAAAGAAGGAAGTAAGATTTTGGGAAGCCAGAGAGCATGAGAATAAAAAAAAGTGATTAGTTTAAGGTGGGTAATATATGATAATAATATAATAATAATATATGATAATAAAGATAATGATAGTGCTAATGAGGGTGATCATCATCATCATCAAGTTCTGTGAAAATAAGAGACAGAGTCATATAAAGGGATGAGGAATGGAGGATAGGAGAGAGATATTGTGGTGTGTCAAATGAAACAATTTCGTTATACCTTCAGTACAATTCTGTAATATAAGTGGTAACATTAGTAACATTACATAAATGTATTGTGTGAATCAGTGTTACTTGAACTGTTGCAATAGGGATTTTTTAAACAAAGTGCTAAGAGAATATAACATACTTTTTGAATCTTGGAAAAAAGTATAGATGGATTAGTTAAGAAGTAGAAAGGAATTCTAGATAGTAGAAATTAGCTCCAACACAAATATAGCACAGGGCTTAAATATGCATAGTGTGGCAAAAGAAGCAAGTGAATGTTGGCGTTGAGTACACTAGGGCTTCACTTCTGCCACTTGACAAGACTCTGTACAAATTACTTAGTCTTTCTGAGTCTCAGTTCCCTCATCTGTAACATGGGTATGGTTATTAGGAAGATTCTATAATGAATAAAGAATATTTAGTCCATTAATATATCTGGTAGCTAAAGGGCCCAATAACTATTAATTTCTTCTTTTAGACATTTTTTATCTTATGATGAGCAAAGGAAAATAATTGTGTTTTTTGTTTTTTTTTTGGCTGGGGCTGGGTTTGAACCCACCACTTCCAGCATATGGGGCTGGTGCCTTCTTTGAGCCACAGGTTCCACCCGGAAAATAATTGAAGAAGGACTTTGTCATCCCTCATCATTTTATATAAGAGCCTAGGTATAATATATATGAATGTGACTGATATTCCCATTTACTTCTATTTTCATGGTAAATTAGGATTACATTGCATTTTTGTGATTCAGTACTAAGGCCTAGGTAAATTTGTACATGTAATTTTCTCACATGTTCTAGGTTTACCTTGTATTTAAATCTATAAACATTATTGGCTAAACTGGACACACAAACCATTTTATTGCCACAGTTGAATATTTTTCAGGAATGTATCTATTTATAGGGATCATATCTACTGAACGGAAGATTGAAAAGACAAGTATCAGAAATCCTAAATTTTTCTAAGTTTTGAACCTATTTGTATTCATTTATATTATTTATTCTATGAATAAAATAACTTTTGATTTCACTGTCCCATCATGGAAATAATACAAAGTACGGAACAGAGTAAAGTTTAAAAAACTTTGATTTCCAAAAATAATTATATGTTAAATCCCTAATCAGTTTATAAAAGACTGGTGTTAATGTGCACTTACCTACAAAACTGTTTTGGGTACAAGGGAACTTTAAAGCTGATTCTAGAATAATCTATAAAACAAGGACATTTTTTATTTCTCCACTGAGGGAAGAATTAATTAACTTACTATATTTGGTTGAGAGAAGAAAGGAATTGCACAGACAGTAGAATAAAGTGATAAACTACAGTAATTTTGGAGCCACTTTTTAGCACTGTTTTTGGTTCTTGGATACTTGCATTGTCTACACAAAACTTGTAGGTATTGTACATACTGCTACTGTTCCTGCTAAATGAAGAACTACTTTTAGTCAGCTGCTTGGTATATCAACTTACTTGGCAAAGATTTGGCATGAACTGCTACATTCATAGGGATTTGGCATGAGGTGGCATCTGGCTTCATCTGCTCCTTTCACTGTGGACTGGTTCTTTGCATTTATGAACTTTAGTCTGGACTTGATGACAGTTTCCTTGGTTGAGAGTCATCTTTGTTTTAGTTCAAGACATGTCTCCAGGATGCTTATAAACATGTTGCAGGACAAAGCTTTAAAAAACAACTTTTTATTAAAAAAAAAAAATTCAGAGAATTACATGGGTACAAATGTTTTGGCTACATGAATTGTTTTTAGTACAAGTCAAAGTTGTAAGTGTGCCCATCACTGAGATAGAATGTATTTGTCCCCATTAGGTGTGAATTTACCCATCCCATCCTCCCTCCTTCTACCTACTTGGTTTCTGTTGAGTTTTGCTTACGTATGTGCACGTTTTGATGAATCTCACATAACTCCTCTATATAAAGTAAACTGAAACTGAGGAACTGAGTGAATATTAATGCATTTATAATTGACCTTGATAAACCTTAGCCCAGTCTGTAGAGTGTACTAAACTAATCACAAAAATGAGTTTAGTCATCTCATTTTAGTCTCTGGTGAGAATTTTAATACTTTTATTTTTTTCATTGCATAGATGAGATATAATCTGGGAGGCTGAGATGGGTGGATTGCCTGAGCTCAGGAGTTCTAGACCAGCCTGAGCAAGAGTGAGATCCTGTCTCTGAAAACAGCTGGGTGTTGTGCCAGGAGCCTGTAGTCTCAGTTACTCAGGAGGCTGAGGCAAGAGGATCTCTTCAGCCCAAGAGTTTGAGATTGCTATGAGCTAGGATGCCATGGCACTCTACCCAGGATGATAAAGTGAGACTCTGTCTCCCCTCCCATAATATATATATTTATATATGTATATAGGAGATAGACAAAAATATTAATTTTCCCTAAGAAATACAAGGTTCATAACATTCAAGACTATATGTTGTGAAATAAAATAAGTGTTACAATAAATTGCCATCTTGACTTAGTGAAAATAATGTTTATGAATTTTTATATCACATTATGTATGATTTGGGGTATTTTTAATTTTTCCATTTATAAGAATTTTGGGTGAAGTATTTCTTTTGGTATTTTAGATAAACATATAACTCTTAACATAAATAACCAGTTGGCTGGTGTGGTGACTCATGCCTGTAATTGTGGCACTATCAGAAGCCTAGGTGGATCTCTTGATCTCAGGAGTTTAAGATCACACCTGTGGTGCATTTTATAGGGGTATTTGCGAAACTTGGTAAATGTAGAATGTAAATGTTTTGGCACAGTAACTGAGATAACGCCGGAAAGGCTATGTTAACCACTGTGATAAAAATGTGTCAAATGGTTTATGAAGTGAGTGTATGATGCCCCATAATCATATCATTGTATACAGTTATGATTTAATAAAAAAAATTTAAAAAATTAAAAAAAAAAAAAAAAAAAGACCAGCCTGAGCAACAGCAAGACTCTTGTTTCTAATTAAAAAATAGAAAAAAATTAGCCTGGCATGGTGGCATATACCTGTAGTTCCAGCTACTCAGGAGGCTGAGGCAGGAGAATCACTTGAGCCCAGGAGTTTGAGGGTGCTGTGAGCTATGATGACATTACTGCACTCTGACCCTGGTGACAAAGCAAGACTCTGTCTAAACCCCTTCCGCCCCCCCCCAAAAAAAAACAACCCAGTATATTTATGTACTCTATGGAGGTAAACTGTATAAAGCATTTATCAGAAAAATTAACACATGTTAATGATAAATACATATAATATGTAAGTACATTCTTAGATAATATCTAAGTATAAATATCTAAATATTTAGGACTTAGGGTTATTTTATAAAAATCACTTTTATGGGGACTTAAATATTTTTTTTATATTAAAATTCTATAAGAATGACACAATATCTATGAAATTATTAGTAACCTCAGATCACACCTCATAAGTTTTGGTGCTTAGAAATAATATTGCAATAGCTGGAGAGGAAAAGAACCTAATTCTTAACATTTGATGACTTGTTGAGCTGTCTGATTAATCTGTGTCCTGATACATACCAAAACATTTTATGATTGCAAAGAAATTATTTTTAAGTTTTCACTTAGCCTCTTTCAGGCTGAACGGACCATTTCATTGTCAGATTTCCTCTTTGAAAGGGTATAAATGAGAAATCTAAACTTTTATATAAAGAAAAACCGTATTATCTGTTCCTTAAGTATTTAAATTCACATTTCTATCCAGAAATTCTTACTATTACATTCAAGTTGAACTACAAGGGGGAAGGCTTATAAATTTAAAATAGTCTTTTGTGATGATAATATATAGTTTACTTGGTGATACTGACATTAAAACTGAAAAGAAATAAAGAAATCTAATACAGACTATTTTGTTTTGACTTTATAACGCTAATTTTAACTTGTAATAGATTCCAGCAGTTGGAGACTTATATGTTAATGTAATATTTTCATTAAAATAAATCTTCCAATAGGAAGATTATGTCCACATGATGATATGTGCGGTTAATGATGGTAATTTGCCACCTGTGTCATGGAGCAGCTTCTTTTGATCTTTACGTAAAAATGCTCATAGTTTTCTAAGTCTTTAGAGTAAAAAAAAAAATCCGAATAAAAAAATTAACACTATAAAAATCTCCCTCTTGCTAAGAAATCATTCATAATGTCTGAAAATAAGTAGAAAAGAATTAGGGTATATTATAGATAGCAAATTGGGTCTATTAAAAAATTGTAGGAGTATCTTCATTATGCTATGGTAGTAATAAATGGCATTGTGCTACAAGTTGAGTACTAAAAAGGAATAGAATTTAAACTGCAAGCTAGTTTAGCTCAAATGTCTTTTCACTTTTGTTTAACTTGCAAAGGAGAATGCGCTGCATCTCTGTGAACAACCTGAATTTCTCTTGCCCTAGAAAATCATAAAGTCCAACTTGGCTTTTGACACAGTCTAAGCTACTTGGATTAGGTAAAGCTCATCTTAAAAGAGAAAAATTGGATACTCAGCAAACCCCTGCAGATATTTTGACACACTCTTGGAACTGATAAAAGTCACCATAAATATAAACATTACCTTCCCTAGCACAGAAACCACACTAATAAATGGCTTTGAATATTTTATGAATGACTGAGCACCCCACTTTGCTAATAAGTCCTCTGGAAAGCTATGACTTTTTTTGGGATGATTTTACTTTTGGAAGAAGTGCTGAAGAGACGCTACTGATGAGGCATCATATAATTTTACAAGTTGTGTAACTGCTTTTAACTACTAAACTATCTCTGATTAAAATAACAATTGAGCTTGTAATTTTTTTTCTGAACAGCTGCTGCTACGGGGGGTCATTACCTTGGAGACCTCAAAAATAATCGCACTCCTGGTACATGAGTTATGTAGTCTTGTGTTTTACAGCAAAGCACAAAGTTTAAAGCCTATAGAAGAATGTTATTTGAAAGCTGTCAAACCACGTTAAAAAAGACTGCATCGTCAAAAGGCCCTGGTGGCCACGATTCTGCATGTAGCCTTGTCTTATTCATTATAAAATGCATGTTTATAAAGTTCCACAGAGCATCCAATTCCCAATTCACTTATATCAGCAAGACTTAACTTGCTCATTAATCTAAATTCTTTTGCAACTTTAATCTACATGTTTAATTAATCATAAAATGAGGCGGTAAGTAATTTCAGCAATGTGTGGCTTGTTATCAGATGCATTTAATCACTCTTCTGTGAGCTCATTTGGAAACACCTGAAGATGTCGAGTGCAGTTTGAATAAGCATAAATTATTCTTTGTCAGTGTACTTCACTCAACTAATAAGACATTAATTTAAAAGGCACTGTTTGTCGTTTTTAGATCTTTACCAATATTTTTAGCTTAGCAATATAACTCTAATTGTATATACGATTCACAACTAGTGCCCGACATAGGAAAGGGTAAGAGTTTAATTCATTTTTCTTATTTACATGTAATTATGTCATGTAATCTTAGTTTTTAATGAGGATTAACCATCTTTTAAGTATTCATATGCTTTTAGAATAAGGGACCAATGAATTAGAGTTGGAAAAATTATTTGTTGCTACAAGGCTCATGATTCTTTCAAGGTTTCATGCCTAGGTTGAGACTGAAAGGATGTGAGTTTTGGGGAGAGGGATTGATTTGAGAATACAAGTAATACACAGGGATTGTGTGATGGTAGCCTTAAAAAAGTTCAAATACAATAGCTATATTATTCAGCTATCTCACACAATAACATACGCAGTCCTTGTATGGGGGCTAGGTAGCCTAAAATAATGGCAGTTTCATTCTTCCCTAATTTCTTAATAATATTGCACAATTGATGATAGTATTTTTTAAAAAAGGGGAAAACCAAAACCAACAACAACAAAAACCCAGTCATATCTTCAGAGCTGAATGAGTTATATATCTCAATGTCAGGAGTATGGGAATAAAAATTGCATTTTATAGTATGTCATCACCTGTCCTGTTTATGCCGTGAGAGCAGTGACACATGGTAAGAATAATTATCTCAGTGGAAACGCATTTATATACCTGCCGTGGGACATCCTAGTTCATCTTGCTCATGAACTCATCTCACATATATGCTGTCTATGGATTGTCAGCAGCGAGCCAGAGGTGATGGTTCCTGAAAAGGGAATATTGGTTTGAGTTAAAATATAGCCATATTTTCCATTTTTATTTGATGTGCACATCTCCTGGGCTTCTTCCCTTTCTTCAGGGGTCCTAAACACTGATTTAACAGTTATTTATATGTCCATTTCTTGCCCTGTGCCTCATGACTATGTGAAATTTTTTCCTCCTATTTTCTTTTCTAAAGGAAGGCAAAGTTCCAGGAAATCTCGTTTGTATAGTTCCAGTCATACAGGCCATAGTAGCACATTGCAAGGAAATGTCATTTACCCTTATTTTGCTTAAAGCACTACAAATTGTTTTCTTAAAACCATTGTGGAAATCTTCAAACACATGGGGCTTCTTCAGAATCATCCTTGACAAATATTTTAGTTGAACTTAACTTTCTTGAGAAAGTTGGTCTTCTTATTCCTATATAATCTTTAATGGATAAACACATATCGTCAAATATGATAGCTTGCTGTTAGGTTTTCTTGATTTGAAGTCTTCTGCTTCCTTAGCTCTCCTTTTCTTATAGAACCTAAAATAATATTTCTACATAGATTTATTTTTTAATTTGTTTTTAGGAGTACCAAGAAAAGAATTTGGTGTTCTTCTTCCTACCCAAACTAATGTGTGAGAGACCTGCTCTGTTGTCCTATTAAACCTCTCCACACAAAGATAATGATTTATTTTATAAAATGCCGTATGTTTACTGAGCTTTTTCTCTGTGTAACATACTTCAGGGGGAAAATGATAAACTTAGTTCCATGCAGTGCTTATGCTCTCAGATATTTGAACATGTACTTATGCAGAGATACACATCCACAACTTTATCCGGTGTTACTGAATGTGTACACACACTGACACCTTTGCCCAGTCACCAATGAGGGCCTATCACTTAAACATGCTTCTTCTGTGGAAACATTGCAGTTGAGCAGGATGCACAATACCAATATGATGGACTGCTCCAGGGGGTGCAACTGAATTAGTGGGACCTTTTGTTCCTAGCTGGTTAACAGGGTACTTAACTTTAGTGCGTAACTTCCATAGCTGAAGATCAAGATGCTGGTAAAGAATGGGATTACTGATGGCAGAGGGAGCGGCTGAAGAGTAAGGAGGTACTTTGTGGCGTCCACTAACACATGTGCTCTGGGGAAAGGTTTTCCGAAGTCCTAAATGAACATCTAGAGTCTCAGCTGCTGTGGGACTTCAGGCTCATCAGATAAATGAGAAGGTCACAGTGTAGTCAGTTATAGGCAACACTTTGACTTCATACTGTAAGTCTCAATCTTTTAATTATATTGAAAATGGAAGGACAATTATATATTTAGTTATGCTGTATTCTACCTCAGAAGAAGGCCTAATGTTTGTCCCCACCCCCAACCACAATTTCTTAAATTGGTGAAATTCTGTTCAATGTTTTTACTGATCGCTTCTCGGCCTTTTGGCTAAGATCAAGTGCAATGTTTTTACTGAAAAGCCTATGTATTCTTTTCTATAGACACCTTCATGATTTGTGCCCATCCATCTTTGCTTTGGATTCTGGCTTTGTCTGTGAACATTGTTTGCCTTTGTATAGCAATCTAATTTTTTAAAATATTTGGAATTGACTTTTATTAGAAGATCATTTAGGTACCACATCAATACAGTGGTTTTATGAGAAGTGTGATGATAGATGCTCAAAGCTCTGCTCGGATGACATTTATGGATCCATATAGTTTTTCTCACATATAAAAGTAAGGCAGGGCGGCGCCTGTGGCTCAGTGAGTAGGGCGCCGGCCCCATATGCCAAGGGTGGCGGGTTCAAACCCAGCCCCGGCCAAACTACAACAGAAAAATAGCTGGGTGTTGTGGCGGGCACCTGTAGTCCCAGCTACTCTGGAGGCTGAGGCAAGAGAATTGCTTAAGCCCAGGAGTTGGAGGTTGCTGTGAGCTGTGTGATGCCACGGCACTCTACCAAGGGCCATAAAGTGAGACTCTGTCTCTACAAAAAAAAAAAAAAAAAAAAAAGTAAGGCATTGGGGTGTATAGATGTTTAAATGTACATTTAATTATTTCTCTTGAATTTGCATGAGAATGGACTGACTTGGAGTTGTATTGACTTTCCTCGTGTCCTCAGCTTTGATCTGTATAGTTTTTAAAGGCAACATTTGAATCACTTATATTCAGAAGACAGTGGTAATAGTTTTAGAAATTGTTTATGTATTCCCCACTACCAACAATACATGGTACTGGCAATACTGTTTTTTATCTTGTCAATCTGTCAACAATGTGCTATAGCCACTAATAATCAATATTTTCATGTATACTTTCAGGTGCTATATTTAAAAATCCCAGGGTTCATGTGTACAGGGAGAAGTAAAACTCTATGGAAATCAACCAAGGGGGAGGGGGTAGACGGAAGGGACAAAAATCTATATAATGAATGGGTACTGTGCACACTATGTGGGTGGTGGGCATACCTTTGGCTGGGACTCAAGCATTGCAAAAAAACTAAGGCATTTGTACCCCTTAATATTTTGAAATAAAAAGAATAGAAAATCCCAGACTTCATATATAGAAAATTATGAAGTAATTTATAACTTTTTTGTTTTTAATTCTTGCTACTTTTATTCATTTGTGCTTCTCCTTTTTAAAAACATCTGACCTACTTCAAAGCTGACAGTTACCTGGATTTTTATTATAGTGTTCAAAATTACGAAGTTTTCATGGGGGTGTATTTATGGGCATTTAGCAACTTACTAATAGGTAATGTTCTAAAAGTTTGTCAATTGGAATAGATATTCTTTTTTTATGAGAAAACTATTTGTTTGTTTGGGGTTCATTGAGGAGACAATGAATTAGGTTACACTGCTTGCATTTGTTAGTTAAAGTCCCTCTTACAGCTGTGGCTTGCCCCCAAGAGGTGTGCCATACAGTGTAACCCTCATCCCCCTCACTCCTCCATTCTCCCCACTTCTTCGTTCTCCCTCCCCCCACCTTGAATGGATTTGAGTTTTTCACTTACGTGGGTATGTATTAGATCGTCTGTTGGATTCATATAGGAATTGAGTACATTGGATTCTTGCTTCTCCATTCTTATGACACTTTACTAAGAAGAATGTGTTCCAATTCAGGCAAGGTTAATACAAAGACTATTTTTTTTTTTTAGATTGCTCATGTCCCATTTATTTATTTTTTGGTATTGCTACAATTGCTAAGGGGGTCTTCTTCATAAAATCTTTTCCCAGGCCAATATTGTCAAGAGTTTTCCCCATCTTTCTTCTAGAATTTCTATCATTTCATGTCTTTTTTAAAAAATTTGAGATTAATATGAGGGTACAAATGTTTAGGTTATATTGTTTGCATTTCTAAGGTAAAGTTCAAGTTGTAGTTGAGCCCTTCACCCAGGGGGCATGCTGAACCCTGGCACATTGTGTAGGGTCCAATCACCCTCCCGGCCAATCACCCTCCCTCCTTCCCTCTCCTCTCTTCCTGCTTTCCCCTCCCCCTTGTTATCCTTTACTTGTGTTTTTCTTTCTCATAGGCATGTAGTTGTTTATATATTGGTTTCATATTAATATATTGAGTACATTGGATACTTTTTTCTACTCTTGAGGTACTTCACTAGGAAGAATGTATTTCAACTCCATCCAGGTAAGCACAAAAGATGTAAAGTCTCCATCTTTTCTTATATAGATCACAGTTTGTTCATCTATTCATGGGTTGATGGGCCCTTGGGGTGCTTCCACGTCTTGGCAATTATGACTTGAGCTGCAATAAACATTCTGGTGCAAATGTCCTTGTGGTAAAATGATTTTTGTTCTTCTGTGTAAATACCTAGGAATGGGATTGTGGGATTAAATGGAAGGCTGACTTTTAGCTCTTTGAGAATTCTCCATACTTCTTTCCATAGAGGCTGTATTAGTTTGCAATCCCACCAGCATTGCAAAAGTGTTCCCTTCTCTCCACATCCACACCAGTATGTGAAAATTCAGGACTCTGTTAATGTGGGCTAATCTCCCTGGAGTTAGATCGTGTCTCAGAGTGGTTTGATTTGCATTTCTGTGATGATTAGGGATGATGAGCATTTTTTCATGTCTTTGTTGGCCATTCATCTGTTTTTTTCAGAGAAGGTTCTGTTCAAGTCTCTTGCCCAATGACAAATGGGGTTTTTTGCTCTTTTCTTGTTGATTAATTTGAGTTCTCCATAGATTGTAGTAATCAGCCCTTTGCAGATTCATGGACTGCAAATATCTTCTCCCATTCCAAAGGCTGTCTGTTTGCTTTAGTACCCTTAGCTGTGCAGAAACTTTTTAGCTTGATCGTGTCCCATTTGTTTATTTTTGGTGTTACTGCAATTGCCAAGAGAGTGTTCTTCATAAAATCTTTTCCCAGCCAATTTTGTCAAGAATTTTCCTCACACTCTTGTCTAGAGTTCTTATTGTTTTGTGTCTTAAGTTTTATTTAGTTAAAGTCAATTTATGTCAGTGGTGAAAGGTGCAGGTCCAATTTCAGTCTTCTATATGTCACTTAACAGTTCTCCCAGCACTATTTTTAAAATAGGGATTCTTTTTCCCAGTGCATGCTTTTGTTTGGTTTATGGAATAGATATTCTTAAAGAAACCATGTAATAGATGGTTATTTGGTTCCTTGGGCAACTTATTGAAATCTATTACCCCATGATATGGCTGTATAATACTATTAATGGTGGTGTAGTAGCTAACTACTGTCTGTTATATGGTTTTGAAATCTCATTTTGAAATTTTTCACAGCATTATTTTGATGAATGCTTGATAGTGGGATTTAACTTTTCCTACATCATTCTGTCAGTGCACACACAGAAGAAATAAAAGAAATACTTCAGATGGAACTTGGGAGTTTAAGAAGACTTCTTGAAGTCCCAACTGTGGAAAGAAAGTAACTGGGTATCCTGGTTGAAATAGGAAGAAATGGGTAAACCCTTGTGGCCCTGGTATGCAGATGTATGTTTGTTCATATGTGTCAGGCTTTCAATTGGAGGTCTATGCATTTTGGGAGTTAAGAAAGGGTGTTTTGTAACTTTACACTGATGAGCCAAGGAGTGGAGAAACTCAGAACTTCTATTCATTCACCATGCCTCACAGTACATTGCAAATGTTTTCATTGTATGTCTTTTACTTACTCCACCACCCTGCCCCCCCAATTTTGGCTCTTTATTTTTAAATGGTAGCACTGGTGAGAATAATTGAATTTCTAATATCAAAACAGTTTTGAGATAGATTATTTCATAGGTCTTAGATAGAATGATACATGCTTATAGGAAGTAGCTGAGGTTGACTCAAAATTAAATATTCTTAAATATAGGACAGTTCGTCCAAATGAAGGATAGTTATTGTTTAATTACAGTATGACCTTTAAAGGCCATGTGTTTATAAGAAAGTCATAGATTATAGAAAAGTTATTTGGTCATAGATTATGGAAAAGTTATTTGGTCACATCTAAAAAACACCATCTTGAACCTCAGCAATTTTGAATTGTACTGGCTTCTTTTACTTTAACCCCAGCTAATTGCATTTTTTTATTGCCAATGGGGAAGTACGAAAGGAAGGAGAGTAGAAGAGAAAACAATGAGAGGAGTGATATTTAAAAGTCTCTAAAGATTTATCAGTTTAGAGAAAACAGTTTGATGAGGTATGAGCAAAATGGAGAGTTTCCCAAGGAAATACATCAGCTCACTGCAGGAGGAGTGCTTGGCAATAGAAACCATTTATTTTTATTAACCTGGAGTATTTTTTTTTTAAACCTAGAAACATTTGGCAAACTGAAAACTCAACTGACTTCATGCCCACCAAGTAAAACATCTAATTCTTCATCATCTAAGTACATGTTTCTGTTACTCATAAACAGAGTTATCAGTTGTATATGTTGCAGTTGATAGACGTAGCAGTGACAGAAGCCAACAATGAGATCAAACTTATAAGCACCCTATAGTAAACTCCTTAAATTACTTATATTTTGTTGCCAGTGGTACTTCCAAGGAATAAGAACTGTAGAGATTTCTGTGCAATGACTGGTTTACTTTAACACAGTTTGATTGGCTCTGTTCCTGTTCGTGTTTTCTTTGGCTGATAGAAATTAATGGTACGTTAATTCCATTGCCTGTTTTGATAAAATAATTATGAAGATACATTTTGTACTCATATAATATATAATAGATAATATATTATATGAGTACAAAATGTATCTTCATAATGATTTATTATATATTATCTATTATATAATATATAATAGGTATAATATATAATCTATCAATAGAATACATATTAAGTGCTTAATGGTGCCAGGTATTGTGTCAAATACATATATTTAATTTAACTATTAATATATACACACATGTAAAGAGAGAAAAAGAGAGTTTTCTCACTTAATTCTCATATTTAGCCTGTGAGGTAGAAAATGTTATTGTACCCATTTTTTATAATTGAGGCTGAGAGGTAATTTAGACTTTCCCAAAAGCAGCACAGTAAATGACAGAGATAGAATTCATGTTAAGGTTTGGTTTACTCAGTGACCATGTTCTATTCCTCAACTCTAATAAATTCTTAGTTTTGGCTTAAAAAATTAATTGCTTTTGTGGACAGTATGTATAACAAAGCAAAGAAAAACAGACATTTAATGAAAATTGCCATACATTTTTAATAATGTAAATTTAAACTTTTTGATGATAATTTCCTCCCTGCAAAGGAAAAGGAAGGAAGGAAGGGAGGGAGAGAAGGAAGAGAAAAAAAGAAAAGAAAAAAAAAACAGAAGAAGACCTCTCTAGAGCCATATTAGAAAAACTTGCTATTCTTTTAAAATTCATAAGTAATTAAATCTTATAAAAGTTTTCTTTTAAGGAAAAATAAATAGATACACATGGAATTAAATCTTATGCTGCAGGCCAGTATGTTTTAGCAACTCAGAGGAACTCAAACATGAATGAAGAGTGGAATTTTCCTTTCGTTTTCTGCAGTGACTATGTGTGTTGAAGACAAAAAGAAGGAAAAAATGACTGTCGTGCCTGGTTTTGAAGAAAAACTTGTTTATGTATGTAATACATTGGAGAAATTGTTTGGGCTCACTTTGCAGAAATAGGATTACCAAAATTCTTAACTAAGGTGTAGAGCTATTGGATCCATGAAACTAAGTCAAAAAAAGAATGGGTATTTGTGAAGGTATTTCACTTACCTCATTTTTCCAGTCCCTCTCTGTAAAATAGGAAGTATTATAAAAAGAAAATAACGATTACAGTTGGCTTTTATGACCTCTTTTTTCCTTTCCCATTCCCTGCTACATTTCTGAGTTTAACAGTAGACAGTTTCTGTCTCTGTTTCTTACTGTCTCTTCTCTCTTATTATCTTGTCTCTCCTCTCTCCTTTCTTTCCTCTCCTCCTCTTCTCTCCCCTTCTCTCCTTGTCATTTACTCTACTCCTTTCATTTTATGTTCTATTACATGCGATACTTAGAATGTTCATCATAACCTTCATTCAAAAGGTGAATCTACAGTCTTCTAAGTAAGGTGCAAATTTGTTTGTGCTTGTTAAAAGGGTGATCAAGAAAAAAATAGCATCCTTTCTGGTTTCTTGCCTCTCTTTTTTCAGTATCTCAACACACATTTTTAGAAAGAAATCTGTGGTCCTATTTCTGGAAAATATAGAAATGTTATCTTCTACTTTGTATCTTCTCAGGAGTATGATTTGTCTATGGTTGTTGTCTAACCATTAGAGAAAACCAAAGATTCTGCACTAAAAATGGGCATTGATCCAGACACTTCTGCTATACTAACTATAAATATAACTTTGTAATCATACTTTTACACAAGGAGATGGACTTGTTTGATATGTAGGTTGCTATGTAATGCTGCCCCAGAGGAGAAATGAAAATAGGCAGGTGTACTAGATCTAAGCCTCATTGAACTCAAGGTCAGGATTCTAAAACCAGCCTCCTCAAGGTTACTCAGACTAGGTGGAATAGGATGAACATGGATTTATGGTACTACTACAAAAATGTACTTTTAAGGTTTGGCACCCATAGCTCAGTGAGTAGGGCACTGACCACATACACGGAAGCTGGCAGGTTCGAGCCTGGCCCAGGGGCCTGCTAAACAACAATGACAACTGCAACCAAAAAATAGTCTTGTGGTCACTTGTAGTCCCAGCTACTCGGGAGGCTGAGGCAAGAGAATCACTTAAGCCCAAGAGTTTGAGGTTGCTGTGAGCTTTAATGCCACATCACTCTACCAAGAGCGACATAGTGAGACTCTGTCGCAAAAAAAAAAAAAAAGTACTTTTGAGGCTAGAGGAAGGTAGTACTTTAGGCACTGGTATGGTGCAATAAGAACATGAGCAATAATAGGTACATACTGAAATTTGTTGAGGAAGTTCCTCAATAATTCTGTGGGTTATGAATAAGGATCTAAAAAGCTTATAGACACCTGGCTGTAACCATTTTAAACAAATGAACAAATATACAAGTCATGGGACAATTTGAGATGTGTTGGTAGGCAGAGTGAGTTGTAGATCAAGAAATAAAGTGTGTGTATATGCAGATAAGATGAGAGAGGAAGGAGAATAATAATCACTCTTAGTTGGGAAAGAATTTGGAGTTGGTGAATTACATATAAGTTGAAGTTTCTCTGATTTATTTGAGTCTAAAGGAATAGACTTTGGTATTCCACCTATTTATCCATTTTAATGTGAATATTAGGTAGTTCTATACATTTTAAGATATGGATTCTATTCTCAACTAAGGATTCTTCTGAGTCTTGGGATCATATAATACTATCAAGATATCACCTCCCTATAACAGCTTAGGTTTTAGTCGTTACTAAGGTGATAAATTAATTTTCAAGATGGGGCAAGTGCAGCAAAAATTATAAGTATGATTTATATGTGGAAGTTAACTTTGTTTTGTCCTGTGACTTTGGGCTTTAAATCTAACCAGGGTCAGACTCTTTGGTCACAAGAAGGAAATGGCTGAAATACATTTCTAGCAATCCATAATCCATTTGGGCAAACCTCAAACCATTCTTTATCTCTCTTACTACCACTATTAAAAATTTGTTTATTCACCAATTTCTAACAAAGATATATACTTCACTTCTGGCTATCTTTAACGTTTTATTAAATAGTCTCATCAAATATTTGCAGAGTGGAAGCCAATTGGGTAGACAGTGTCAGAATAATTTTATAACAACTTGTTTTAGGACATATTTTGTGGGTCGTGTTTGCAGGGTAAGAGGAAGGAAGGGGACTAACTTTTATTGGATATGTACATATGGTATGTCATTTAATTCTTGTAAGAACTATGTGAAATGATAATTACATTTGGATAAAGAAACTTTGGAATCAGGCAACAACACTATTAAAAGAATAAAATTGCCATAGATTCTTATGTAAAGAGCAGTACTTTAAGAAGATGTCAAGTTATCTTTGCCATTTTAGTGGGCTGAATGGAGTAATAAGTAGGATATACAGACATAAATGAGAAAATCTGAAGGATAACACGTGAACCATTATGATTTGCCTTATCTCCAGAGTGAATTATGGAAAATAATGCATATAAAGGAGGAAATAATACTGTAATTAGTGTTATTTTATAACATACTATCTCAGAAAAGACAAAGATTCATTTTCAGCCCAAGTAGATAAGGGAGTTTTAGTAGAACCACAACATAAACTAATTTTTTTATTATTTATTTATTTATTTTTTATTAAATCATAGCTGTGTACATTGATATGATAACTATTTTTGACATGTTCATTTTATTTGGCTCCTAGGAAATGGATCTTTTGATAGCAAAGACTTAGATGAACAACTATATCCTAAAATAGCTTATATTTTTCACATTTTCTACTTCTTGCTCTCCCAGTTCAAATTTCATTAGATATTAATTACTAAATTTTAAGCAAAATACTTAGAAAAATAGTTAAGGCCAAATGTTTTCTTAAAAAATGGAAACTATCTTTTTTTTTTTTAATTTGTGGAGATTTTGTCAAGTATCTAGCACTGTGGTTGATTTATAACAGGTTCTACATAAATATTATTGAAATGAAATGTAGAAATAAATATGTGCATGTTCATTAATTCATTATTTTTTTATTTAGTCAACAGATATTTACTAAAGGCTTAATATGTTCCAAGAAAACATGTTTAAGATTTAAATGTGAATAGTGTGCTAAAGCTAATTTTAAAGTAGGTTAAAACTCTAATGGAGAGAAATTATGATAACGTTAATCTTAGAATTGAGATAGGAATGGAATAAGGTACACATAAATTTGAAACTTGCCAGGAAGAATGGGGAGAAGGATTTATTGAGTAGGTTAACATTTGAACTGCCTCTTTTTGGATTAATAGAGTTACCTGGAGGAAATGTGAAGGGGGAGAAGAATACTGTAAGCTGAGAATATACTACTACGTATTTGTAAAAGCACCTAGACATTAAAAGGCCCTGGTATGTTTTGTGAATTGTAAAAAGTTCATTATGACTGCTTCATGTGGAGCAGCGGTGGGCAAAAGGATAAGGCTGAAAAGATATACTTGAGATTTTGGTGGTATAATTGATTATCTCCTGATACGAACCTGGAAAATGCTTAACTTGAACTAATTAATTTTAATAAGATGTGTGTTTTTTGAGGGAAATACCCATTTTATTAAATATACCTTATAGTGCCTTCCCTGCAGCAGGTGACATATTATGTTGTTGAAGTGGTGAAGTGTAGAGTGTGTTTTCATATGAAAGGACTTTGGAATGGTATTTAGAAACTTACTAATCACTTTTCTTTGAGTTGCTTTTTGAATTTTCTTAGACTTTGCTAGCCAATTAATTCACTACAGCAACAATAATAAAAAAAATTCACTACAGCAACTTGTAGGTTAATCGATGGTTCTAAATTCTAAGAGGTAAAGACAGAGTGCTTATAATTTTTATTTATATTTAATAATTTATATTTACATTTTAACAGAAAAAGATAAATTTGCAAAATATGTGAATACATTTCATCTTGATAGCTTCATGAAAATGTTAGTTGGGCATAACTTTATAACTTTGGTCTCTTTATTTTTCTGTACTACATGATACATACTTGTAAGGCTTTTTTGTTCTAGATTCAGGTTTCATTTTCACACAAGGAGAAGGTCAGGGTTTCCAGTATTTGTTGTTTAATTTTTCTTTTCTTCAGAGAAACACTGCAGAGGCTTCAGGCTTTATTTTAGAGACATTTTAGTTTCTTCAACTCTAAATTGTTTGGATAGGTCACTACCAGGTAATAGAGAACACGATGTACTTTACAAGTTGCAAAGTTTTCCACTAAACATTAGCAGCAGTGAAAATCGTTGGAGAAACAACTAATTAATCTCTGCTCCTTTACAGCTGTTTAATGCAATGCATAAATAAAAGTCCTGTTAAATTAATTAATGATTTCAATTATGAACTTTTCTCCAAAATGTTATGATTCATATCAGGCTGATAATGCAGTGACCTGGGAGTGTGAAATCTGTGTTATGAAGAGAGTCGCCAGTTAATTGATTCACAAATTATTTAAACTTTGTTGCACCCAAGGGAGTGCTCAGTTTCATGACAGTCATTCCTTAAAGTGTACAAACTTCTTTTTCACCTTAAGAATGTCTTCAGTTATTAAGCATGATAAAATACCAGTATGTTTCTGGAGCTGTGAGTAATCTTAACATTTATGATTTATTACAGAATTTGTAGGTGACTATGTGGAGATTAAATCTATTGTGGAAGGAGAAAGGTCTTAGGTAAAATTGTCAGTGATTCTCTTTTGTGGCAGTTTATCAGTGTTTTTAAATAGTTTTCTATTAAATAATTTTCCAAGTATCACTCCTTAAAATTTTTTTGCATTTGCTACATATCGAAAATTTTAAAGAAATGCAGTGGTAAATAACACACTATAAATTGATTTGATAATTGGTATTTGAAGCATTTGGATTGCTGGTATGTAGGTCTAAATTGATGCCAGCCTTAAGTGTTTGAGAGGTTGCTGACTTCTCAGTGCAAGAGCATCAGTTTCTATAGGATATCTTGAGTCCTTTTAATAGCATAAAGGAAAAAATTAAGAGTCATATATACTTGCTTCCAATCTGATTATTTTACCCATAGCTTAAATAACAACTAAGAGTGTATATATGTACAAAGAGAAAGGAAGGAATCAATAATATCATTAATATTTTATAATACATTTATTAAAGTTTTATTAATGTTTTTATGTTGAGCTTGGGCTGATTACAGAGTAGATGATATGGCCATCAGTGAGAATCCTTTCTTGAGTGTCCATGCCTAATTTAGGTGGAAGGGAAATAGGTGGTACACAAGGAAAGATTCTTAAGCAGGGAGAGAGAGCAGCAGGAAGGTCTTTGGACATGAATGGCGGTTATATTGTTAGTGGCCCCTGGAATCTCTTTTGTTCTACACACATATTTGTGCTTAATGACTATGAAAAAGTCCAGGGCTTTTAGAGTGGCTGAACAATATCCTTAGCAGTTTCATTCCAGTTTGATAGACACTATAAAAAATTCATTTTTCACTTAATATGAAAAACAAAGTTCCTTTGGAGAAATTTGTCTTTCAGCTCTGAACACAGTTGTTTATTTACAGAATGGAGCAGGAAGCTTGTATTCTGGATAGACGGTGTGTTTACTGATTTTACTTGTCCTGGTAACTCTTCTGTTTTACTTCTCTAAAAATTTTTTTTTTTGATCTAAGAAAATAGCCCAAAGAGAAGACAAATAGAGAAACAGTATTATTAAAAATAAGTTTATCTTTGTTAAACTTGCTGCAGGGCAAAAAGAAATGGACTTGAAAAGGAAGTAAATTTATACTAATTTTTGCATTGTAGGGAATGTACTATTTTAGACACTGACTGACTGCTTCTGTTTTCTAAAATTAAGGAGCCTATAATCTCAGCACCATTAACAAGTGCTGTCATTCAGATACACAGTGTCTGGCTGATTTAAATAAAATGAAATGAAGATAGTTGTTTCTGGTCCCTTGGCTTCACTCATTGCCATAAACATATGCTCTGCGTCCCGCTTCTTTCCATCTTATTTATGACTTTAATTTGTTGTGTGGGCTGCGCTAGAAATTAAATTTAATATAATTCTCCAAGGGACCCTGTCATATAATAACATGGTAATTTCTGTGTATCCTTTTGAAAAATGAGGAAATTAATTCTTCCTGACATGTTCTAATTATTCCAGTGTGAACGGCAAATCCGTTTTTCCTAGCCCCTGAAGTGTTATAGGCAAATGGCTGGTGTTCAAAGCTGAGGTGCTAATGCTGACCAGCAGTGCGTTTAATTTGAAACATGAGCAGACACCTTTCAACACACCTTTGTAATATTGGAGTACTTTACAGAAATTAATTCACTACTTATTTGGCAGCTTAGCCTTGGGGTTATGTTTTTTTATTCATCAATACCATAGACATGTTAGCATAATGTCTCCTGTTTCCTTCTATGCTTGGTGTCTGTGTATGGAACTAAAAGTGTGCAATGGATAGTTTAACTGTATGAACGAAGGAGAATACAGACACTTCAGAAATGCCAGTTGTATGCCAAATACTTTATAGAGAGGTGTAGCAAGGTCTTGAATGTTAAACCTAATTATAGTCTATGGTTACCAGCTTTAACTGAAATTACATGGTGTAAGAATTATTGGGACAATCTTGCTTTGAAAAGACAACTGTATACTCTGTTGCCCTGTTGTAAATTTTAGTTGTAGAAATCCAGTTTCTTACCTGGGAATGATACCTGAAAAGACAGTTTGTGAACAAAATTTATGGAATGGGAATCTCAAGGTCTGAACTCTGCCAGGAAGGAAATAGCTATACCTTTGGAGATAAAGGATTAAAGCCATATTTTTGGTGCTATTGGCCATGTAAGTTGCATAATTCATTATTCATTTGGATCGATTGGAAGGTGTACATATTATTCCTTAGAGTAATTACAAAAATAATGTATTTTATCTGTAATCTTTATTTTAAAACTAGCCATTATATTTGTTTCTTTAACCAGCTCAATCATTTGTGTCAATGCTGATACAACTCTTTTATTTTAGTGAGCAATAGATAAGTGCTATTTCACATTGGCTATTTATTGTTTTAAAAATTAATGCATGAAATCCTAGTTAAAATAGAAGATAGAAATGTAATTAAACTTAAATAATAAAATGGTGTTTGGAGTGGCTATAACTGAGGCTCTCTGTTATATTACACTTTCTTTAAATTTTAACTTAAATAGGAGAAATGGGAATTGTTGAAAAATTGTTCTGATAAATAGCATTAATATTATCCATAGTTTTTATGCTGACCATTCAGCTGCTAGATATTTTATTTTATTCTTTCCATCAGTCTACCAAAGTCTACTATCAGATTTAGATTATGGGCAAGGAAGAACGTGGTTAAGACTTCTCTGTCTTGGCTTTCCCTTATAATTAGACTGATGAAAAGCATGGGTTTCTTTTGGCTGGGAATTGGGGAGAACATAACAACATACTTCTTTCTATTCAAGTGCATGCTTTTGTACTGTTCTTGTTCAAGGAAGGTTTTTCTAAAATTATTTCTGTGGGTTTGTAAGGGTAGGAGATGGAAGAGGAAATTGGGAAGGAAGGAGAGAGCAAGGGTATCCCTTCCTGGACCAATAGACTATATACATTTCTCAAGATTTCCTGATTATATACTTCTCCTTTATGTCCTAGGGAAGAAAGGGATATCTGTCCATCTGGCCTTTCTTCTGGTCCTTTTTTCCGCCAATATTACAGAAGGATTAGCACCATAGAGCAGAGACAGGCTAGACCAGATACTTGTCCTTATTAGACTACATCTTGTTAAGATCCTTGATATACCATTTATATAGGTTCTACAAAAGAACAGCAGATTTTTCTCTATTCCTAATATTCTTCAAAATAAGAGATCCTTAAAAAGTTGTTGACCAGATTAAAATAAGCTGCTCATATGTGCAATTACGCATATACCTAGTTCCGTTCTCTTTCTAGGAAAGAAACTGCAAACATTTTTACATGCTTCCATCTCAGGATGCTGCCATCAGTGTGTCCAGCAAAATAAGTGAAAAGAGGTAAATATCCCCAATTTTGAACTTTTTTCTTTTAAAATGTTACTTAGGTTCAGTTTCTGGTTATTTTAATTTTTAAAAATATCTTATTATAATTTCAAATTAATGTATATGAAAATATTTACACTTAATTTCTATGTAATTTTTACTTGACATAACTGTTAAATTTTACTTAAAAATAAACAAGTTGTAGTTTATTTATTTTGCATATATATGTATACACACATATGTACTCATACACAAACACACGTACTTATAAAAGGCTTATACTTGATTTCTCTCTCCTCATTCAACTTTTTGATACTTTCTTTTTATGCCAGTAGGTTCATTTCATAAAGAAAACTGATTCGTTTTGTAGCTTATCCAATTTTGTTTACTGATGACTATAGTTTAAAATAAGATTTACTTCATGCTTACACGTGCATATCTTTTTATGGCAATAATAACAACTAACATGTATCGACCAAATGCTATTTGTCACACACTGTACTAAATCTCTTTGCATGAATTGTCACATAAGAAACTGGAAGGAACTCACACATATATGTACACACACACATTTACATATATATATATAAAACATACACATAGTGAAAAGAGTTATGTATGTATATATATGTATATGTATATGTGCATATAAATGTGTATGTGTTTTTATATATACACACATATGCATTTTTACATATATATGTAAAAATTTACATATGTTATAACTTTTTTGTATATAAACACATATGTGTATTTTTTCCATTTTATATACCTATATATAAATATATACACACACATATATGTATTTTTTTTCAGTTTTAGGAATGAGGAAACTGAGCACAGACAGGTTAAAAAATTTTACCAAAATTTTATAGTTTACAGGTGGAAGAATGAATATTTTAACTTATCAAGGGCTTAGAACAGTAATTCACACATAGTAGGCCTTCAATGAATGTTAGTTGCTATTCTTGTTTTTGTGGTAGAGTGCTGTAGGTCCTAAATTTCAACTAATATTAGTTGATTCTATTATTATGAATAAGATTAGAAGACTTCCTCAAGAGAAGCTGATTTAGAAACTAAACTAGTTGGTCTTTAAACCCAGCTTTTGAAACTTGGTATTTATGAGAGCTTCACTCTTAATTCATATAAACAGATTATTTTTTGAGATTATTTTTAGGAATTGCAAGGTATATAAAATGTCCCTGCTGTCATGGAGCTTACACCCACCTGGTGAGGGTGGGTGGGGAGCATCAGAAAATATGTAATGATTATATTACTAGGTAGAGTAAGATTAATTTTATTTTATATTTTAGAATAGTTCAGGAGATAATTTCCAACACCTTTACATTCTTAAATGAGCCCACAGTCTAGACCATATTTTATGCTTGGTTCATGCAGAAAGCTAAGATTCCATGAATGGACAATAGTTTTGAGACACAGTAAGGTGCAGTGATTTCATACACACTGAATTTAAGGAGCTAATTGTACCAATATGAGGAGATATCAGTAAAGATAATAGCAATGTGACATTTACTGAAAACTTCTTTCGCAAGAGGCACAGAATTGTGCTGAAGACACATTTTCTCATCTAATCCTTCCAACGACCCAATAAAGTAGGTATTTATTATTATTATTATTATTTTTATTTTTTTTATTAAGTCAAATACACATAGATCATGAATACATTTATGCATATGTGGGGTACAATGTGTTGATTTTTTTTTATACAATCTGACTTGGTTAGATCAAACTAGTTAACATCACTTTCACCTCATTTACTTGACTATTGTGCTAAGACATTTATGTTCTACACTTGACAGATTTGACTTGTACCCTCATCATATGCTCCATATGTGTGTTCCTGCCTTTTACCCTCCCTCTGTCAAACCTCCCCACACCCCTCCCTTCCCACTCCATTTTTCTTCTTCACCCTGGGCTATAGTTGTGTTCCTTTTGGAAGAAGTTTGGAGAACACTCAGGAATCTAAAAATTGACCTGCCACTGGATCCTGCAATTCCTCTGCTAGGAGTATATCCAAAAGACCAAAAATCACTTTGAAAAAAAGATATTTGCACCACATTATTCATTGCAGCTCAGTTTGTAATAGCCAAGTCATGGAAGAAGCCCAAGTGCCCATTGACCCATGAATGGATTAATAAATTGTGTATACATATACCATGGAATACTATGCAGCCTTAAAAAAGATGGAGCCTTTACCTCTTTTATGTTTACATGGAGGGATCTGGAACATATTCTCCTGAGTAAAGTGTCTCAAGGATGGAGGAAAAAGTATCCAATGTACTCAGCTCTTCTATTAAACCTACTTATATTTACTTATGCTTTCTTATGAAAGGCATTTGTTATTATACTAACCCTATTTTACAGATAAGGAAACTAAGGCTTGGAGAGATTAAGTATTTTACCTGAAGTTGCAGAATTAGTAGGTGACTGAGCTGGGACTTAAAATTAGGTTGCATGATGCTATGCTCTTAATCACAAAATTGTACTGTGTAGAAGTACGAGTAGGGAAAGCAGATGAGTGCTCTGGGTTAGAGATGTAGTTAACTGCAAAGGAGGGATAGTTAAATCCATGGAATTAGATTGTATCTCCCCACAGGTGGTGGGTGGTGGTGGGGAAGAGAGAGAAAGAGAGAGACAGAGAAGGAAAGAAGGAAGCAAGGAAAGAAGGAAAAAGGAAAGAGCAAGGGAGGGGGAGAGAGAAAGAACAATCTAAGGTTGAAACTTTGGGGAAATGGTGAAAGGGAAGGGAAGAGGAGCAGTGAAAGAACAACAGAAAATTAGTCAAAGAATAAATAGGAAAGTTTTTATGTTGTGAAAGTCAGAAGAGGAAAGAATTTCAGTAACAAGGGAGGGACTGATAGAAATCATTGTTGATTTGATAACAGCTGTATCAAATATTGTTGAGAATTTTTGATGAGGATTTGTCAATCAGAGCTTGTTGGCCAGAGCTACTTGGCAAAGGATTACGTTGTGAAGATGATGAAGAAGTGGTGTAGAGGGATGGAACACTTTCTAAAGAACTGTGGTACCAAAGGAAGCAAGGATCTGGAGCAGTCCCTTAACAGAGAGAGACCACTGAGAAAAGGCTCTCTTGGGGGGATAAGTAGGACATAATGATGTTTGTAAACAGAGAGAAAGCAATCAGGAAAAGAAAGAGATGGAGGAAAAAACTGAATGAAGAGACCAAAAAGGGAGAAGAACATTTTCTTTTCTGCTTGAAATAGTTTTGCTCAAAGACTTTTGATAGATGTTTTAGTTTCCTAGGGCTGCTGTAACAACATTAAGTTTATTTGTTTCACAGATGTGGAGGCTAGATGTCCAAAATCAAGGTGTTGGCAGAGCCATTCTCGCTTTGAAACCTGTGGAGAATCTTTCATTATTTCTTCTTAGCTTCTGCTGGTTTGATAGCAGTCACTGGCTCTTCTAGATTCAAATTTTATGATTTTACAACTAATAGATTTTATTATCACATAGTTTATATTCTTAAAGGGAAACTTGCATACAGATTTTATGCTTTGACTGTTAGCCTGCGAATTGGTGTTTTATGTATATATCATTATGCAAAACAATTTAAAGATAATTTGGAATTTGCAAAATATATAGAACAAGCAATTAAAAACAAGTCTAAAAATATGCTCTAAGGCTAACTTTTCAGTTCTTAAAACCATAATCCTTTTTAGAAGGAATTAAATTTGATTACATTTAAAATCATGTGACTTAACAGAAATACATATACATATGCAAATTGCACTGTGAACAATTATTGGAATTCATATGTTTTCATTTTTAATCAATAGTTATTTTCCTTGATATTGCAGGAAAACATTGAAGAAATATACATGCAATTTCACTGACAGTGCAGATGAGTTCTCAATTAATAACTTTAAGTTTCAGTTGTGATAAATATTATTTATCTTGAATATTGGATTATGAGGCTGCATAATAGTTATATATTTATGGAAGTTGGTTTATTTAACCAGTTTAATATGTAAGATTGTTACTGTCAAATGTTTAATATAATATCTAATATAAATCTGAACACTAAAAATCACCAAGGTAAAATATATTTTTAAATCTTTATGACTGTCATTTTTTCTGTTACTGATTTTATAAATTAAATTATAGTATTTTTCTCTAAGTATTTTTTTTTTTTTTGTAGAGACAGAGTCTCACTTTATGGCCCTTGGTAGAGTGCCGTGGCATCACACAGCTCACAGCAACCTCCAACTCCTGGGCTCAAGCAATTCTGTTGCCTCAGCCTCCCAAGTAGCTGGGACTACAGGCGCCCGCCACAATGCCCGGCTATTTTTTGGTTGCAGTTCAGCAGGGGCTGGGTTTGAACCCGCCACCCTTGGTATATGGGGCCGGCGCCCTACCGACTGAGCCACAGGCACCGCCCTTCTCTAAGTATTTTTAATGTTTAGTTTATATTGACTATACCGATGGCTTCTTGAGACAAATATTTGATATAGTTTCAATTTACTTACAAAACATTTATGTTTTTTAAAATATTTTTTGAGACAGAGTCTCAAGCTGTTACCCTGGGTAGAGTGCTGTGGCATCATAGCTCACAGCAACCTCCAACTCTTGGGCTCAAGCAATCCTCTTGCCTCAGTTTTTCTATTTTTAGTAGAGACGGAGGTCTCACTTTTTGCTCAGGTTGGTCTTGAACCTGTGAGCTCAAGCTATCCACCCACCTCGGCCTCCCAGAGTGCTAGGATTATAGGCGTGAGCCACCACTCCCGGCTACAAAACATTTATTGAGCACTTGCTTGTTACCCAGGTATTCGCTAAGGATTAATGACACAAACCTAAACAGGAAAGGGCCTTTTTTACTTCGTAGGCTAGAGGAGGAGATGAGGTGGATATATAAACAATTATAATACAATATAATATATTGCAGTAAAGGTCTATATAAAAGCTATGATAGAAACTAAGAACAGTTATAATGGAAATTTTCATCTAAGCAGTGACTTTGAGTCCCTATTGATAGAACAGCAGGAGTTCAAAGGAAGAGCAAACTTCATGTTGGCAGAATCTATGCCTTGCTCACTAGTCTGTCTTCTGCACCTAGAATAATGCCAGACACATAATAAGCTTTAGTAACTTTAAAATTTTTTTTATTTTTGCATTTTTTGGCTGGGGCTGGGTTTGAACCTGCCACCTCCAGCATATGGGGCTGGTGCCCTACTCCTTTAAGCCACAGATGCTGCCCCAGCTTTAGTAACTTTAAAAAATTTTTTTGAATCAGTCTGGAGAGATAGGAAGAGCAAAGGACATTCTAGAAGTAGGAAAAACATGAAAAAAGTATGAAGACATCAAAATTCATGGCATATGTGAAGACTTATGATTTGGTTTATTATGGCTGAAATGAAGGTTATGAGGAAGATGCACTAAAATCAAATGACTAAGAGCGTGTACTTTGAAATCAGTCAGATGAGAGTTTGAATCTTAACTTCATCTTATATTACCTTTAAGACAGACTTAAAATGTTGAGCCTGTTTTCCTATTTTAAAATATAATTAATAATATATATTTATAACGATGTTTACAAATTGCTGGCGATAGTGTCTGGCAAATTTAAAGCATTAAAAAAATTGGCTTGGCACCTATGTAGCACAGTGATTTC
Organism: Nycticebus coucang; assembly: GCF_027406575.1. NCBI lineage: Eukaryota > Metazoa > Chordata > Mammalia > Primates > Lorisidae > Nycticebus > Nycticebus coucang. The sequence continues at coordinate 47,893,089 of NC_069793.1, forward strand.
AATGCCAGCCACATACACTGAGGCTGGTGGGTTCGAACCCGGCCCAGATCAACTAAACAACAATGACAACTGCAACAAAAAATAGCCAGGTGTTGTGGTGGGCGTCTGTAGTCCCAGCTACTTGGGAGGCTGAGGCAAGAGAGTCACTTAATCCCAAGAGGTTGAAGTTGCTGTGAGCTGTGACACCACAGCACTCTACCAAGGGTGACGGTAATGAGACTTTGTCTCAAAAAAAAAAAAAATTATTGGTCAGGTGCAGTGGCTCCTGCCTGTAATCCTAACACTCTGGGAGAGTGAGGCAGTCAGATTGCTTGAGCTCAGGGATTTAAGATCAGCCTGAGTGAGACCTATCTGTACTAAAAATAGAAAAATTAACTGAGTGTGGTGGTGTAAGCCTATAGTTCCAGCTACTCAGGAGTCTGAGGTAAAAGGATCACTGGAGCCCAGGAGTTTGAGGTTGAAGTGAGCAAGAATGAGGCCACTGTACTCTACCCAGGGTGATAGAGTGATACTCTGTCCCCCGCCCCCCCAAAAAATCATTAAAGCTATTAGTAATTTTTTTGGAGAAAGTGATAGTCCTTAAGACTAGAGGATACATGCAGTTAAAATCCTAAAGGACTTTATGTCATATTAAGGAGTTTGAACTATTCCGGAGATTTGTGGGAGCTGTTAGCTTTTAGTTTACTATTGAACATTAGCCACAACATATATCTTCAAGGCACTCTAGAAAGGGCACATTTAGTAGCATGTAAACTGTACTTTATCTTTTTCATAATATCCTATTACTGTTACACAAGTTGAACATTCCTCATCCTGCTCATATTGCTCAATTATTTGATGCTCACTCCAGGTAGGGAATAGACAGCATGAATTTGTTAACTTAGTTAAGCAAAGTGACCTTCCTCCGGTCTCTTGAGAGTTAGAGTATAGGTTAAATATTACATGACAAAAAAACAAAACTTTGAAAAAAAGGGTAAAATAATTAAATTGGATAGCTGTTATCCATAGGACTGATGCATCAATGACATAACTAGACAGGGGAAGTGGATGATCCATTGTTGATATTGAAAGTTGATTGCATTTTTATGGGTCATGTTCCAAATCTAGCTGATCTAATAAAGTCTTTCAATAGACCACAAGTTCTAGAGTTCATCTGCAAACCAAAACCTTTTTGTATAGTATGTTGTACATTGCACATTCACGATTATGTTTGTCACTGAACTTTAATTTTATATTTCAGTTAACATAGTCAGTGTTCACTCTAATTTTTAAAATCTGTTGAAGGGCTTTTTTCTTCAAAACTATGAAGATAATGGAGAAAGAAAAAATGGATGTATTATGTACAAAATGCAAAAAGGTGGCCAGGCATAGTGATTCATGCCTATTATCCCAGCACTTTGAGGTGGGAGGATTGCTTGAGGCCAGGAGTTCAAGAACAGCTTGGGCAATATAGTGAAACGCTGTCCATACAAAAAAAAATTAAAAAATTATTGAGATATGGTAGTGCACACCTACACTTGGGAGGCTGAGCCAGGAGGATCACTTGAGCCCAGGAGTTTGAGGCTGTAGTGAACTATAATTGTGCCACTGTACTCCAGCCTGGGAGATAGAGTGAGGCCCCATCTCAAAACAAACAAACAAAAATTAAGCCTTATAGAGAAGGTGATATTTAAGTTGAAAACAGACAGAAGTGAAGGAAAATATTATGCAGATATTTGGCGATAGACCAGCCTAGAGAGGGAATCAGTGTGCTGACATAGAGGAATGAAATAGATGAGTTTGAGGAGGGCACTGTAGCTGTATGATGTGATTGGTGAAGACGGGCATGGTTTAAGCTATTGGTAAGGACTTTGGCTTTCACTTGGAGGAAGATGGGAAACTTTTACTGTGAGGAAAATTGGAAGCCTAAGGGAAGACAGGTTCTCAGTAGAAAAGTGACACGAGTTCTTAGCAGAAAAGTAACGTGATCTTATTCCTCTTTAATTGGCTTGTTTTGGCTGCTGTGTTGAGTATATACTATATCAGAGAGGCTAGTTAGGAGGTGTCTTAGTCTTTTCAGCCTACTATACAGAATGGCAAAGACGGGGTGGAGGCCAGGAAATCCAAAATCAAGGCACTGGCAGATCTGGTGTCTGGTGAGGGGCGCTTCCTGATAGCCTCTCTCTCTAACTTGTCATTGTAACCTCACTAGAATGAAAGGGGAAAAGTGTCTCTTGAGTCTTTTTTTAATAAGAGCACTAATCTCATTCATGAAGGCTCTTCCCCCGTGATCTACTCACCTGCTAAAGGCCCTACTTCCTAATACAATCACCTTGGGAATCAGGATTTCAACATAGGAATTTTGGGAATACATAAACATTCAGACTACATCAGGAGGGTTTTGTAGCAATGCAGGTAAAAGATGATATGTCTTGGATGAGTGGAATTAAAAAAATGAATGAACAACCAAATAAACACTGGTTGTACCTGTCATTCTCAACAAACATAATGAGAATTGACGTGGTTAAGTCTTCCCTGAGGAAGTAATGACTGAGCTGAGGTCAAAGGAGAATAGGCAATAATAAAAGAAAAAGGGCTGAGGTTGGGGTAAGAAGGATATTTCAGGCAAAGGAGAGAGCATATGCAAAAGTTCTGTGGTGGGAGGGTTCATGTGTTTCAGACTAAGCTCAGAGAGCTAACATTTATATGATAATTAAGATAGTCTAAGGTAGTTCTTGTTGTTTCTCTTCTATAGTGGAGGAAATTGAAGCAAACATAAGTGAAGTCACTTGCCCAGGGTCAGATTACAAAGAAATAGCGGAGCTTGTTTGTTTATTATAACTACTTTCCACCCTCACTAGAGTGTAAGTTCAATGAGGAGATGGGGGGAAACCTTATTTTTTAGCTGTGTCTTCAGCAACTGAAATAGTGCTTTAGCATTTACACATAGTAGATGCTCAGTAAACATTTGCTGAATGAATAAATCAGAGAATGAATGGGAATCCAGGTGTATCTAACTCCAAAGTCCACCTTCTTAACCACATTTTGCATAGACAGATGCAATTTGGAGCTGTCATACTGTTTCTTATAGAACGTTTGATAAAGGTCCAAATCCTCAGGCCAGTGCAATCTAAGGGGGATGAAGAAAAATCATTGCTAGGGGGAAGTAGAACCCAAAAAGAACGAATGATTCAAGATAAATAAGGGTTTAGCCATAAACCTGAATAGCTACCCTGTTTCCCCGAAAATAAGACAGTGTCTTGTTTTAAGGTGTGCTCCCAAAGAGGCGCTAGGTCTTATTTTCAGGGGACGTCTTATCTTTCCTGTAAGTAGGTCTTATTTTCGGAGTATGTCTTATATTTGGGGAAACAGGGTAGTAAGAGAAGAGGAAAAGAAGGCTCTGATTGTGAAGCTAAGTGGCTAACTTTCACAATAGCTTTCGCTAGGACTGGAGCCTAGAAATTTTTTTGCTTTGCTATCCCACAGCTGCTCATTTTTTTGACTTAGCCAGTTTGTTCCCTGGGAAGAAGGACAATGTCTGTATGTCCTTACAATTTTTCTTTCTTTTTCCTTTAATTCTTCTACTCATCAGGCCCCCTTCTTTAAACATTTTTCTTATTAGGTACTCTCATATAATTGTCCTCAGGGAAATATGACCTGTGGGACACACAGAATAACTTCTGACTTCTTGGTTCTAAGTTGGTAGTTCGATGTGTAACTTTATGCCTACCTTATCTACAAATATTGCTCTCTGAAATGGAACTTTGTGTATCTCACTCCTGGGAATTCAGTCCTTGATCTTTCTGTTTTTTCACCTCACATTGCCTCATGTTCTTTTACCGGTTTGAACTCTTTATATTTTCCCTTTTGTCTCAGAGGAAGAAATGGTCCATCTTTTTTCCTAAGGTGACATCTCCACTTTTAGTCATCCAGACTTGAAACTTTAGAAATGTGTTGAATCTTCTTTTGTTATATATCACTACAGTGCTCATTCATTGGTTCATGAAATGTTTATTCCCATCGTTCATTACATGTAAAGCACTATCCTAGGTGCTGGGAATATGTAAGTGAAATGAAATACATAAAATAGGATCTTATTTTCTAGTCATTGGCATTTTCATCCATTTATTCAATAAGGATACACTGAGAGTGATTGGGGGTACTATTTTGTGTAGGGTGGTCCATGGAAACATTTGATCAGAAACCTGAATGAAGTGAGGGAGCAAGCCATGCAAATTATTGGGGGAAGAGCTTTTAGGCAAAGGGAGAAATGCATAAGAAGCCCTTTAAGAGGGAGATGCTTGGCTATTCATAGAAAAGTTAGTGCCACAACTGTGATTAGAGCCAGCTGAGCAAGTAAAAGGGAAGGTGGATATAATGGTAAAGAGAGAGCTGGTGGCAAGATCAAGTAGTGTCCTGAAAACCATGATGCAGACTCTTGCTGTATGTGATATGGGAAGCTATTTGAGAATTTAAGAAAGAAGCAAGATTATGTAATTTACATTTTTAAAAGAATCATTTGCTGTGAGAAGAAGTGGCTGTAGAAAAGCAGGAACACCGATTTAAGAGGCTAATACAAAAGTGTTTACATGAGAGATGATGAAGGCTTGGACTACAGGGGTAGCAGCAGAAAAGGGTACATACTCTGAATATATAAATTAGGAAAAAAGTCTTTTTTGAGTAGATATAGCTTCTGTTGGGAGCATGGCTTTGTGAGTTGGCAAAACCTTTCCTTGCAGGCGCCTTTTTCTTAGATGATCGCAGCCCTATGCCAAGGTACATGACTTAGTGACCAGAATACTGGCTAGATTTGCAGCCTACTTGCTCCTTCAGCTGAGCACCCTTGTGTAGTGAATAAACTGTGTAATAGTACACACCATCCTGGATAGAGGTGAAGGGAGGAAGAAATTTAATCCTTCTAAAAAACATTTTTATTCCCATTATTCTCATCCACATCCTTATCATTTTACATGTATTTAATCTCTCCAGCTAGATTGTCAGGTCACTGAGAACCAGAGCTATGTCTTTTTCTTCATTTCGCTAGTACCTGACATGATTATCTGTAGTTTGATGTTTGTGGATGGTGACAGTAATGAAACTATTTTATGTTAGTCCTTTGCACACATCATTTTATTAAAGTTCCTAAGGTCTGAGATAGTCCTGTATGTTAATAAAAGATAATTATAACAGCTTATGTTCAATGTTGAGAGACATGAATTATCAAATATAAAGGCTATCAATGTGACGTCTATAAAAGTAAATGTATTTCTTTGGTATCATGTAAATTATTTATCATCTGAAAGGTTGATTATTTCATTGTACTAGGTTTGTTTTAATAGCTGATACAAATACAAGGGAAGTGATAAAATACTTGATTTTTTTCATATGTGTTTATTTCAGTAACTCCTACAATATCTTGAAATGACATGATGTGGATAAGGCAAATCTAGGGACTTCTGCCAAGTCCTACAGAGCAGCAACATGGAAATAGTTTAGTCAATTTCACTAGAAGTTTGAAATCTACTGTATTAGAGGCACGTGCAGAAGCTGTGTTAATTGCTAGCTTATTTTCCATATGGTTCTGTTTTAATGAAGCATATTTGATGCAGATGGTTGAAAAGTAAGTTGGGCACTGTCTAAACTGGCTCTAATTCCTACAGTGCATTCACTCCACTACTTAACAGTGACTTTATAAAGTTCTTCATTTACAGCTTTTGTTGTTGTTGTTAAAAATGTGACTATGGCTCAGTGGGTAGGGCGCTGGCCCCATGCACTGAAGGTGGCGGGTTTGAACCCGGCCCTGGCCCAACTGCAACAAAAAATAGCAGGGCGTTGTGGTGAGCCCCTGCAGTCCCAGCAACTCAGGAGGCTGAGGCAAGAGAATCACTTGAGCCCAAGAGTTTGAGGTTGCTGTGAGCTGTGATGGGCGATAGGGTGAGATGCTGTCTCAGAAAAAATAAAAAATGTGACATAAGATAACTGAAAACTATTCTTTCTTTCAACTTAATCTCCAAAAAGAATAAGAACAGTCTTATTTCCCTGATTCAAAGTTAAAACTTTAGTGCAACTTGTTTTCTCTTGTATTATTGGGTTCTTTTCATCATTACTGTGGCTATTTCTGGACATGTTTAGTCGTTAATAATGGGCTTTACGAAGGTTCTCGTACAGGAACTGAAATGACTTCACCAAATGACTTCAGCTTTGGTCATATGGCAATAATTGTACCTCTTCGGGGTATTAAATAGAAAAGTCTAGAATATTAATAACTATCTTTTGTTTGTACATTTTCTATTCTTATGCATCAAAATTGGACTTACTAGTTAATAATGTTAAATTATAGCTTAAATCAAGGATAAATTGCTAGAAATACTGCAAAAAAATCCTTCCGTTTCCTTTTTTTCCCATTGATGAGACCGGAATATCAATACGTAGTCATCGTGTTTATCTTAAATCTTTAGAGAGTTCAGATATGCTATCTTGCTTAAAACCATGATGTTATGATTTCCTCTAAATATTTTATTTTGGTGTACTTGAAACTGAATATATACAATTGTCTTCATATTTGCTCAAGAATATAGATAATGTGCTTATTAGATTTGAGGTTGAGTTCTACAGAGCAAAAAGGGAGGCATGGTTCAATGGGTTTGTATCAATTTTGTCATTTTTTCCCTCACATTGTACTAAAATATTCTCTTTGTTACTGAATAAGACTAGTCTGGTCTTCTTCTACTACCTGCTTGTGTGAGAAGTCTTGGTTAATGTTTGCCTTTAGAGGCCCAGAATCTACTGAGTGCTATTGAGTTTGAAAGACATAGTGTCCTTGGTTTGTTTTGTCTCTCCCACTTATGGATACCTTTGATAAATAACCCTAATGTAGGTACTGGATAAACAGAACAATGCTGTGTTCTAAGCAGTGATGGACCCAAGGGATTAATGACACCTTAATAAGCAATGGAATTTTTTCTTAATATAGAGAGATTAAAAAGTGCAATATAGGGTGGCTCCTGTGGCGCTTGCCCCCTTACTGGAGGTAATGGGTTCAAACTCGGCCCTGACCCAAAACTGCAAAAAAAAAAAAAAGTGCAATACAAAAATAAAATTAATTTTTTACCCAATTTGGTTATCTAAATACACGAAGTCTTAACATCGAAGATAAGTAAATTTTTTAAAAAAACTTGTCATGGGGTGGCGCCTGTGGCTCAAAGGGGTAGGGCACCAGCCTCATATGTCAGAGGTGGCGGGTTCAAACCCAGCCCTGGCCAAAAACTGCCAAAAAAAAAAAAAAAAAAAAAAAACTTGTCATGAAAAGTCTTCTAGAGTCACAGTCCTGAATCCTCTTCTTCTAGATGTTTTTCCTTAGAGGAGATAAATAGTAGAACTGCATTCTGCTGAGATAGACTAGAATGTTTCTGGGGAGCTGTATAGAACGTACCCCTTTGCCACAGAAACTAGTCATCTTTAAATGTCAGCTTCAATGTTGAAATTTTATGAGAGTGGAAAGGAATACACATTTTCACTTATTTTAGGTTTTCCTTTGGAAAATGTAGTCAGCTGCTGTTGTCTCAAGTTGGAAGGGTTTACAAAATTTTCTTCAAATCCTCAGGGAAAGCAACTGCAATCCTGAATTAGACAAGAAGAAAAAATGTACCTTATTTAAAAAAAAAAAAACAAACTTAATAATTGTAACACATCAGTCTTAGTCATTTTTTTTTTTTTTTTTACCTTTCTCTTAATTTATATTCACTCTGGAGACCTTTTTTTTCTTTTGTCTTATTTGTTTGATTTCAAGCGTGATTTAACTTTTCACCTGAGCAAGAGCTTAAAAAGGTCAGAGTAGAAGAGAACAATTGCCTTTGTGACAACTATCAATTAGTTATACTTATTCAAAAAATAGAATTTATTTTATAATTAAAAATAAAATAGAATTGTAGAATTACTTTTGAGTTTGATTCACCTTGAGAAATCTCAGAAAAATTTTGAAGATCTATTCTATCACTTTTTTCTCCCTTATGTAGGAATGTTTTTTTTTAAAAGATCCATTCTGTCACTTTCTCTTTTTCTTATATAGGAATGTTTCTTAAATTCAAAGAGAAGCTCTTTGGAATACTCTCTGACTTTGAATTCTGTGGAAAACTGCTCACAAGGTACAGGGAGCCATATGTTAAGTAGCAGCAGATCAGCTGTCATCATAGTGCGGATAAGTATGGGAGGAGTTCTGGAAATGAGGTTTAAAATACCAAGTTGTCCCAAATAGAGTTTAAGGATAAGAAAAATCCAGTGATAGCTTTTTCATCATTATTCTCTAGATATCAGGTACTTGGTAGGGTTTTTTCCCCTTATTCTCTTCTTTTAAGAATAACAATGCCCTTATTTTAGAGATAAAACAAGATATTTAGACTTTGGGTTCTTAATTTTTACTTTTAAAAATTTTCACTGGTTTTCAAGTCTAATCCTTGAACTATATCTCTTTTGGTCTGGATTTTGTTTTCAGAGAAATAGCAGAGCTAAGCTTTTCATTTAATTGTAATAAAATATTGCCCTAAAGAAGAAAGAAATATGATTTTTTTTACTGGTGTATATGGAAAAGCATATAACTGTAATAATATTTTAACTATAGTTTGTATAGACCATACTCATTTAAACTCTATGCAAATCTTTGTTACTTTAGGGCAAACAAGCTACGAAACCATAATGTGTGGTGTAGTGAGCACACACCATAAATTTGATAATCATACTTGTGAATTCATCATATTTTATATAGGAGATCACTGTTGCATTATGAATAGTAATGTGCAAATGATGTGAAAAAAATGTTGCTACAGTCTTGAATGTTTAGTGATTTTAATGCTACTGTATTATTTCATTCTGTGCCAAGTTGCAATGATTGATAAGTGAAGATATTAAAATAGCAGAAATTTTACATTAGTTTTAATGCATGGAATTTCTATAATTCCCAAGGAACCTGGAATGTTAATATAAATACTCTTTTTGTGAGGCAGCAGGAAATATGTGCCCAGACTACACATGTTACCCTGCTAGGCCTGCCTGTGCTGTTTAGAGAAATAGGAGAAATAGGAGTAGGAGGCTGTCTTAAGTGAAAGTGAAAAAAGGCATTTGTTTAGCTGCATGGCAACACAAATATTTCACTTAGTGAGGACTGACAATGCATCTCATTATGTGAGTGGGTGCCAGATTGTAAAAAATTTCTGTTTAACTTTCCATATTAGTTGAAGGTTCCTGTGCAGTTAACTATTCTAAGCCCGGTATCCATATTCCCTCCCTCCCTTTGCTGCTACCCTCACCTCCCGCTGTTCCTCACCTTTTGTCTACCACTTTTTTTGTTTTGTTTTGTCTTAATTCCACAATAATAGAAGAGAAAGCTAATGATTTCTGGTCCCTTGAATGCTATTAGGATTATGTGGGGAAGTCTGCCAGATTTAAATCTGCCTCAGGCTAGACAATTGTCACTTCTTCTCATTTCTCTTTTTCTTAAGGCTAATTATTATACTTTGCCTTGACAGTAGAAAGACCCAGTGGCATTGTTTTAAGTTGAAGGTTACCTGAGGTACTACTATTGCTTGAGTAGCAGTCTCATGTTCTCAAGATAAAAATTCTTGATCTTAAATTCTGCAATCTCTTGCAGTGCATTTGAATCCTAGGTTATTTTTGCTTCTTCCAGTGTTAGAAAGCAGAAGAAAATGAACTAACGATGATTTACATATCACTTGTTTAAAATTATTTATTTTGATATGAAGAAGGTAGAAAAGTACTTTCTCCTTCAGAAGTATTTGATATCAGTTTTTGTGTTCTCATTGGTATAATTCCTACATTGTATACATCAATTTCAATAGCTTTACCAGGATATGGTAGTATAAGCTGAGGGCAAAATACATTTTTAGATGTCTGTGAATATAATATACAAGTGGAGGATTCTAGCTTTCATGAACCTAGACTGATGTACTAGGACCATCTAAATGAGTAGTCCAGGAAATGTATTTTTTTCGTAATTTCTCTTGCCTCCACCTCCTGAGTAGCTGGGACTACAAGCACCCACCACAATGCCCGGCTATTTTTGTTGTTGTTGTTGTTGCAGTTGTTATTGTTGTTTAGCATGCTCCGGCTGGGCTCGAACCCGCCAGCTTTGGTGTATGTGGCTGGCGCCCTACTCACTGAACTATGGGCTCCGAGCCTGCATAGTGGTTCTTAATTCTATTCTGTTTCTATTTTTAGTATAGATGTTGGTCCTCTTGGAGGAAAGGATCCTGTTAAATCCAGAAGACTCTAGCATCATCTGTCAGGCAGAATCCTACACTGGCCAGGGGGCTGTAAATGCCTACCCTGCCAAAGATCTTTTTGACCTCTTTATTACCCTAATAGCAGTTTTGATTTTTTGCTAAATTAGTCACATTTTAGCCTAGTGTCCAGGCCTTTGAGATAGAAATACATGTGCCATTTATTCATGAGATGGTCCAGGAGTATGGATGGTTAGGATTTGCTTTAGTTATAGTCTGGATGGAACCCAAAGTAAATATTTTGCCATTAGCTTTTTTGTTAATTAGATAGTTATGGCTAGCCTCAAAGTGGCAATGTACGTATTTTTTAAAAGCACATTTGGATTTTCCAGATCTGTCTGTTACTGCTTAGTTGCTTCTCACCAAAAGCAACTCACTTCCTGTCTTCAGGCAGGACAATAATTCAAACCAGCGTGCCTTGTATACTGTACTATCCATACTTCAAACCAGCATGCCTTGTATACTGTACTATCCATACTTCAAACCAGCGTGCTTGTGTACTATACTATCCATACTTCAAACCAGTGTGCCTTGTATACTGTACTATCCATACTTCAAACCAGCATGCCTTGTATACTATACTATCCATACTTCAAACCAGCGTGCTTGTATACTATACTATCCATACTTCAAACCAGCATGCTTGTATACTATATTATCCATACTTCAAACCAGCGTGCTTGTATACTATACTATCCATACTTCAAACCAGCATGCCTTGTATACTGTACTATCCATACTTCAAACCAGCATGCCTTGTATACTGTACTATCCATACTTCAAACCAGCGTGCTTTGTATACTATACTATCCATACTTCAAACCAGCGTGCCTTGTATACTATACTATCCATACTTCAAACCAGTGTGCCTTGTATACTATACTATCCATACTTCAAACCAGCATGCCTTGTATACTATACTATCCATACTTCAAACAAGTTTGCTCAGACATACTCTGCAAACAAGTATGGTTTTAGAGTAGGTGAATTTGTCCAGTAGGAAGGGTTCTAATTCTTCGTTCTGGTTTTGTGTGAAAAGTAGAAGGTAATTTTCCTATAGTTTCTCTGGTTCTGTGTCTTTACTCTGCCCATCCAATTACTAGATCAAATTTAAAGTATGTGGCAGTGGCTTTACTTAATAATAATAACTTAATGATGGGACACTATTGTGATATTCTGTCACAGGTTCCATAGCTTCCAAAGTGGGAAGGAATACCTCCCGTTTCTTGTCACTTATAGAGCTTGGCAGATAGTAGGCACACAATAAATATTTGTTGAAGGAATAATTGAGTGGATAAGTGGAAGAGCAGGACAAGTGTTAACAAGAGAAGAATATAAAGTCTCGAAAGAAGCTACTAGGGATGTTGTAGTGCTGTGGACACTTGAAATCCAAATTTTAGGATTAACTGGTAACCTATTAAAATGAAGAATCTTTTAAATTAAAGAAATTTCAGAGAGAATTTTGGACTTCTTTAGCCAGTTCAAATTATTTGTGATTTGTTTCTAAGAATTACCAAGTAGCATTCAGCTTTTCAAACCTGGAATTTTGTAAGGAAGTGGAATCCTATAAAATGTCATTCTTAGAAATCTTCCTGGGATTCAGAATAAATAATTTTCATTGTATCAGTGAGACTAGAGACATCTTGGAAAATTCTGTGCGTATCTGTTGTTTTACACTTCCTTTGCTAAAGAATAATACTAAAAACATGATGTACTCTAGTATGAAAAGTTGGTATTTCATTCTACAGGAAACTTGGCAAAAGTCTTTTTCGGAACATTCACTTTCTTTCTATTAAAGTTTGATTGTGAATTACTAGTCTGCATGTGGGTCTAAATGTGAAGGTGGAGTTTTCAAGCTGACCACAGTATGTGTGACAGCCAGATTATCTACAGTCTTACATTATTAACCTTCTGTGGGGCTAATGGCTTAGGGGGTAAGCTTTGTGATTGTGTTCATTGTACAGGGGGAGGTAGGATAGCGGAGTTAGTGTGTGTCCTTTAAAGAGCTATAATACATATTGGGACAAATCCCTTGTGAAGTCACATGTGCTAAAATTTAAAATCAAATCCTACTAGTGTTCCTCATGCCTTTACCTTTTTTTTTTTTTTTTTTAAGAGGCTTAAGCTGTTGCCCTGGGTAGAGTGCTGTGGCATCACAGCTTACAGCAATCTCAAACTCTTGGGCTTAAGTGATTCTTTTGCTTCAGACTCCCAAGTAGCTGGGGCTATAGGCGCCCGCCACAGTGCCCGGCTATTTTTTGTTGTTTTTGTTGCAGCTGTCATTGTTGTTTTAGCTGGCCCAGTCTGGGTTAGAACCCGCCAGCCTCCGTTTATGTGACCAGCGCCCTACGCACTGAGACATGGGAGCTGCCCTCCCCCCCTTTTTTCTTGAGACAGAATCTCATTTTGTCCCCCTTGATAGAGTGCTGTGGCGTCATAGGTCATAGCAACCTCACACTCTGATCCTCTTGTCTAGTCTCCCAAGTAGCTGGGACTACAGGCCCCTGCCACAGTGCCCTGCTATTTCTAGAGACAGAGTCTTGCTTTTGCTCAGGCTGGCCTTGAACTCCTGAGCTCAAGCAATCCACCTGCCTCAGTCCGAGAGTGTTAGGATTACAAGCATGAGCCACGGTGCCTGGCATCTAATGCCTTTACATATTTTTTTGTTTGTTTGCAGTTTTTGGCCGGGGCTGGGTTTGAACCCACCACCTATGGCATATGGGGCCGGCGCCCTACTCCTTTGAGCCACAGGTGCCACCTATGCCTTTACTTTTTTAACCCAGGAGTTGATATACTCAGGAGGCATTTTTTCCTAGATTGCCTTTATTCTTATGCTCTATGATATGCCATTTAGATGGCCACACAATTTTGAGGTTTTTCTGCCATCCTTCATGACTGATCATTTATTCTGCCTGTGTAGACCGTGATGTTCTTTGTGCATGTTATTTTTAATTGACACATAATTGTACATATTTATGTGGTAAAGTGATATTTTAATACACATATACAATGCGTAATGATCAAATCAGGCTAATTAGCATACCTGTCACCTCAAACATTTATCTGTTCTTTGTGTTGGGAACATTTAAAATTATCCTCTCTTCTAGTTATTTAAAAAATATATAGTAAACTATTAACTATAGTTACCATATAGTACTGTAGAACACTAGAACTTATTTCTTCAATTTAGTTTTAATTTATATCCTTTAACAAACCTGCTCGTCTTCCCCCTTACTCTTCCTAGCCTTTAGTAACTACTATTCTATTCTCTACTTCCATGAAATCAACTTTTTAAAGCTTCTATGTGTAAGTGAGAACATCTAGTATTTATCTTCCTATGTCTCACTTATTTCACTTAAAAAATGGCATATATTTTATTTGTTGGCCACAAGGTAAGAAAGGTCTTTGTGGAGGCCCAGTTATTTTTTTTGTGAGGAGATATTGTTAGAATCCCATTCTTCATACATTATGGGTATAATGACTACAAAAGTATTCTACATAACATACATTATTTATAGCTTTCAAATTATTCTAATTGTGAATGATACAATAATACAAAATGTAGGATATTAAAAACAATGGTTTGTATGTACATGATACCTTCATTCAAAATTTTCTAGATTCTTTTTTTTGGTTATTTTATTTTATTATATTATATATTTAAAAAAATTTTTTCTTTTCTTTTTTTTTTTTTTTTATGTGCAGTTTTTGGCCGGGGCTGGGTTTGAACCAGCCACCTCTGGCATATGGGGCCAGTGCCCTACCCTTTAAGCCACAGGCACCACCTCTTTTTTTTTTTATTTTTGGGGATTCATTGAGGGTACAAGAAACCAGGTTATACGGATTGCATTTGTTAGATAAAGTCCCTCTTACAATCATGTCTTGCCCTCAAAAGGTGTGGCACACACTAAGGCCCTATCCCCTCCCTCCTTCCCTCTCTCTGCTCTTCCCCCCTCCCTCCTTTTTCTCTCTGCTCTCCCCTTCCCCCACCCCACTGTGTCCTTAATTGTCATTAATTGTCCTCATATCAAAATTGAGTACATAGGATTCATGCTTCTCCATTCTTGTGATGCTTTACTAAGAATAATGTGTTCCACTTCCATCTAGGTTAATACAAAGGCTGTAAGGTCTCCATTTTTTTTAATGGCTGAATAGTATTCCATGGTATACATATACCAGAGCTTGTTAATCCATTCCTGGGTTGGTGGGCATTTAGGCTGTTTCCACATTTTGGCAATTGTAAATTGAGCTGCAATAAACAGTCTAGTGCAAGTGTCCTTATGATAAAAGGATTTTTTTCCTTCTGGGTAGATGCCCAGCAATGGGATTGCAGGATCAAATGGGAGGTCTAGCTTGAGTTCTTTGAGGGTTCTCCATACTTTTTCCAAAAAGGTTGTATTCGTTTGCAGTCCCATCAGCAGTGTAAAAGTGTTCCCTTTTCTCCACATCCACACCAGCATCTGCAGTTTTGAGATATTGTGATGTGGGCCATTCTTGCTGGAGTTAGATGGTATCTCAGGGTGGTTTTGATTTGAATTTCTCTAATAATTAGGGATGATGAGTATTTTTTCATGTTTGTTAGCCATTCATCTGTCTTCTTTAGAGAAGGTTCTATTCATCTCTTTTACCCATTGATATATGGGCACTTTTCCTGTGGATTAATTTGAGTTCTCTATAGATCCTAGTTATTAAGCTTTTGTCTGATTTGAAATATGCAAGTTTCCTTTCCCATTGGGTAGGTTGTCTATTTGCTTTGGTTGTTGTCTCCTTAGCTATACAGAAGGTTTTCAGTTTAATTAAGTCCCATTTGTTTATTTTTATTGTTGATGCAATTGCCACGGCAGTCTTTTTCATGAAGTCTTTCCCCAGGCCAATATCTTCCAGTGTTTCTTCTGTTTTCTTTGAGGATTTTTATTGTTTCATGCCTTAAATTTAAGTCCTTTATCCATCTTGAATCAATTTTTGTGAGTGGAGAAAGGTGTGGGTCCAATTTCAGTCTTTTACATGTGGATATCCAGTCTTCCGGCACCATTTATTGGATAGGGAGTCTTTCCCCCAATGTATGTTCTTGTTTGGTTTATCGAAGATTAGGTGGTTGTAAGATGTTAGTTTCATTTCCTGGTTTTCTATTTGATTCCAAAATCTCTATTTTTGTGCCAGTACCATGGTACCATGCTGTCTTGACCACTATGGCTTTGTAATACAGCCTAAAATCTGATATGGTGATGCCCCCTGCTTCATTTTTATTACTAAGAACTGCCTTACCTATATGGGTTTTTTTCTGGTTCCATACAAAATGCAGAATCATTTTTTCCAAATCTTGAAAGTACAATGTTGGTATTTTAATAGGAATGGCATTGAATAGGTAGATTGAATTGGGAAGTATAGACATTTTAGCAATATTGATTCTTCCCAGCCATGAGCATGGTATGTTCTTCCATTTGTTAATATCCTCTGCTATTTCCCTTCTTAGGATTTCATTATTTTCTTTATACAGGTCCTTCACCTCCTTTGTTAGGTGTATTCCTAGGTATTTCATTTTCTTTGAAGCTATGGTGAAGGGAGTTGTGTCCTTAATTAGCCTCTCATCTTGACTGTTATTGGCGTATACAAAGGCAACTGACTTGTGGACATTGATTTTATATCCTGAGACATTACAGTATTTTTTGATGACTTCCAGGAGTCTTGTGGTTGAGTCTTTGGGGTTCTCTAAGTATAAAATCATGTCATCAGCAAAGAGGGAGAATTTGACCTCCTCTGTTCCCATTTGGATGCCCTTTATTTTCTTGTCTTGTCTAATTATATTGGCTAGAACTTCCAGCACTATGTTGAATAGTAAAGGTGACAGAGGACAACCTTGTCTGGTTCCAGTTCTAAGAGGAAAAGCTTTCAGTTTTACTCCATTCAGTAAAATATTAGCTGTGGGTTTGTCATAGATAGCTTCGATCAGTTTCAGAAATGTGCCACCTATGCCTATACTCTTCAGTGTTCTAATTAGAAAAGGATGCTGGATTTTATTGAATGCTTTTTTTGCATCTATTGAGAGGATCATATGATCTTTATTTTTGCTTCTGTTAATATGGTGGATAATGTTCCTGGACTTGCATATGTTAAACCAGCCTTGCATCCCTGGGATAAAACCCACTTGATCACGATATATGACTTTTTTGATCATAAGCTGTAATTTATTGGCTAGGATCTTCTTGAGAATTTTTACATCTATATTCATTAGTGAAATTGGTCTGAAATTCTCCTATTTAGTTGGGTCTTTTTCTGGTTTTGGTATCAGAGTGATGTTTGCTTTGTAGAATGTGTTGGGGAAGATTTCTTCTTCCTCAAGTTTTTGGAATAATTTCTGCAGTATGGGAATAAGCTTTTCCTTGAAGGTTTGATAGAATTCTGGTGGAAACCATCTGGACCAGGGCATTTTTTGGTTGGAAGATTTTTTTATTGTTTCCTTAATCTCAGTGCTTGAAATTGGTCTGTTCAGGAGCTCTATTTCTTCCTGGCTAAGTCTAGGGGGAGAGTGTGATTCCAAATATTGATCCATTTCCTTCACATTGTCAAATCTGGGCATAGAGTTTCTGGTAGTATTCAGAGATGATCTCTTGTATCTCTGTGGGATCAGTTGTTATTTCCCCTTTATCATTTCTGATTGAGGTTACTAGAGATTTTACTTTCCTATTTCTAGTTAATCTGGCCAAAGGTTTATCTATTTTATTTATTCTTTCAAAAAACCAACTCCTTGTTTCATTAATTTTCTGAATGATTCTTTTGTTTCCAATTTCATTGATCTCTGATTTAATTTTGGATATTTCTTTTCTTCTACTGGGTTTAGGCTTAGATTGTTCTTCTTTTTCCAATTCCATAAGATGGCTTGCGAGTTTGTTGATGCCCTCTCTTTCTGTTTTTTTGAATGTAGGCTTCTAAAGCAATAAATTTTCCTCTCCAAACTGCTTTTGCAGTATCCCACAGGTTTTGGTAGCTTGTGTCTTCATTGTTGTTATGCTCAAGGAAGTTAATGATTTCTTCTTTTATTTCTTCCTGCACCCAACTTTCATTGTTTAATTTCCATGCCTTTGTGTGGGGTTGAACGTTTTTGTTGGAGTTGAGTTCCACCTTTAATGCCTTGTGGTCTGAGAAGATGCATGGTAAAAATTCAATTCTTTTGATTCTGTTGAGATTTGTTTTGTGTCCTAGGATATGATCAAGTTTGGAGAATGTTCCGTGGGGCAATGAGAAGAATGTATATTCTTTATGTTTGTGATGGAGTGTTCTATATGTGTCTATCAAGCACAGTTGTTCTAGGGTCTCATTTAAGTCCCTTATATCTTTGTTTAATTTCTGTATAGAGGATCTGTCCAGCTCTGTAAGAGGAATGTTAAAGTCTTCCGTTATGGTATTATAGGATATCATATTGCTCAGACTGAGTAAGGTCTGTTTCAAGAATCTGGGAGCATTTAAGTTGAGTGCATAAATATTTAGAATCAAAACGTCTTCTTGTTGTATTTTTCCCTTGACCAATATGAAGTGACCATCTTTGTCTTTTTTGACTCTAGTTGCTTTAAATCCACATGTATCTGAAAATAAGATTGAAACTCCTCTTTTCTTCTGAATTCCGTTTGCCTGATAAATTGTCTTCCAACCCTTAACTCAGAGTTTCAATTTGTTTTTTTGAAGCCAGGTGTGTTTCCCGCAGACAGCAAATGGACAGCTGTGTTTTTTAATCCAGTCAGCCAATTTATACCTTTTCAGTGGGGAATTCAAGCCTTTAACATTTATTGAGATAATTGGTAAGTGTGGTAGTGTTGTATTCATCTTATTTTGTGAGAGTCCATTGCTTAGTTTTATCTTTTGCCTCAGTGTGGAAGTTAGGTTCTGTCCTTTAATTGCTGAGTTCTTACTTTGCTGTTGATCTATTGTGATGGTCAGTGTGTAGAACAGGTTGAAGTATTTCCTGTAGAGCTGGTCTTGTTGTGGCAAATTTCCTCAATGTTTGTATATCAGTAAGTGATTTGATTTCTCTGTCAATTTGAAAGCTAAGCTTAGCAGGATATAGAATTCTGGGCTGGAAATTGTTATATTTAAGTAGATTAAAGGTAGATGACCATTGTCTTCTTGCTTGAAAAGTTTCATTAGAGAAGTCTACAGTCACTCTGATGGATTTGCCCCTGTAGGCCAACTGGAGCTTACCCCTGGCAGCTTTAAGAATCTTTTCTTTTGTTTTGACTTTGTCCGGGTTCTCACAATGTGTCATGGAGAAGCTCAGTTAGTGCTGAGGCAACCTGGGGTCTGATATCCCTATGAAAGGATTGTGTCAGAATCTTTGGTGATATTTGGGAAATTTTCATTTATATTATTTTCTATTATGGCTTCCATCACCCTGGTGCATTCTTCTTCCCTTTCTGGGATACCTATAACTCGTATGTTTGAACGCTTCATAAAGTCCCATAATTCTGTCAGTGAACGTTTTGCTTTCTCTCTCTTCTTTTCTGCCTCTTTTACCATCTGTGTTATCTCAACAGCTTTGTCCTGTATCTGTGAGATTCTTTCTTCTGCATGGTCTAATCTGTTGTTGATGCTTTCTATCTCATCTTTAGGTTCCCTAATTGACTGCTTCGTTTCCTTTAGCTCTGCTATATCCTTTCTGTATTTTTCATATGGTTCATCTCTTATTTGATTCTGTTTTTGGATTTCCTTTGGGTTATTTTCCACTTTATGAGCAGTTTCCTCCATTGTTCCCATCATTTCCTTTATTGTTTTCATCATCTGTATTCTAAATTCCCTTTCTGTCATTTCTAATATTTCCTTATAGGTGGAATCCTCTGCAGTAGCTACCTCATGGTCCCTTGGGGTGTTGCTCTGGACTGGTTTTTCATGTTGCCATGATTTTTCTGCTGATTCTCTCTCATGAGTGATTTCTTTTGTCTGTTTCCTTGCTCTAATTTTCCTTTCACTTTGTCTTGCTCTTTAAGTTGCTGTGCCTTTAGAGTAGGGTTTCGATGAGTCCTTTTGGTACAGGAACAGAAGGATCAGAAGGTTGGAGACCAAGAAGGGAAAAAACAAGAAAAAAAATAAAAGAAAAGAGAAAGGAGAGCGGGTGGGTAAAAGGGAATATTGACAAAAATAAGAGAGGCACAGAAAGAGGGATACAGAGTAATGTAAGTGTACAGTAGGGTACTTTGACCCAACCTTAAAAACTCCCAACCTCTAAGGGTGCTGCATTGGGTAGTTCCCTTGAGGTCAGCAGCTCTTTGCTAGCCTGTTCGGAAACAGCACCCCACCTCCACCAAGTAGAGAGGAAAGACAAAAATGGTATAAATCAAACCAAAACAAGCAGGCAGAACTTTATGGGATAAAATTGGGGGAAAAAAGAAATAATAGGGATAGAAACACTAGCAAAAATGAAGTTCTAATTGTTGAAAAAGGCAACAATGGGAAATTACATTTAAACTAGAAAAATGAATAAAGAAAAGAAAGAAAGAAAAAGACAAGAAAAATCAATAGGGAAAATGTTGAGATTAAAAAACAAAAGGAAACAACAAGAACAGCAAAACCAAAACCAAAAACAAAGCAGTATATATATCTTGCTGAATATTGCCCAGGTAACAGGTGATTTTCTGGGGTATGAGATGTTAATCACAATGCTGATACAGCTATATGAGATGGAGACTGGAGGCCTCTGCTGATTTCTTAAAAACCCTGCAGGCTGGAGAGCCTAAATCTCTCCTCAGCCCTCTTAAAAGGCACTTTAAATTGCTAAACTTGGCTAAGCAGAAGCTTTCCCAGGAAAGCTCTTGTCACTGGGATCACTCCTGAAGTGGCTATACACTTACCCAGTTTGCCAAAACCCGTCTCACTCTATGCCCTTGAGGGCTAAGGCTGTAAAACATGTCAGTCCCCACCTTTAGGCTGCTCAGTCACTGGATTACTAGCTTCCTCCTGATCTTCGCTCTGAGACCTTGAGGGCGGAGCTTACCAGAGCAGTTCTCCAACAATGGCTCTGCGTGGCCCACAGCTGAACACTATTAGCTCTGACTGGCTCAATGGCTCAGTCTGGGGCCCTAGACAACGCTTAAAGTCCTCTGCACTCTTGCCCAAGTTCTCCCAAGGTAGTTCAACTGAGTGCCAAGTCCAAAAAAAACCAAAACAGTTCACAGGTAAGGCCTTTCCAGTTTGCAGTCTCATTGCTGCTGTACTTACAGCTGCCGGCGGGATTAGACCAAACGGACACACGCAACTACTTGCCAGTTTTCCACTGCTTTTGTCCTCCTCACGGGGTCCAGAAGTCTCTCGCTGACTCCCTGTGTCCTCTAAGGGATGTTTATGGGCAGATCCTACCTGCCAGTGATGCCTCAAGTCTTGTCTCCCCAGACTCACCATGCCCAGTTGCAAGGAAGCTGTTACTCGGCTGCCATCTTCAAGAAAGTCCTCTAGATACTTTTGAACTGACTGTTTATATTTTCCTGATATATTTTACACCATTTATTCTACTCAGAATACCTCTATCAAACATATAGGAATTTTAACTGTCTTTGAAGGCCTGTCTTCTTGTAGTCTTCTATGATCTCATTTGTATCCCTCTTTTTGTACTTGTCACAATTTGTATTTTTAGTAGTTTTTATGAGTTGTGCTTTCTATTAGTTTCTAATTAAAAGTTTTGTGTTTTTCTAACACACAATTATTAAACTTAATTCATCTTAAATAACTTACATGATCATACATAATGCCTACTATTCAATAAGTACTCAGTATATAATTATAATTAATTAAAAATTCTGAAAATCTTCATACTCCTGTATTTTTAATAATTTACCAAATTTCATTACCTTTTTTGCATTTAGCTTTTCTTATATATGCTTTTTGCTTTTATTATTTGCATGTTACCCTGGTAGTTAGGCAAGCAGTAGTTTTCTGAATTTGCATATGAGTTAAATTAAACATTTTTTAAAATGTGTTATTTATTATGAGTTCTGAAGGAAATCTGGAGCTTATCATGGAGGGAAACAAGAAGAAGGAATTACCATGTCATTCTCATTGTCACTTTTCATGTTGTTTTTCTCTCACTTACCAATTATGATTTGGTAGGAGTAGGGGCTATGCCATGTTTCTTTGTATTTTCTCTAGCATAGTAGTTTGCTCATAGTCGGTGCTCTAAACATATGCAAAAAATGAATTCATGGATAAATTTGACAATGAATATTGTTTCTGGTGCCTCATTCCTTCCATTAATTGCTTTCCATTATCCCCAGGTTTTTTTTATTTTTTCCTCATTTATATTCTTTTTCTAATTTCTCATATAAAATCCTTCTTTCAGGAAAGTATTGGATGACTACATTCAACTCAAGATATTAATGGCCAATAATAGTTTAATGTGTTGTCCTTTTGTGGCATATGCATTTAAAAACATAGAAATATTTCAAATAAAAATTAAGATAAATGAATTAAATCATACAGGATCTTCTTTGAAATTAAAGGTGTTGGTTTACTTGACCTCATAGAGAAACATGTTTATAGCTGGCCTCTAAGCAGTTTTGTTTTACTTGAGGACTCATCAATAGAAATTTCTACAGATGGTAGCTGAAGATAGGCCTCTATAAATCTTCACAAGTATTCTAGAAAGGGGAAAATAGAATTAGTATTTGCAGTAGCTATCTCTGAAATGAGAGAATGGACCTAAGATACCTCACTGTAGAAATTAATGGAGAAAGAAACTCTAATGAATTATGTTGTTTGCTATGTTCCCTGTACAACATTTGTTCTGGTTTTCTTCGGTAAAACAACTTTTCTTTCACATTTGGAACATATAGTTGATGTGGAGCTGCCATTACCTCCCCAAGTCATAGGGCATGTCATACACCCAGCAACAGTGATTGGTTTGGAAATAAACATACTATCCAAATCAGGCCAATGAGACTAAATCCTGGGATTCATGCTGGAATTATTGGGAAAGAAACACTGTGTTTCTCCTGAGGTTGTTAACCTGGAGCTTTTGCTAGCCATCTCTGTTCCTAAAGTGGGGAGAGGATGCCTGAGAGAGAGAAGGAAAATGAGCAATTCCTAATTATAACAATTTAGTACCAAGTCCCGCTGAGTCAGAAGGCAGGACTTTTCAGTTACATGAATCAATACATTACTTTTTGATAAAGTTATTTCATCTGTTTTTTATTGCTTATAACTGAAACTATTATAATGAATATGTCCAGAATTGCATAACTGACTGCACAGCCAGTGTGGTGGATGAATATATGTGGTATGGAGAAATATTTTGATGTTCATTGACTCATCTGATAATTATAATTTATTTATTCCACTTTATTCTTCATGAGGGTAAAGGAGTATGGGTGATATGATGAAAATCATTATTGTTTAAACATGTATAGTTTCTATGGAAATAATTTTATTAGCATTGTCAAAGAATAAAATGCAAGTGAAATGATACAGCTAGATAAGTTCCAGATTTTTATTTTATGGAATTTTAAAAACAGAACAAATTTCTGAATTTCCCAGGGTTAAAATGTAGTTTTCCTTTTTCCTGAATGAAAGTTGAAATTTGCTTATATTTTTAAATGTTCACATATCTATCACAATTTGATATTTTTATTAGATCTCAACTTCAACAGGAATTGGAAAAAGTACTCTATCTGTACTCTGAAGAAATAGCCTCTGCTTTTGACATTTTCATATATTAATCCTGTTCATTAATACATGATTGTATTTATGATCAACTTTAATGGATTTGCTTCAAATTAGAGGTATTACTAGTTTGGAAACAAAATAAAAATGGATATCATAGTAGCAAGTTTGTCTGGAAAAAACAATTAAATTTGGAAAATGTATTCTCCAAATACAGCTATGCAAATTCTACTTGAGTTTGCTAAATCCCATTTAAGGGGCACTGTTTTTAGTTTATATTTCATATATACACATGTAGGATGTCTACATTTTGTCTGTGTTTTCACATTGTTTGAAATATATCTATGTAAAGACTTGGTTGATATTTGGTCATCTCTCTTAAACACATGCTGGACTATTTTGTAGCAGGATTTTATTGCTTTAAAAATTACCTAACAAAGGACGTGAAAGATCTCTACAAAGAGAACTATGAAACTTTAAGAAAAGAAATAGCTGAAGATGTTAACAAATGGAAAAACATACCATGCTCATGGCTGGGAAGAATCAACATTGCTAAAATGTATATACTACAAAGCAATATATAATTTTAACGTAATTGCTATTAAAGCTCCATTGTCGTATTTTAAAGATCTTGAAAAAATAATACTTCATTTTATATGGAATCAGAAAAAACCTCAAATAGCCAAAACATTACTCAGCAATAAAAACACAGCAGGAGGAATCATGCTACCAGACCTGAGACTGTACTATAAATCGATAGTGATCAAAACCATGCACAAAAACAGAGAAGTAGAGGTCTGGAACAGAATAGAGAACCAAGAGATGAATCCAGCTACTTACCATTATTTGATCTTCGACAAGCCAATTAAAAACATTCAGTGGGGAAAAGATTCCCTATTTAACAAATGGTGCTGGGTGAACTGGCTGGCAACCTGTAGAAGATTGAAACTGGACCCACACCTTTCACCATTAACTAAGATAGACTCTCACTGGATTAAAGATTTAAACTTAAGACATGAAACTATGATCTTATACTTAGAGAACCCCAAAGACTCAACCACAAGACTCCTAGAAGTATCAAAAAATACAGTAATGTTTCAGGATATAAAATCAATGTCCACAAGTCAGTAGCCTTTGTGTACACCAATAACAGTCAAGATGAGAAGCTAATTAAGGACACAACTCCCTTCATCATAGTCTCAAAGAAAATGAAATACCTAGGAATATGCCTAATGAAGGAGGTGAAGGACCTCTATAAAGAAAACTATGAAATCCTCAGAAAGGAAATAGCAGAGGATATTAACAAATGGAAGAACATACCATGCTCATGGATGGGAAGAATCAACATTGTTAAAATGTCTATACTTCCCAAAGCAATCTACTTATTCAATGCCATTCCTATCAAAATACCAACATCGTACTTTCAAGATTTGGAAAAAAATGATTCTGTGTTTTGTATGGAACCGGAAAAAACCCTGTATCGCTAAGGCAGTTCTTTGTAACAAAAATAAAGCTGGGGGCATCAGCATACCAGATTTTAGTCTGTACTACAAAGCCATAGTGGTCAAGACAGCATGGTACTGGCACAAAAACAGAGACATAGACACTTGGAATCGAATTGAAAACCAAGAAATGAAACTAACATCTTACAACCACCTAATCTTCGATAAACCAAACAAGAACATACCTTGGGGGAAAGACTCCCTATTCAATAAATGGTTTTGGGAGAACTGGATGTCTACATGTAAAAGACTGAAACTGGACCCACACCTTTCCCCACTCACAAAAATTGATTCAAGATGGATAAAGGACTTAAATTTAAGGCATGAAACAATAAAAATCCTCAAAGAAAGCATAGGAAAAACACTGGAAGATATTGGCCTGGGGAAAGACTTCATGAGAAGATTGCCATGGCAATTGCAACAACAACAAAAATAAACAAATGGGACTTCATTAAACTGAAAAGCTTCTGTACAGCTAAGGAGACAATAACCAAAGCAAAGAGACAACCTACACAATGGGAAAGGATATTTGCATATTTTTAATCAGACAAAAGCTTGATAACTAGGATCTATAGAGAACTCAAATTAATCCACATGAAAAAAGCCAACAATCCCATATATCAATGGGCAAGAGACATGAATAGAACTTTCTCTAAAGATGACAGACGAATGGCTAACAAACACATGAAAAAATGTTCATCATCTCTATATATTAGAGAAATGCAAATCAAAACAACCCTGAGATATCATCTAACCCCAGTGAGAATGGCCCACATCTCAAAATCTCAAAACTGCAGATGCTGGCATGGATGTGGAGAGAAGGGAACACTTTTACACTGCTGGTGGGACTGCAAACTAGTACAACCTTTTTGGAAGGAAGTATGGAGAAACCTCAAAGCACTCAAGCTAGACCTCCCATTTGATCCTGCAATCCCATTACTGGGCATCTACCCAGAAGGAAAAAAATCCTTTTATCATAAGGACACTTGTACTAGACTGTTTACTGCAGCTCAATTTACAATCGCCAAAATGTGGAAACAGCCTAAATGCCCACCAACCCAGGAATGGATTAACAAGCTGTGGTATATGTATACCATGGAATACTATTCAGCCATTAAAAAAAATGGAGACTTTACATCCTTCGTATTAACTTGGATGGAAGTGGAAGACATTATTCTTAGTAAAGCATCACAAGAATGGAGAAGCATGAATCCTATGTACTCAATTTTGATATGAGGACAATTAATGACAATTAAGGTTATGAGGGGGGAAAGCAGAAAGAGGGACGGAGGGAGGGGAGTGGGGCCTTGGTGTGTGTCACACTTTATGGGGGCAAGACATGATTGCAAGAGGGACTTTACCTAACAATTGCAATAAGTGTAACCTGGCTTATTGTACCCTCAGTGAATCCCCAACAATAAAAAAAAAAAAAAAAAAGAGAAAAAAATACTTGAAGAAAATGCAGGGAAAACTCTTGAAGGAATCGGCCTGGGTGAATATTTTATGAGGAGGACTCCCCAGGCAATTGAAGCAGTATCAAAAATACATTACTGGGACCTGGATCAGACTAAAAAGCTTCTGCACAGCCAAGAACATAGTAAGTAAAGCAAGCAGACAGCCCTCAGAATGGGAGAAAATATTTGTAGGTTATACTTCCGATAAAGGTCTAATAACCAGAATCCACAGAGAACTCAAACGTATTAGCAAGAAAAGAACAAGTGATCCCATCTCAGGGTGGGCAAGGGACTTGAAGAGAAACTTCTCTAAAGAAGACAGACACACGATTTACAAACACATGAAAAAAAAGCTCATCATCCTTAATTGTCAGAGAAATGCAAATCAAAACTACTTTGAGATATCACCTAACCCCAGTAAGAGTAGCCCACATAACAAAATCCCAAAACCAGAGATGTTGGCATGGATGTGGAGAAAAGGGCATACTTCTACACTGCTGGTGGGAATGCACATTTATATGTTCCTTCTGGAAGGATGTTTGGAGAATACTTAGAGACCTAAAAATAGACCTGCCATTCGATCCTATAATTCCTTTACTAGGTTTATACCCAGAAGACCAAAAATCACAATATAACAAAGACATCTGTACCAGAATGTTTATTGCAGCCCAAATTCATAATTGCTAAGTCATGGAAGAAGCTCAAGTGCCCATAGACCCACGAATGGACTAGTAAATTGTGGTACATGTATACCATGGAATATTATGCAGCCTTAAAGAAAGATGGAGACTTTACCTCTTTCATGTTTTTACTTGGATGGAGCTGGAACATATTCTTCTTAGCAAAGTATCTCAGGAATGGAAGAAAAAGTATCCAATGTACTCAGCCCTACTATGAAGCTAAATTATAGCTTTCACATGAAGGCTATAACCCAACTATAGCACAAGACTATGAGGAAAAGGACAAGGAAGGTGAAGGGAGTGGGGAGGTTAGGGTGGAGGAAGGGTAATGGATGGGGCCACACCTACGGTGCATGCCATGAAGGCTACGTTGAACAGTTTGATGAGAATATTTCACATTGTATATGAAACCAGCACATTGTACCCCTTGATTGCACTAATGTACAGAACTATGATTTAACAATAAAAAAAAATAAAAAATAAAAAGTCTACCTTAAGGGCGGCGCCTGTGGCTCAGTCGGTAAGGCGCCGGCCCCATATACCGAGGGTGGCGGGTTCAAACCCGGCCCCGGCCGAACTGCAACCAAAAAATAGCCGGGCGTTGTGGCGGGCGCCTGTAGTCCCAGCTACTCGGGAGGCTGAGGCAAGAGAATCGCTTAAGCCCAGGAGTTGGAGGTTGCTGTGAGCTGTGTGAGGCCACAGCACTCTACCGAGGGCCATAAAGTGAGACTCTGTCTCTACAAAAAAAAAAAAAAAAAAAAGTCTACCTTAAAATAAGATCTTGGTTTTCTTTTTTCTTGACATGCAAGGATGTATACAATCAAATTTGATCTTTTTAACCTGTTAAACCTTCAGTGCCAGGGTCTTAAGTTGGTAATTTTCTCCCTAACCCTGAGGGAGAAACCCTCAAATCTAAGTGCCTGAGATCTAAGTCCTTTGGGTATTGATGATCTCATTAGGAAATGATTACATTCAGAGTTTGGGGTGCTAACTAGTTTATGAGACTAAGGCCCTCATTAGAGCGATTTTAAGATTAAGCCAGAATCAAAGAAGCCTATTAACCTTGAAAGTCCCTGCAGACAACAGCACATTCGGAATTGCATGCATACTTAGCTATATGGGTGGAGTTTCTCAGAGGCAGTGGATTTTAAAGTTTTATTATCAGACATTTTGTAGAATTTCCCTTTTCCTCAGACCCCAAATTTGCACACTAGACCAAGTAAAATTTAAAATGGATATAATTCCTAGGAAGAGCCTGCTTTCTTTCTTTCTTTCTTTTTTTTAAGAGCCTGCTTTCTTTAGCTATGCTTTTAACCTTTCTATGGGCTGAATTTTCTCTCCCTCCCTTCCTTCCTTCCTTCCTTCCTTCTTCTTCTTTTTATTTTTTGAGACAGAGTTTTACTCTTGTCACCCTGGGTATGAAGACTTGTCATGCCTGGGATACCATGGCATCATAACTCACATCAACCTCAAACTCTTGGGCTTGAGCAATCCTCTTGCCTTACCCTCCTGAGTAGCTGCAACTACAGGATGTACTACCATGCCCATCTAGTTTTTTCTGTTTTTAGTAGACAGGGCGCTCTTGCTGAGGCTGGTTTTGAACTCCTGAGCTTAAGCAATCCACCTGCCTCAGCCACCCAAAGTGCTAGGATTACAGGCACTCAGCCACCACACCTGACCAATTTTCTTTCTTTTCAATCATTCATGTCTATTTATTGTCCTTCCATAAAGCTGCTCACAGGATATTATCACATAATAGTCATATATACTTTTATTAGTTTTTCTAATAATAAGTTTCACAATTTGTCACCTCTTTTCATTTTCATCTGCTTGATTCCAGTCCTTGTTATTTTTTAAAAAATGGTTTAATGTTACTGTAATCAGAGTATAGATGCCAATGTGTTCTTTGTTTTTTAATTAATGTTACATAATAAACACAAAGAGTTTGCCATGACCTGCATAGACAGTGTGTCTTACCCTGGTAACCCTTCTTACTTAACTTTTCTGGGTAAGAGTTACCATTTGGGCCTTACTTTTTTTTTTTTTTAATGCACATAAGATTTATTTTTTAATAATTATTTTTTTATTTTTGGACAAATTATAATCATATATTTATGAGGTACATAATGATGTTACGTTATCTACAGTGTGGAATGATAGAATCTTATTTTCCACACCTTAAATAATCATCCTTTATTCCTCCTGCCTGACTGCAACTTTGTACCCTTTGACCAACATCTCTCTATTCCTCCCTCTCTCCCATTCTGTTCTCTGCTCCCATGAGTTCAGTTGTCTTAGATGCCACATGTAAGGGTGAACATGTGGGAGTTTGTGTTCTGTACATTTCGGCTTTATTTTAGATAGTCTTTCTGTTGGCCTTGAGATATTCTACAATTGGCCTGAAGTTTTGTTTTTTTTTTAAACTCAGGGAAGACATTGTTTCTGCCTTTTATGGGAATGCATATTGAATTTTTCCAATAACTATGAAGTTCTTTTTTTTTTTAATCTATTGCGTCTATAGGGATGCTCAGAAATTTTCTTCTTTAATCTGTATTATTGGCAGATTTTCTAAACTGTCTAGCATAACTGGGACAAAATGTACTTGCTAATCGATTTTTATTTTATTACATTGTAGAATTAGTTAAGATATAAGGATTTTTCATCTCTGTTCATTATTGAGATTAGTCTATAATTTTCTCTTTTAGTGTCTTTATTTCATTTTGGAGTCAAGAATATCCTAGCTTGATAAAATGAGAATTATATACGTATTAGTATGGAAAGAACTCATGATATTTTTATTCTCCTAGAGCCATTTGCAATTTAAGTTTGAATTCTGAGAAGAATAATATTTTTATCCTTAAAGGATTTTGGAACAGCCATCTAAGATAGCTGGTTTTTTTTTTTTTGTTGTTGTTGTTGTTTTTGGTTGAGGGAGAGTGCAAGGGGAAAGTTGGAGATAGAAGCATTGATGTTGATGTTGCCTTCTCTAAGTTTCTGTCTAGCTGTGCAATTATTTTGGTGATTATCTTTGACTATATTTTGGCAGACCTATGTTGCAATCAATTGGGATTAAGAGAATAGCAGGTTGATGGCATTGATTAAGGAAGATACTGATTATCAGAGAAGGTAAATGAACAGAGAAAATGGATCCTGTACCAAAGTTGGAGCTAAATACTTACTCTGTTCATGAACCAAATGCAATTTGTGAAGATGAAATGGTGGAGCTTCTTCTTCATGCCCCACAATTACTCCATTAGTTGCATTAAGCCATTTATGACATGATTCTTCTGAGTCTCTCCTTGGCCTTAGTTTTAGTCATATTTTTAACTCAATCAAAAACCAAGTCAGGTGTACTGGCTTATGCCTAAAGTCCCAACTACTTGGGATGCTGAGGCAGGATTGATTGCATGAACACAGGAGTTTGAGGCCAGCCTGGGCAACATAGTGAGATCTCCCCTCCAAAAAATAAACAAACAAACAAAACAAACAAAAAATCTGGGGAGGTAAGTGTGGCTCTACATGTAATTTGACCCATGTTTCATCTCTTTTTATCCTTTTAAAAATAGTTCAGCACCAATTTTAGGAAGTCTAATGTTTGGGCTTCCTAAATATCTGACATGATTAGTGATATAATTTCTTTGAAAAGAATATGGTTACTTTTTTTTTTTTGTATTTATCTGTTCTTCTAAATGTCTGATGGTTTAAATGAACACAATTTTTGAGCACATACCATGTACCAGGTATGAATATGCAGAGATGATGTTCTTAGGGAGTCTAATCATTCTTTTTTCATCTTTGTTCTCTATGGCCCTTTCCTTTCGGATATCCAAGTGCTTTTGTTTTTCTTTCTCTTTGCCCTTCTGTCAAAGCAAAGATATTTTTAAAAGGAAATTTTGAGTTAAATCCAACTTGGCTTCCATTGAGAAGAATTAATACAGCTTTTTGAACATGAGCATATTGTTTGTTCAGAACCCAGTGTTAATGAGGGCACAATGCTAGTTGATTCTTATATGGACCTTTTAGCTTTGCTCTGTTCCGTAACTTTGAATCACTGCTTTAATGATTCTTGCTAAAAACCAGGTGAGAGGATTTGGTTGATCGAAACACTAGAAAAATAGTGCAGATTGCATTTTTACCTGGTATCATCCTTATTTATAAAAGGCAAACCATCATTTAGGGCTTTGCTTTAAAACAAAATTATTATTAAAAGAAGTTGTAAAGGAATGTGGAAAAGTGAAATGCACTTACAAAAGAATTTTATCATTTTTTTTTCCTTTTCTCTATTAATTGGGTAATTCTTAAAGATAGTTTTCTCCATGTCATTTAATTTCCTTTTTAGTGGCTTTGGATGCAAGATTGAGCTTTGTTGGCCTTTATTTCTTGATCCTCGGGTGTTAGCGCCAGCTTTGGCAGCCCTCATTGTCAGTGCTGGCTGAAATGAAGGAATGGCTGAAGGCTCCTTTTGGAGCCCCACTTCACTGGTTATTTTAATTGCTCACAGGGATAATTGTTGAGTGGTGCTATAGGATAGTATTTCCCTTGCCACAGGGTTTAGGAATTTTGCCCAGTAATCACTCCTTCTTTTGCTGGATGAGTGTTTGTGAGTGGAAAGACTGGTGGTAACTGGCTCTAGGTATCTTCCTAAAACTGTGTCTAGGGCCCCTGCCAGATTAACTCTGGGAAACTGGTGTAGTCATCAAGAATACTTTCCTCATAGATCTTTGCTTCTTCTGGTCAGAAACAGAATTTGTAGAACTTAAAATTAACTTCTTAATTCTCTTATTCTAAGGCACCGTCTCCTGTAGTATGCTCAGACCAGTGTTCTTTGCTTTCCTTTTGCAGAAAAATATTAGAGGAAAAATAAGGATGTTGAGTAGTAGAGACTGGACTTAAAAATAATTTTTTAAAATGCTTTTTCAGCTATGTCTGCTGTAGTAAAGGACTGTGAAATACTGTTTTCTGAAATTCTGTGGAATGAAATTGTCTATACTACCCGAGATAGAGTAATAAATAAAATTTTGGGTCTAGCATCTGTTATCTCCCCAAACTTAGCTGCTTTTGTGAGTAGAAAGGAGATGTCAGAGACAAAAATGTTTGTGGTTTTCAGGTCTTTTATTAAGATACATACAACTGATTCACAAGTCAGTTCACAAAAATAAATGGTGAACATGTATAAGTTACATTTTAGAATCAGCTTATTAGTTATAATTTTAAAATTACAGATCAGTAGAGATAGGTGTGATGGGGTTGTTTGTTAATTGCTTTTTAAAAGAGTTTTTCTCACTTAATAAAGTAAAAATGTCAACTTTAAGTAGCTATCTAGACAACATTAGTTTAAATGGAACAAAACAGAGGCTTCCGCTAAAGAACTTTGTGAGTCATCAAAATGACCTTGACCTTTTTGCTAAGACTGATTACTTTAAAGGCTCTGATTTTTCTTCATCCTTCCTTTATTCACGACCTTTGCCATGAAACTTTGCAGTACCCTTCCCATCTTGACAGAGCTTTCAGCCCCACCCCTTGACTCTGAGATGAATCATTTAGCTTGCTTTGGCCAATGGGGTGTTAGCAAATGTGACACATGTAGAGGCTTGTAAAAGCACTTGTGCATTTCTGTTCACACTCTTGCTCTTTTCTGTCACTGTGGAAGAACAAGCCTTGGCTAGCCTGTTGGAGGATGAGACATATGGAGCAGAGTTGAATTACACCAGTTGTCACAGCCAAGGCATCCCTAGATGAGCCAGAAGCCAGCCAACCACGAGACATGTTAGTGGGATCAACTAAAACGAGAGAAATGTCCAGCTGACCTGCAAATGCATGAGCTAAATAAATGCTTATTGTTTTAAGCTGCCAAGTTTTGAGGTGGTCAAACCTGCAGAATTCTTATGGCCATAGGTGATTCATAACAACCTTAGATAATCGCTTTTTCAAAAGACTCTACTAGACAGTGTTACTGAGGATCCTGAATGATTGTATTGTTTGTTCTAAATATCTGTTTCATATTTTGTTTTGAGAAATTTCCAGAGCAAGATATGCAGTGGTATTTCTGTGAGATTTGACTTAAAGTGGAATGTATTTTCTCTGTGGGGGAATTCTAGAGCTATTTTTCACAGAGTCTACATATTCACCTAATCTATGATAGACTTATCTATAGCCTTATAAGGCACAGAACCATGTAGTCCATAAAGAAAGGTAAGTCAGAGAAAGAAAATAGGGCAAGTAATTTAGTTAAATTCATCTAATAAGAAATGCATAGGACAATATACACTTTGTTAAGAGCAACTTTTGGCTTAGGAGAGGTAGTAGTGAGTGGAGGCAGTAAAACAGAAGGGATAAACAAGAGGTCTGTTTCTTTAATTCTTTGGAATCAAATAACGGTTGTTTTTTCTAATTTCAGACTCTGTTTAGTATTGCTATGTCATTTAGTTTCTTTTGTGTTAGAAAGATGTCTGCTTTTTGGTGACTGTATAAAGAGTATCTGACTGAGAGTCTTCTGGACAGAGGCAGGGCATTACTTAACAGTTAAGAACATATCTTAAGAGTTATGGCCCTCCATTCATCTGGAGCTGTACTTGGGATGTGAAATGGGGGACCTGTACTTGGTTAATTCATCATATTCCTTGGAAAGGTCCTTATTATTTTGCACAGCAGTGTGGTCACCTGGTGGTAGGTCATTAGCATTTTAGTCTTCTTTTCCTCACAACAATGCACAACATGCTAATTAGAGTATTCTGAAAGCTAAGTAACCTGTTTTAAAATCAGACATTTTAATTTGCAGCTTTAATGGCTGTTTTTATAATAACTGGCTTTATTGGGGGTAAAAGCACTTCTCATGTTCCACTAGCAAGGCAGAGTATAACAGAAGCTGACAAAATTAAAAACCTCATAATGCGACCTTTGCCTGGGATAAAAGGCTGTTTCATAACAATTTCCTTTTGTTCTTTGTTTAAGCTATTACTCTAAAAGGAGCCTCCGATTAATCTAAGTAAATGCATCATTACAGTACTAATCCATGTCCTTCTGTCAGTGTCTGTTTTAATTAAATAAGAAATGCTAGCAGAAAGATATCACGCACAAAGCTGTGATTGGAGAAAGAAGCTCTGGTTGATCAAGGAAAAGATTTAAAAGGGCTTTACTGTTTTGTCCATTTGCATAACTCCAAATGCCACAGAGTTTCAGGTTGAAAAGAAAACTTACAAAAGAGTTTAACACATTTCACTCTTATAGATTTAAAATAATGGGATTTACCAATGAAATTCTAATCATCCAATTTATCACATTAGACATTTCACAGCAAGGAGTGGAACAGCTTAGGGTGTGTCTTTAAAGCTTTTATGCAATATTGTGCTGTATCTGTGAAAACATACCTACCAAATTTGCGTGTGTTTCTTCTTATTTTAGGTGAAACCCAGTTGTGGACATTTAGTCCATAAAGAAAGTTAAGAGTAACCTAAAAGCTTTTTTTCCTTTCTAAAGTGTCTTGCAACTTTTAGTTCAGTTCTGCTTTTTGTTAATGGTTTTCTATTGATAATAATTAGGAATTTAGGTGCTTAATTGGTTGTTAACAATGAAAAGTACATTTAATAAATGCTTATAAAATGAATATTGCTACATTGATACACAGAAATTCTTCTTAGCAGTAGAGTTGCAGAATGCCCATGGTGAGGGCTTTCTCCATACATGGGTCATTATTTGATGTAATGAAAAGAGAAAGTGTGCAACAGTGAGATTGTTAATTAATTTAGCTTAACAAGATGAAGATAAATGAAGCAAAGCACAGATTGAATGAAACAAGAGGTCTTATTTACAATTTAATACATTTTTATATAATGCAAATTTCACTTGGTAACAAACAGACCCCCTACCCCAAAGAAGAAACGTACACCCCTCCCCCACAATTTAATGCTAAAATCTTGGCCTGACTTTACAGAAAACATATACTGTGGCTCCATATAGAAGAGACGTTTACAGTGTGTAAACAGTGCTTTTCTACTGCTAAGAATCCTGCACTAGTTAACCTTTAACTTTGGTGTTTTGTTATTCTCAATATAGACTGGGGATGACCACAAGAATAATTATCTGGAAACCTTTGGGTTTCTTGTTTGCCAGGTTATCCTGAGACATCTTGCTTCAGTTATTTAATAATCATTTTATTTTAATCCTCTTTTTACTAAAGGAAAGAAGCTCAAAGTGGAAAAAGAAAAAAAAAAGCTGTGTGCCTTTTTACTTGTGCTTGAATCTGTAGCAATTGTACAGAATTCTTAAATTAGCATTATTTTTAAAAGTCTTTCTTTCAGAGATTAATGAGCTTTATCCAGTATTTGACCTTTTATCATTCTTGCTTTCTGCTCAGAAGTACTTCCTTCCTTCCTACTGTAGTTAGAAAAGGCTGTCTCTTATCTTATGTTACTGTAGGCAGCGGTAACAGAGCTCTCTACAAATGGTGTTATTATGGTCACTATGTTTTTATCTCAGGGGTCACGAACAAATCCATGCAACTGCTTCTAAAGATTTCAATAAATAGACTTTTTATCCAGACAATCGCCTTTTATGTTACTTTTAAACAAAACTACTAGTCCATCAAGAGTTTCAAAAGAAAACAATTCTACAGAGTGCTGGTATGGCCGCACAGACCAATCATCATGGCACCCATTCTCCAGTCCTTTATTTTTCAAGTCCACAACAATAGGTTGTTGATTCAATGGACAAGACCAGAACAATTAAGTTCTCTGTTTAGCAGCAGTGCAGCATTTTAATGCCCTTCTCTAATAATGGTCTCATTATTGTTATTCTAAGACTGGGCCTCAGGAGGAGGAATATTTGCTGGAGGTACGTCATTATTTTGCAAATTTCGATTAGCTCATCATGTTGTCTGTAGTGTGAAAATCGTAGCTAATTAGGGCAGCCAGTTAGACTACCAGCTTTTGAGCTTATGAGTTAAAAGGTAGCATACTTGATAGGCCAGTGATGTGAAAAAGGTGGTAAAAAGAAGGATTAGAGCAGTTGCCTTAGTAACTCCAACTTCCATCTGTGAGGGAACAATGAACTTGTGTTTCTCCCCCACCTTGGTGTAAAAATTGGTTTTGTTTTGAAAGGACAGGGTTCCTTTTATGACAATCTGGAATTCAGCCCAACGGAGTGTAGTTTTAGTTGTTAGGAGAGACCATTGGGGATAGGAAAGATGAAAGGTCATGGTGAGCTTCAAGGACATGAAAGGTTGTTGTCTCATGTAACAATGGTAGATTGTTTTTGTCTAATATTTCTAGCCAGTCCTTAAGTCAGGTGATGGAACAAATACCTACAGTTTAGTCAGGTGAAACAGGAGCGGGTGGAGGAAGGAAAGAAGAAAAATGGGGTAGGGGAGAGTTTGTGTTTTGTTAAAAAATAAAAGATAACTCCAATTTGCTTTCATTAAATAAAGCGATATTTCTTTGTCACAACCTCCGAGATTCCATTGTGCTTTGGATGGTTTGTCTCTGTGGGTCATCACATCTCTGGGAAGCTCTCCAATGTGTTAGGAAATGTGATTTAAGCTTTCTTCCTGAACTCCTAGGAGGACCAGTGATGTGATACTTAACAATAAATTTAGTTGTTGTAGCTTTCTCACATTACTGGTGTTCTTAAAAGGTTTCCTTCAAATGCACTCTGAATAAAATGGATGATAAATATGAAAGAAATTTGTTTTGCCACTCTACAGGGTTTTATCATAAATTCTATGAGTTCTATCACAGAAAGTTTACAGGAAATTGTTTAGATGTTGCTGCAATAGTAACACAATTTTTTCTCTATGTACATAAGAAAATGCCACTCTTAAAGCTATTGGGAGTTTTATATATAGAAGAGGTGATAGAAAAGGATTGAATACAGTATTTTTTAAACAAAAACCCCTCAAAACCAAATCACCCTCTCTGAGTTTAAAATACTTTTATTTCAGCAAAATGAGTGACTTGTTTTTTCCTTTCATATCGATATTAAAACACTTAGTTAGGGTGGTTGTTGTTGGTGTGTGTATTTATGTTTCAAGAACCAGAGGAAGTGTAGGAATAAGTGAACTTTATCTTTTATAAGCAAAAGACTATCTTTTGAAGATCTGAAAAGCCTTCATATATCTGCTCTTTATTATGTGAAAACAGCTCTTGTGTGATTGAAGCTGGGCTTGGTCCAGGGGTTTGGGGAGAGTTTCAAATCCTCTTTTAATCCTGGGTCTTTGTATTCTTTTTTTAGCCCATCATCCTTATTACTATAGCCTTTCTTCTTTGAGAAGCTATGTTTCTTAATTTATTGTAAATACTGCGTGGACTTGAAATAATAATAACTTCATGAAACGTTAGAACTTAAAGACTTCTGAGATCATCTAGTTCAATTCCTGTATCAGAAAAATAAAAAAAGTGAGACTGGAAATTTGAAATGACTTTCCTAAGGTAACTCAACTAATTAGAGGTAGACAAATAGCTGCCATTTGTTATATTGTTTAAATATAAAATAGCTGATATCGAAGGAAGAATGAAAAAGCCTTATAGGAACGTATTTAACTTGTTTACTGGTCATTTTAGTGGTTCGGAGGAGATGGAATAAAGCTAACATCTGATAGAGGTTGGTATTCAAATAAGATTTTAAAAATAATTACTAAAGCTCCATTTTAAATAAATGGTACGTCCCCCCCCCCGCCCCGTGAGAAACAAAACAAAACAGCAAAAGCAAACAAAAAAAATCCCAGCATAAGTGGGGAGAGATGTACCCTAATGCCTAGGATCCAGAATCAGCAATCTTTTCTTGACCTAGGCATGGTGTGCAGTTCTTTCATATATATTATTATATTTTACAGTTTAAACACTTTTTATTTCTAGGGCAGCAAATTACTTAACTGTCCTGTTTCTTAGTTTTTGTTTCTGTAGAAAAGGAACTGATGTTCCTCAATTTTATTAGATGCTATGAGACATAAAAATTGGTATACTATTGAAAAGTGCAATATTAATTTTGTAGAATATTTTAAGACTACAAATTTGTGCTTTGTCCAAACAGATATTTCAAAGCAAATGTGGACCACAATATTTAGATAAGTATAGATGCCATGGTTTATGTTTGCAAGCATTTGGAAACATAAACTTTGGACTATTTAGAAACTTTGGACTATATTTAATTATAAAAGAGAAAGTAAAATATCCATGATATTATTTTATAATAAACAACTTTCCTCCCTAGTAACATTTTGATGCATTTCATTTCAGTCTTTTCTCTATGTGTATATGAGAAGAAAGAACATGTCTAGCCTGTTCCTCTCTCCTGTGCTGAGAACAGTGCCTGGCTCATAGTAGGTACTTGAAAAAATAGTTGTTGAGCAAATGAAAAAAAAAAATTGCAGAATGGGGCCATGCTATAGATACATTCTTATATTAAAAACGTCATTTTATTGGATTTCCCATTTTTATAGTCTTTGAGAACATTTTAAATCACTATATCATTTACCATTGCATGGCTATACCACAATTTGTTTTACCATTAACTCAGTGATTTACAACTTTTTGTTATAAGACAAAAGTCAATTTATAAGAATATTTTCTATTTATTATTAAAATGGTAAAAAATTAAAACTGTTGCAAAGACCCCTGTGATTATAGTACCTCACCAAAACCCATAAACTTCTTCAGGTCCCTGCTTAAATGTCATCTTGGTAAGATCTACCTTGACTATCCTATTGAAAATTGCAACCCTCCAAACATTCTTCATCTGTCTCATTCTATTCCCTTTGTTTGAAGACCCTTTATCAACTTTACTTACTGTAGTTTGTGTATCTTTTAAACTTATTGGCCTCTTTGCCATTGTCGTAAGTTCTATGATGGCAGAGAGTTTTTGACTATTTTTGTCACTCACATTCCCCAAAGTCTTGAACAATGCCTAGAACATAGTAGGTGCTTAGTAATATTTATTGAATGAGTTTACTTAAGCAAAAAATATGGAAGTGTTTGTTTTTTAAGTCAAAAACAATCCTCTTCTTATCAACCAATTTGTGCACTGGCTAAGTCTTCCACTTCCTCAGTTTTTTTTTTTTTTTTTTTTTAAACAGAACCTCATTATGTTGCCCTTGGTAGAGTGCTGTGGTGTCACAGCTCACAGCAACCTCCAACTCTTGGGCTTAAGTGAGTCTCTTGCCTCAGCCTCCCAAGTAGCTTGGACTACAGGTGCCCGCCACAATGTCTAGCTATTTTTTTGGTTGCCGTTGTCATTGTCATTTAGCAGGCCCGGGCCAGGCTAGAACCCACCAGCCTCAGTGTATGTGTTCAGCACCCTCCTCACTGAGCTACAGTGCCGAGTCCACTTTCTCAGTTTTAATGTGTATACATTATTCAGTTAAATCAAATCATAGCACCTGATTAAATCTTAGGCCAATGTTGGATAAAGTCTAAAGGTCATTCAACAAATACCCTAAGCTTTTGCAACTTGAAATCAGTCTGAATTCTAGCTTTAGGTCGATGGTTTTGAATGAGGAAATGTTACCCGGGTCATTCTAAATGATTCCTTTCCTTATCTAGGAAGTATTTCTGATAAGTTTTAAGGTTTAGGTCTGACCTGGACAAACTCAAATTAATCTGGTTGGGATGATTTTACTTTACTCTGCCCCTAACTGATATTAGTATTATTCGTAAAATTTGCTTAGGAAAGACATTTCACAAACTCCTATTTACTTTTTTCACTGTGCATGGTTTATGCTTTCCATTAAAAATAATATAAAACAACAACAACAAAACACCACTGTATGCCTTTTGTGGATGTGTTAATTATAATCTTTTATATAATAGCAATGTACATAGCTGTAGTAATCCTTTATATGTATTTATATGGTATTTATAGTTTCAAACCTCTTCAATAATTTGAATTATCAGAATAACCCTATGGGAAGCATAAAGACTGATTTATTATATTCATTTTACAAATAAGGTATTGAGGCACAGAAAAGTTAAGAGCCTTAGTCTAGATCAGTGGTTCCAACCTTCCTACTGCTACGACCCTTCCTACTGCCATGATAGTTCCTCATGTTGTGGTCACCCCCAACCATAAAATTATTTTCGTCGCTACTTCATCACTGTAATTTTGCTACTGTTATGAATTGTAATGTAAATATCTGATATGTAGGAGACCCCCAAGGTGTCATGACCCACAGGTTGAGAACTGCTGGTCTAGATCATAAACCTAAACCATGGTAGACAGGCCATGAGAAATCAAAGTCTTCTGAGTTCTAATAGCTCAGTACTCTCTTTTTTTTTTTGTTTATTATTTTCTTTTAGTCATCTTAACCTTTTCTTTATATTAAATTATTATGTTTTTATTGACATTTCTTAATCAATTTTAGAAAAATAAAAACAAATGATTGGAATTGAATTTCAAAAATTTATTTTGCCCTTTCTACTATTCTAGTTTCCAAGGACTTCCCTTTAGCTTTCCATGGTTTTCTTTTTTTCATAGTCATTATTTTTTCCTTGGTTCTGACTATGAACATGGGCTTTTGTAACAATTTGTGAAACCACTGGCTGCAGTGTCTGTCTTTTGACCTTTTTGTTATTTCATATGTCTGGATGTAAATAGGAAAGTCTTGTTATCATAGCAGGTATAGAGCAGACTAGTAAGGATCTAGTAGGATGAGAGCAGCCTTGGAAGAAAGTTAATAGAACAGACAAAATGTATTAGCTCAAATGCTGGACAGTGGACACCAACAATTGTAGCCCATTATAGAAGAGAGGCATAGAACAGGAGATTAAAGCAGACAAAGCAAAAAAGAAAAATATGTATGAGGCAAGTGGTAACAGGGAGAGTTAGGTAGCTAGGCCATAAAAAATACCATAGATACTAAGTGGAGTTTAAACACGGATTTTAGTTTTTGAAAAGTCTGTGTGTGGAAGATTACCAAGCCCATGGAAGGGTCGTGGTCTTAGATGAACTACTGCTCCCAGATACAGAAAAACAAGGTAGAATCTTAGTGACTGGAATAAAGGCAAAAGGTCAAGGTCAAACTAGCAAGAATAAACAATTTTATTCTGAGTTCCCAGGGATTGTGTTGGAGTCTCACTTATATGAGGTCAAAAATAGTCTTTGAGCAAGACTCTCTAACTTTTAAGGTACATAAGAATCACTTGGGTGCTTGGATGTCTAAAGTGGGTGCCAGATGTCTGTATGTTTTACAGCATCCTGGATTATTCTGATGTGTTTATATATCAGTGTTTATATATCACATGTGGAGAAAATTGCCATAAAGCCTGGGATGGCAGTTATTGTAGGATAAGGGACAAAGTGTCTACAACTGTTCAGAGAGGAGGCATTTAGAATTTGAAACACCTTTCTACAAAGAGAAAATGTATCTCTTATGCCCAGAGCTGAGGTGCGTTCATCTGCACGTTAGAAAGCAGTAAACATGGTCTTGGTATTCACTGGGCTATGTGCTATGAACCTGTTAGATTTTCCTCTTCATTTATCTTGTTTCTTGTGTTTATGTCCTGAATGGTTTTATAATATACAACAAAGATTTATACCTTTTAGTATAAAGAGTAAGAGTGATTGTTATTGGGGGGCCTAATCTAAACTGTCTCTCCTTTTTACTTTACTTTTTTTTCTTCATGATCAATTTTCTCCTTTCCTTCCCTCTTTATAAATTGATTACCATGAGTTGGTCAGACTGCTGTAATGCTAAGGGTTAACCAGAAGAGAATTACAAATGAACTATCTAGAAAGTTGATTATTAATCCAGCTAGAGAAGAAATATCCTTTTACTTAGCAAGAATGAGTATTCGAAGAGCTGATAATATTGTTCAGGCAGTGGGGTGGAATGGCAGAGCTTGGTAAGTAAAACAAAACTTGGAATTAATCTTTTATATCCATTTTTTAACGAGCAGAATGTTGATTTATTTAAACAATTAAGTCTAATGTGAATTTACAAGCTGCTGGAACAAACAAAAAAAAACATTTCCGAATGTTGTTAATAAGATTCCTATGTAGGCTATCGGCAGAAGTTAACTGAAAAGTGTTTACATAAGTAGATAAATATATTTAATTTTGAATATTTATAAAAATATTTGATTAGGTTTGTGATTAAGAACAAGGAAATGGGCATGGAGAAATGATTACTAAAACAATGTAAGTTAAACCTCAAGTAATATAAACTGAAGAATCTTGAGTGACAAACTGTTTTTTTTTCCCACAAGAACAGGTTCTGGGTTCTTAAGTATGAAAATATAATTTAAAGTATAATATTCACATAAAGATTCTATAAGATATTCAGATAACAAAAATTGTCATAAGTTCTGATATTTTTGGAGTCCCAGTACTTATTTCATCCTGATGTTTAATTTAAGAATCTTTCTAAAGACAGCTTTTATTGTATTTGTGAATTGGAAGGAGAGAGAAATGAGAGGATCTGTGCTATTTGTACAACGAAAATTAAGTGAAAAGATATGATTTTAATAATGTTCTTTCACCAAAGGCTGCTCCTCCTGTTGTAGAAGAAATTTTGATGTCAATATTCAATTCTTTAAGGGTGAAGTTTTTCATGAATTACTTGATGTTACAAAAATGAGCCTTTTAAATATAATATGGGCCATACTAAATACTGTTGAGGCTTTATGTAATCAGAAATCATTTCAATGTAGCACTGTTGTACTTAGAAGAAGTTAGTAAACATATTAAACTTGCCTTTAAATGCAATTGTGCACCAACACATGCAGGATTTTTTTTACCTGTATATTTATCTATAGTGGCATTAAAAACATCTCAAGTTAACATTTTGTTATTTAATGCTTAAATGAGCACAGAAAAAGTGTCTTCTTCTTCAAAAAAAATTCAGTTGTTGGAAATATACTTTGTATATATGCATGTGTTTGTGTATATGTATTTGTGAATATAGTATATATACATTCGAAATACTAGAGCATTACTTGGCCTTATACACTCAGGGTTTTTTGTTTTGTTTTGTTTTGTTTTTTAGTTTCAATGTTCTGGCTCATATTTAGGACAGGAAATAGTAGACTATAATACTTGAAATAATAAAAATAATAGTTAACATTTATTGAGCTCTTGTATGCTAAATGCTGTGTTTTTTTTTTTCATCTCATTTAATCCTTATATTAATTCTGTGGTTGTTGAAAAGCTCTGAGGATTATAGTGTATGATAGAACAAAAGATCAGGTAATTAAAGAGCCTTTACATCTGATGCTAAAAGTCTAGAGAACAAAGGCACAGGAAACAGAATATTTAAGAGAGGAGACTCCGAAGTTCTATATGCTTACCTTTTTCAAAATTGAGGTGATTTAATGAATCTGGGAAAGAAGAGGGAGAGGAAATGAACCAGTGAATTCTTAGCTTATTAAAATTTCAGTCATACAAAAATATATAATGAATTGCATAATAAATAACTTATTTATAAGAAATAAAACATTAACACCACAGTTGAAGCTTTCCCCAATTTTCTATCTCCTTTCCTTCATGCCAGGGGTAAACACTATCTTGAATAGTGTTTTTCATTTTCATGCTTTTCTTTTTACTCATGTTTAAATTTCATATTCTTTGTATTGTAGGAAAGACTCCACCTACCATTCTTTGGGATGCAAAAAAGACTTTTTCTTGGCTTATTATTACCCTTTAATTAAAAACAAAACAAAACAAAAAGTCTTTAACATAAAAGGCCCTGGCCCCACAAAGTCTAGCCCCTAAGTTGCCAGCCTCAGTCCTTGCCTTTCTCCTCCTCATTCTTTCCGATCCAGCTATTATACTGGTCTACTGTCGGTTTCTTGCTCCTTCCGTGTTTTTTCCCTGTCTGAAGGACTTCACATGATGATGTCTTCCCAACTAGAATGCACTTCTGTCCATTCTTCATCAGAATGATTTCTATTTATTGTTCAGGTCCCTGTTAAAATTCCATTTCTTCAGAGAAAAATTAGCTTAATTCGTCCAATTCAAATCTTGCATTTGAAGATCTTGCATTTTATCCTTTAATTTATTTCATAACAGATGTTGCAGTTTAAAATTGTGTATTTATTTGTGTTATTTTTGTTTAGTGTCCGTCCTTCACTCTGGAGTAGCCTATTTTGTTCCCTGATGTTTTCCTTAGCATGTAGCACACATGGTCTTACACCTCACAGGCATTCAATAACTATTTGTTGTCGTTATCAGAGAGAGGAATG
This sequence comes from Nycticebus coucang, assembly GCF_027406575.1. Lineage (NCBI taxonomy): Eukaryota > Metazoa > Chordata > Mammalia > Primates > Lorisidae > Nycticebus > Nycticebus coucang. Next base: position 47,936,797 of record NC_069793.1, read on the forward strand.
TAGTGTATGAGAAAGGAAAAGAGGGTGATTAAGGGAAAAGATGAAAATTACTTTTATTAAGATAGAGTTTGTTGTTTGTTTTGGATATTGTTTAGATACAATTATGCAACTGGATGCTAACAAAGACTGGGGTTAGGGAGGTGAAGTGATGTTTTTGTTTCTTAATATCTAGCTATAGAACATTTAGCAGCTTTTTTTTTTTTTTTTTTAGTGTTGTTTTTCAGTATAGTCTTTCACTTTTGTTTCTTCAATTGGAGGAATCAGCATTCCTGGATACAAACACTGAGTTTTCAAGCTGTAAACTTATAGAGCAGTCCCAATGGCTATGATCCTATTGTGGGGTCTAAAAATCTGGAAAAAATTTAGGACACAGTTGAGAAAAAAATAACTGGTACTTAGGCAGAGAAAAATCACGGGGCCATTTGTAAGAGTTTTAAAGTAGATAAGTATAAAAAAATGCATATGGTGATAGTTGCTGTAATATTGCTAGGCAGTTTGATTTTTATCTTTTTCCAGGAGAATGTAGAAAAGGTTATAAAGAAAAAAAAAGGAAAAGGAAAATGAAGTCAGTCTGAGAGGAGGGCTGGGGTTTATGAAATGTCAGAATATACTTATGTTGTATTCTATGTAAATCTTTGCTGGCCTTTTGTAATTAAAGTCCAAGGCTAACCCATTATGCTGAAATTTTTTTTCTTGGTGGTAGAAAAGGAGACAAAAACAAAAAAGGATAAAAAAGAGAATTTAATTAAAATGTCTTAGTGTTACAGGGAGGAAATTTGTAGAGTGTCTCACTGTGGTCACAGAAAGCGTCATTATTATTAATAATATTGTACTTTGGTGCCGGCCCCATATGCTGAGAGTGGTGAGTTAAAACCCAGTCTCGGCCAAACTGCAACAACAAAAAAATAGCCGGGCATTGTGGCGGGCGCCTGTAGTCCCAGCTTCTTGGGAGACTGAGGCAAGAGAATCGCGTAAGCCCAAGAGTTAGAGGTTGCTGTGAGCTGTGTGACATCATGGCACTCTACCCAAGGGCCGTACAGTGAGGCTCTGCCTCTACAAAAAAAACAAAAACAAAAAAAACATTTTATACTTCTCAATGAACTTTTTCATATGGTATCTTATGTAAGTCTTATGGTAACCCTGCAAAATAGTTAAAACAGGACTCTTACTATCTTTGTTTCACAGCTAGGAAAACCGGACAGGAGGCAGGATTAAAATCTTTTTTAAAAAAAATTCTTAGGTGTAGCTTTCTAGGCAAGATGAACATTCACCTCAACTTTGCCCCAGCCACCCTTCCCCAAATGGTTTAGATTGGAAGTTATAATTACATTCTTCTAAGGAAAGGATGAATTATGTGGATGTCCATCATAGGTTTTCCAGATTTGAAAATTTTATTTTCTCTTATTTGCTAAAGTTTCAAAGTAGTTAATAGTTTTCAACAAATGTAACTGAGATGCTTAACTACATATAATTAACAAAGATATGTTACGAAGCCTGTTATAAAGAAGACTTATGAAGTTTCATGTCAAGTCATTGTGTATTAAGTCATTGCCTGACAATTTAGGGGTAAAAATAAGGAGAAACAGGTGTAAACTTAAAAGAATGAAATGTAATTTGGAGTATATGAACTGTAGCTCAAATGAGGCCCTGTGATAAAGCAGAGGGTACAAGCTCGTTGGGTAGAAACCCAAGTCAAATGAGTTTAAAAATAGTTCCCATTTTAAAAAGATTTATTAAAAGAAAAAGTGTAGGTTAATGTGTATGTAGCTTATATACACATGTGCAGGCAGGGAGGTATTTATTTTTGAAGATGTTTGTAATGATTATCAAAGGCGGCTATGGCTGCATTAAGGTAAAACCAAATCTTGTTTATTTCAATTGAACAAATAACCTGGTTGCAGAAAAATTTAATTTTCCACACTTTCCTAGGCTATTTCGCAGAAGCTTCTCTTAGATTAAAAGAACAAGGCATGTTTATTCTGAAAAACACAAGTCTTAAGAGAATCGAGCACTGTTCTGAGATGGCTGCAGTGCTGTCATAGGACAAAGTATATATATGGCCCCTGTTGAGGGCCAGACACAAGTTAGTAGGTGAAAGTCCCGGGGATCAGAGTCACAGGAAAACATAAGAAAAAACTTTGTAACAGTTAACATTTGTCTAAAAATGGAAAGGGTTTCTTTGTTGAGGCAGTAAATCCTTGAAAGAATTGAGGAGAAAGATTAAAATATTGTCACACCAAGTTATTTCAATATTAAAGGGCCAAAAAACGTACTTCTCTATTGTAAGAAGGTAAGAAAGAACTTCGTGAAGTCCAGGTTTATTTTCTAGGTTATTCAAGCTCATGAATTAAAAGAAACAGTGTGTTTCTATCTGTAGATACCAATTGATAGCTGGAGTTATCCCAGCTAAGAACTTTAGACTTCACTATATATTCCCAAACCTCAGAAGAATTGGTATAGAGAATGGAAATGTATTTCAAGGGAAAATAAAGAAATCAGGTTGTTTCTCTAAAGGGTTCAGATCTGGAGAATAAGAATTTTAAACTGAGTTAGGAAGAACAGTTTTTAAAAAATGATAATAAATTCATTTACTTAACTTTAAAAAGCTTCTTAACTTCTGTTATACTAAGAAGATAAAGGATCACGTTTTACATACTTTAGGGATTTTCTGTTATTTTAGTTTTCCCTTATTGAGGTAATACTTTCATTAAAATTATTAAAAATGTTACAATTATATAAGTAATAAACAAGATACACTCTTGTTATATAACAGTGCCTGGTATACAGCAAGAAATCATTAAACATTTTTTCATGAATAATTTTTGAAAAAGAGTGAGAGAAAGTTTCCTTAACGTTTCTCCTTATCCTATATTCTATTTCTTTCCCCAAGCATAATTTCTATTTTCAACTTGGTTTATGTCCTTCCAAACTTCTTTCTGTATAATCATATATAAATATATACCATGATATAGAAATATGCAGTTTTATTTCATGTAAGGGTAACAGTCTCCCTTTTTATACATACTGCTTTATACTTTACATGCTCATTTTTTTTTTCATTTGAAATTATGGCTTTGAGCTATATTTTAGTTTATATAACTTTACCTCATTTTCTTATGCACAACATTTTGTGTTATATATGTACCATTGTTATAGGGGTAGACATCTGAGTTATTTCCAATTTAAATATTCTCAATTGAAGTTTTAGGAATTCAAAAATTGGGAATGGTAAAACCTTTCTCTTTTTAAAATATATAAAATGGTCTAGAAAATTTCTACGTGGTAGGCTTAGGAGAATTAAATAGATAGATAAAGGTACCTAGTACTGAGTGAATCCTTAATAAACATTGATCTTCCCTCTTCCCACTATCTTTCCTTGAATCATTTGCGTGAGGTTAGGATCAAAAGAATAAGGATATGTGATCTTTCACATACTCGTTTTCCTCTTCCTCTATATGTTATTTGTGTTGCTTACTTCAATTTTTAATCCTCATTCTGAAGGCTGTTGAGGAGTAGTGATTTAATGCCTCTGTACCTCACTGCTCTTAAATGATTGTCTTGATGAGAAAAATGTTTATTCTGAATACATTCATTCATTCATTGAGCAAACATCAGTTTGTACCTACTATATGCCAAGCACAAAGGGGGTAAAATGAAAAAGGTAGATTCCTACATAAAAGAATTTTATAAATTTGTTGGCTAGATAGATATATAAATTAATAAGTGTAGAATAATGTTCTAGAAAATTGGGTAAACCAGGGATGGGAAAAACTAATTCTTTCTGGGGTAGTCAGGTAAGGTTTTCATGAAGTAGGTGCTAGTTGAGATGGAACCTTTAAGTTTATTATTGGCATTTCATTTAATAAACACATTGTAGGTAGTGGAGTAGTGTTTGTGAGAGCACGGAGAAGTGAAAAAGCTCAATACCCTTTATTCTGCCACACCATTGTGGCAATACAAAAACTTTTTATTGCCAGAGGTAACTGGTAGTGAGAGAAGGCCATTTTAAATTAATTCACTGAAAATTGAATAGGAATAACGAAAACTTTGGGCAAAACACAAAAAACAACTATCTAAAGGCACTGGAGAGAAACTCAAGGCAGACTAAATCTTGAGAGGAAATGGTATTTGGAAGAAAGGAGGGAGGGAAACTGGGTGTGTTGGCCATTCTCAAGGCCAGGCTCCACTCTGTGATGGACAACCTCATTAATACACTGTAGGAAAACCAGCATTCTTTCTGGTTTGAAGAATGAGAACAGACTTTGGGCAACCCCAGCTGCTAGGAAGTGAGGGGGGTAATCCTAGAAAGGAAAGCGTCATAAAAGTAGAATCCCAACTCTTATGTTGCAAATCTCTGACTGATCCCCAAACTATGCATGCACATGACAGGTTTCAAACAGCCTAGGAAAGGCAGAGAAAACTAAACAAGTATTTGAGTTGCTGCTCACTGCAGGTAAGACAAAGTATGCAGCTTGGGTCTGAGCAAGTGTCTTGCTAAAATAAATAAAGAGCAACACTATATTTAAAGGATAGTAATTGAATCCAGAGTCTTCACATCATATTGGTTACAAGATGTAATACAAAATTGCTCAGCCTAAGAAGAACCAGAAAAATGTGAAAATAAAAAAGGACAGTTCAGCAGAGAGAGAAACAGTATAAAAAAGAACCAAAAGGGAACTTTAAAATTACAATATCTGAAATAAGAAAATCACTTGATGGGATAGCCAGCAGCATAGAGATGACAGGAAATAGTAAAATTGAAGATAGATCAATAGAAATTATCTAATTTAAAGAACGGAGACAAAAATTGGAAAAGAAATGAATAGAGCTTTAGGGATATTAAAATGTCTGTAGCACACATAACTCCCAGAAAAGAAAAGAGAATAATATCCAAAGAGCAGAAAGAATATTAAATAATGACCCATATTTCCCATATTTGGTGAAAGATATAAACTTACAGATTTAAAAAGTCCATTAATTAAGCAAGATAATGCAAATGAAAGCATATCTTGGCACATCATAGTCAAATGTTGGAAACAAGAAAAACCTAAAGGCAAAATTTATGTTCCTTTTATTTTTTTTGTAGAGAACAAGAAAAAAAAAAGAACATAATTTACCAATACCAGAAATGAAACAGGAATTATCACTATCGATCTTAGAGATGTTAAACAGCAAGAGACTATTATAACCACCTTCATGCCAAAAAAATTATAAACTTAGATGAAATAAATAAAATCCTTAACATGTACAACGTACCAAACTGACACAAGATGAAACAGAAAACCTAAATAGCACTTTATCTTCAAAAGAAATTGAATTTGTTAATTAAATAAACAAAAGTTTTTATAAGGAAAACTCCAGGCCCAAATGGTTTCACTGGTGGATTCCATCAAACATTTAAGAAATAAAACCAATATAAACTTTAAAATATATATATGTATGAACAATTCATACTTGATTTTATGAGGCAAGCATAACCCTAACAATAAGCCTAAAAAATGTTATGATAAAGGAAAATTACAGACAAATATTCTTCATGGTCATAGATGCAAAAATCCTTAACAAATTAATAGCAAATTAAATCCAGAAATATAGAATAAGGATAATATGTAATGACTAAGTAGGGTTTAATTCAGGAATGTAAGGTTTGCTTAACTTTTGGAAAATTTCACCATATTAAAGAGAGTAAATGAGAAATGTCATACTAACATTTCAATATATGCAGAAAAAGCATTTGACACCATCTATTCATAATTAAGAACTCTTAACAGTTTATGAATAGAATATAACTTTCTTTTTCTGAAAAGGTCATCTACGAGCATCTATGAAATACCCGTAATTAACATCTATCATATTCGATGATATAATGTAGAATGTTTTCTTCCCATTACGGAGAACAAGATAATGTCCATGCTCGTTCATCCTACTTGATCTATTTTTATGAGGCAAAGTGATGAAACAAATAGGATAAAAATATGAAAGGAAAAAGTAGAACTGTATCTGCATCATTACCAAGGTCATGTGACACAAAGTTGATTATCATTTATATTTTAATATACTAAGTGGGTGGATATCAAAATTTCATGGTAAGCAATGGAAAATGATTTCATTTGACTCAACCTTAAAATGGAAACTAAAATTAATGAAAATAAGGTTGCATACTTAGTAGCATTCATTTGTAATTCTGGTTATGTGTTAATTCTTAGAAGAATGAATTAACTGTTTTTTAGGATTAATTTCTCTGATCAGATGTGATGGACCAATCACTTTTAACATTATGGTACCATCATAACAAAGGTTATTTTTACAAAGAAAATATCCTAAGGACTTTAAGTAAGCATTTTACATTCAAATAATTCTCTATAGAATGATCTACCACAACAATCGTTTCTTGTCAGTTTTTGGTTCTTCATTGTTTTTCTGGACTAACTGCAGATTCTTGATTTGCAGTGGTTTGAGCTGTTCTCCAACACTGTATTTCTTTACTTCACAAAATCCTACATCTTCTTCAAGATTTGTGATTTCACTTTGCAGACACGTTACATGTTTATTTTGAATATTGGTTATAATATTCAAAAAAGTTGTAGGTGTTTGGCAATTTTTAAAAGTATTCCCATGATTAAGCAACATTTCAACCAATTAAATCAATCTTTGGGAATGAGACCCAGGCATTAATAATTTTTAAAATGACTCCAGTGTGCAAACAAGTTTGAAACACTGAGCAATGATTATCAAAGATAAAAAGATATTAACTCAAATGGATAAGATACAGGTTAAATTAATCTGTGAGGGATATTTGATTGAAGACTAATTTTATCAATGTTAAGTTCATTAGTAAATATATTTATATTTTGATACCTTTCACTTTCTATGTAATTTTGAGAACTAATATAATGAATACTTGGGTAGTGAGAGGATCTCCTAAATCCTTTGAGTGCCAAGTATGGATGGGCCAGGAATACAGTGGTGAATTAAAATGTATGTTGTGTCTTTTTATAAGTTGTATACGAAAGCAAAAGGAGACCTAACTATGGTTTTGGATCAGTGATGGTGACTTTTGCATTAGTGATTTTAAGGCTGAAACATAAATGATAAGTGGTATATGATTTGGTAAAGAGAAGAGGTGTTGAAGGCCATAAATAGGAAAGAAGCTTGAAAGCTCTAGGAACAGAAATCAGGCAAAGATGACTGGAGAACACTCAGCAGAAAACATTTAGAGATCTATAGGTGTCAGGAAATAAGAATAGAATAGTGATGTGGGATCAGATTATTAATGGGTATTGTATGCATACCAAGGAATCCATATCCTTTAGATTATGGGGAGATAACTATTTTTAATCAGAATATTGTCATGATCAAGTTTTATGTTTCATGACCAAAACTCAGTTACCAAAAACAAAAAAAAAAATAGATTTTCCAATGTAGAGCAATGTGGTGATTTTAACGTAGAGTAAGGAAATTTTATGTTCATATATGCAATAAAATTATTAAGTTGAATAGATTTCTCCTCCAGTTCTTATTATTAACCCACTTCCCAAGATAAACGGCAAAATCTCATGTTTGAGAGGAAAAAATCTCTGCTAGCATTCCTTGGGAGCCATATGCATATCAACACAGGCAGAGTCTTTCTGTGAATTTTAGATTTTACTGACAGCAGTTTTGAAATAAGGCCAGGAACTTGAGAGCCATCCTGAAGGAGCTGACCCCCGAGAACAATATGCTCCAGATACTACAGATCTGTGAACATGCTATAGTGGCCCAAGGCGATTCAACAGTGACAGACATGAAGCTATCCTTATTTTGAATGACTATTAGCTAGTAGGAGAGGAAAAGGGAGAGAAAAAAAATGCAAAATTTTAATTAAATAATGTTTTACATATTTTTCTCCTTTGGACTCAATTCTGTCTCAAATGACATAGCAGTTGCCTGGGATTTCCACAGCATTAATTAATTTAAAAGAGTAAAAAATGAATCAGAATCAGAAACTTATTATTATGCCTTTTTTTTTTTCCTTTAAGCATTATGAAAAACTCAGTGTCTCTTGTGATCACAGGAGTTTGCATTTCTAAGACTTGGGTGTATCCAATTTAAAATGGATTAAAATATGCTTCCAAACATAATAATAAAGGAAAGATACCACATATTTGTTTTAATTTATTTTTTCTTTACCCTTCTGTTTACTGAAGTTTTTCTTCTAAGTGATAGAAATAAGACTTGAAAATAATGACACTACTGAGAGTAAAGCACACCCAAAGAGCATTTGTGTTTGTTTTTGAAGGAGAAAATGTACTTCAGAAAACATTTTACAGGCATGATTTAGACTTAGTCTCCTTTTATTATAAAGTATAGATGCCTCTGGTATTAAAAATGGTGTGCATAGCTCTTAACCCACTGACAATCAGAGTGCAAGGAAAGAAATAAAATAGTCACAACTGAATTAGCTAAAGTGACGGTTATATCCAAAGATGTTAGATTTGGGGGGAAATTATGGAAAGAGTGAATTGAATATTAATTGGGAACAGGGAAGCACATAATCTAAATACTAGTCCTGATTCTGCCACTAAATTAACATTTAGTCCATCTCAGGTATTTGCTGGTACAGTACCATTACTACTAATACTAGTATCAATGCTTAGAGTAATAGAGAGTTTACAGTGTTCCAGTACTTTGTGCCTTTTTATTCTTCTGTTTTTCGTTCTTTTAGAGTTAGAGCTCTGGTGAATGAAGAAAGAGGAAGATGTGGGTGGTGCCTGTGGCTCAAAGGAGTAGGGCACCAGCCCCATATACCGGAGGTAGCAGGTTCAAACCCAGCCTCGGCCAAAAACTGCAAAAAAAAATAAAAAAGAAAAGAAAAGAAAAAGAAAGAGGAAGACGTACTTCTTCTAGATGAAAAAGTCCTCTAGGATCTGCTGGATAGCTCTCTGCTAATGATACATGATATTCAGTGGGACAGTTCCAAAGAGAGATGCTTACTAAGATCAGAAAGGAAAGGAATTTGCCATAGGTTCATTTCTGATATTTTAGTTTACTTTCTATGCTGCCATCTTTTTTTTTTTTTTTTTTCATCTGTGCAGTGTTAGTGATTACATGGTAATAGCTAAGATTACTTAAAGCATTTTTATGGCTATTTTTGAAGTTAAAAAGTTACATTTTATTTAGAAATTTATCCAGTTTATCAGTTTATTATGCACTTTTCCTTGAGTTGTTTAAACATTTTTTTTTAACCCTAAAAACAAAGGTGTGTCAGAATCATTGCAAAGATAGAGGTAATCATATGTTTCCCATTGTTAAGTTTGTATGCTTTGTGTTGATATTGATTGGTATTTAAAATAGTACCCCTAAGATGAAGCCACTTTTAGCATTTTCTTTTTCAAGTGAATTTATTGTGCCACTAATCAATTTTTTCACATGTTACATTATTGTAATACTTGTATTCTTCTAGGATCAATAGAATTGATTTGAACAAGGGACTAAATACAGAATGAGTTAATCTGTTACTCATTCATGTATTTCTTAGATTTCTAAAGCTTCCTCTTTAAGCACCAGCATTATTTTTATAGTTTATCTATACATTCTTATTTACTAAATAGCTTATTGTTTAGAAAATATAGAAAGATAAAGAACATCATTAAAATCACCTGTAATTTCATCACCTCTTATTAATATTTTGGTGTAAATGTGTATGTAGTTGAGGTTATATCATATAGTTTACCTTCTGATTTTTAAATCTAATTTCTTAACAGCTTGTCTTGGTGACTTACTTGTCACTATGAACATTTGATTCCTGAGATGTTCCTTGAGTTGAGGGTCTATTAAGTCTACTTATCTTTATATTGAATCCCCCTACCACTGTGCTTTTTATATTTTTGTACCTGCATTTAGGGTTTTCTGTCTTTGCCTTTGTTTTTGGATTCTAAGTTGTGATTTCTCTATAATTAGTGTTCTTGCCTTTAGCAATATCAATACTCCTCCCATATTCCTATAAACAGATACTTCTATTCATCTATGGGCTGTTCAGTTAGATGAGAGGGAAAACTAACATTTCATAGAGCTCTTCTTTGTTGTACAGCACCTACCATAGGTCCTTTCACATAAGTTATGCCATTTAATTCTCAAAATAACTCCTTGAATTGTAATTAGTTCTTTTTCAAAGAACCATTTATTGAGCACTTAGTATATATTAGGCACTGTCATAAGAATTTTACACATGACTGTTGGGTTTATTCCTGCAACAATACAGCAAGGTGAACTATTGTAAAGATAAAAAATACCTGGACTCAGAGAAGTTGGGCAACTTTCTCAAGGTTATATCACTTGTGGTAGAAGTAAGATTTAACTAGGTATGATCCTCAAATAATTGAAAAGGCTACAATTATGTTTAAGTAAGAGTAAATAGATTCTGAGCTGAGAAATTATCTTTTAACGAAAGTAAATGAGCTTTAGTGTATTACCCTGGACATCTATTTTTGATTTTGCTTTCTTTCTGATTCTCCTCATTTCTTTATTATAGGGATTTGGCTGTATGAGGGATTTATTTAGAAATGGTGATTTGTAAGTGTGGAAGAGCCTAGGAACTCAATATTCAGGCCAAATTAATCCTCAAATAATGAACTTTAAAAAATTTATGAAGGAGGCACAGTTATTATTATTATTATTAAATAAACTTTTTTCATGATTCATAGAATCACAGTGCATTCTTTGCTAAATTTCCTATATCAAAGAGTATAAATTAATAGAGTAATCAACCAAAACACCATTGTATTGATTTTAATGTCCATAGCTACATTTCTCAGGAGACAGGAAAATTAATGTATATTTGTAATTATACATGAAATAAAGGGGGTAATTTCAAGGATCAAAAAAGCCTTAGGTTTTTTTATAGTGGTGAAGAAATCCAGGGGTGGTTAAGAGTTTGGTATTTCAAGTTAAGACTGTGTAGCTTCAAATCCTGACTTTGTCACTATTAGTACCATTAGTGCAACTACCTTGAAGTTGACAATGACTTTGTATTGAACTCTGTAACTCCATTTCTTGGACCTTAACACAGAAATACCTAAAGTTGCAGTTATTCAAAATGGATACAAGCTTCAGGTGAGGTATCAAATACAGCATTTCTTTACTCTCAGATAATTTTTCCTCAAGGCGTGAGATTTTCTCTGCCATTTGAAAATATGGTATTAGGCAAATAGGGTAACAGTTAACAGTGCAGTTCTGTTGAACCCCTACTTTGGGTGTTGAACATGCTTGGTATCCTGTAATAGTGAGCACCACTTAACTTGCTATTTTATTACTGAAAGTGCAAATAGAAATTTAGTGCTCCCCCCACTGTAGTGTGCATGTGCAAGACAAAGATAAAAGCTGTGTTTCCTTCGTGGAAGGGTGTGGAGTTTAGAGGATGATTTCAATTAGAAATAATGACAGCAATTCAGGCTTCCAATGAAGATACTGTGGCCACCAAAGGACAAACGGAAGAAGTTAATTCTTGAAGTTGAGGTATTTGATTAAACGTTTAGACTGCTTTTTATGTGTACAGGGGTCAGGTATGTTGTTATTTATCAGCTGAAGTGACACTGTTTATAAAGGTATTTTCTGGATGTTTTGATGATGGTTGGTAGAGAAGCAACCCTAGGATAGCCAGAGAACTCGTAATGAGTGAAACAAAAAATAAAATATTTTGATAGACAAAGCCTTTGTTTTTTTAAGACTTTTACTTCTTTATTATAATGATTAACTGTGAGACTTGGCTTCTTGTAATGGTGATTTATTATTTTGGTTAATAACATTGACTTAGAGAAAAAATTATCAGACTTTGATTAGAATGTCTGTTGCTTTGCTTCATTACCTTAACAAACATTTCTGGAAACAGCTTACAACTTAGTGTCACCCTCAGGTTATTTTATGTTTAAATATTTATCTTTAATAGTTTAGCATTATATCTATGTGTGACTATGTGTATGTATGTGTTTTGGAGCAGGGGTTGGGGAGAGAAGGTGAAATTTTAAGGAGATGGAAAGTCAGTGAAAGTTGATACAGGGGACCGAAATTTTACACTTGAAAAATAAAAGATTTCTTCCTTAGTAGGAAAAATGAAAACAAACTATATCACATATTTCCATGAAGAGTGTGTATAAATTAATATGAAAAATTATAAGAACAAGAAAACTTTCTAGAGATGGAAGAAAATATTTAATGACTTAAGAAATTGCAGCTGAGGGAAAGAAAAATGATTTTGAACATTTAAGCATAGTGTCCAATGGGATAAACTTTAACAGAACAGGCTGGGCCATTTATAGATTAGAACACTTTTAATTTTCTCAGCGTTAAAAAGTGTTGATTTTGATAAAGAATTTGTTGATGCTATATCAACTTCTCCATGTGGAGAAGTGCTACTGGGTGATTAGTTAGGCTTGGGGCTAGCAGCCAAAATTCAGAAGTTTGGTCCCTAGATATTTTCTGGAATACGAAAAAGCTATTAAGTTTTCCTGAGCCTTCCTTGATTCCCTATAGAAGAAATTCTTCACTATCAATGATGTCAGTTCTTTTCTTTTTCTTTATTTTCCTTCTTTGTTTTTGTCTCATGTCATTACCATCTTCATTTGTGTTTACTTAAGTAAGCACTAATTTTTGAGGTACACCGGGGCTTATATTAGCTTAGTCATATGAAAATTCTTTTATGTTTGTATACTTTTTTTTTACTGTAATTTTAAAGCTAAAGAATTTTTTTTTTCCTGTAAGGTTAAAGCCAATGAATCTAAAACTTGGAGAGATTATTTGATTTGTTCAAGATCACCTTTAGGAATCAGGGTCAGACTTTTCACAATGCCAAATAATTGATCCCTGTTCATTCTTTTGTTTTTTATATTGGTAACCAGTCTCAGCATCTGACTGATACGAAGGTTGTTATCTGTTTGACCATTTTGCAATTGTCTTATTTTACTATAGCCACCATCTTATTTTATTGTATCACCATCTACATGTCAGTAGACAGACACTTGTCAAGGTGACTGCCTTGCTTGACTGCCTTGTAGGGTTAAATTGTAGCTTGATATAGTGCATGTAAGGGGTTTGATGACTAAATAAAATTTACAATTGATTGGACAGAATATAGCAATATATTTATAGATTTGCTTGTATTAGAAAAACTATCATATTTGTTTGTGTTTGTTTTGGAATAAGAAGTTAGTATATTTTGCTTTTAGCTATGATTATGGGCTTGTTTAATAATTAGTTGGTAAGAATGGCTTTGGAGAAAAGGCAAAATATAGTTTTTCTCATTACTTCTTTTCTGATTAAAAAAAAACCATTGTTTCATAGCTTGATTGCCCGAGATCTTCCATCCAGGGACAAAGAATCTACATGTACTACTTCCCAGTCCAGTGTTGTTCCTATCATTCTGTTAGAATTAAAATTTCTGAAGTGTTTTGATTGACCAGTGTCATTGCTTATGTATATAAATCACTTGCCCAAAGATCCTGGCACTCAGTGGCTCCCTTTGGCTATAACTGTTATATCAAATTATGAAGATTATTGTGTGATCATTTGGTTTCATTATTCTGATTTATAAATGTACTAGTTATATCTTTGCTGATATATTTTTGCTTATTTTTATAAAGTGTAAGTTTTGTTTTAATGGTGTAGGTATTAGAATGTATCCATTGTTACAAAACCAATATTCTATGGAGAATGAAAAATAAAGCACTAAATTAACTGGAAAAAACAAACAAAAAAAACATTGTTATTGATGAAAATTGGAAAATATAAAAAGGAAACTAAAAAAAGTGATAACATTTAGAGATATCTCAAAATGTTTACAGTGATTATATCTTGAAGTTGTTTAGGTACACATTTTTTTTAAAAGAAAAATGGGATATTACTGCACATGCTGTTTTGCAAGCTACTTTTTAAAAGTTGATGCATCATGGAAATTTCCCTAATTCATTAATTGTTTTTTTCCTACATACCTTTCCTTTTAAAAATTACCCATTATTTTCTACAAAAGTAAAAGATATCACATATGAGAAACTTAAGCAATATATGAATAAAGAAAAAGAAGGAAAAAGCTTTGCTTTTCCATATGTAAGCAATATAATGTCAAGGTATGTACGTGTAGTAGTTCTGGTATTAAAATTTTTATGTTCGCCTCTCTTTCTCATATATATATAGAATCAAAAGGATGTGCATGGTAAATATTTTATAATCTGCTTTTTTATCTAACAGTGTGTCATATCATTTATACCTAGTATTTTCTATTGTACTACATGTTCTTTTACATTATTATTATTATTATTTTTTTTTTGTAGAGACAGTCTCGCTTTATGGCCCTCGGTAGAGTGCCGTGGCCTCACACAGCTCACAGCAACCTCCAACTCCTGGGCTTAAGCGATTCTCTTGGCTCAGCGTCCCGAGTAGCTGGGACTACAGGCACCTGCCACAACGCCCGGCTATTTTTTGGTTGCAGTTTGGCCGGGGCCGGGTTTGAACCCGCCACCCTCGGTATATGGGGCCGGCGCCCTACCGACTGAGCCACAGGCGCCGCCCTATATTATTATTTTTAATGGTTGCATGCTATTGTATTCATTTCATAGCTTAGCTGATCATCTACAGTTAAGCTCATTTCTGATTTTTCATTATTATTAATAACTTCAATAAACTCTTTTATAGTTCAGTCTTTGCATCTATCTATGATTATTTCTTCTCTATAATTAAATTCTTAAAAATCAATTGTAATTCCTTTTTAAAGGCATTTGGTCCATATTGCCAAAATGCCCCCTAGAAATGTTGAGCCAGTTTCCTCTTGTCAACAGTATGTGTGAGCACTCTTTTTGCCGTGTACATGCTGACGTTTATTATTTTTAATTATCGCCAATATGGCAAGTAGAAAATGGCATTATATCTTTAGTATAATTTATATTTTTTAAGTTAGTGGGGAAATGAAATATTTTTCATTAGTTTATCTATTTCATTAAAATAAATTTCTTATTCAAATTCTTTAAGAGGCGGTATAGGGGAGTCAGACTATGGATGGGAAGGTTTGCATCTTGGCTTTATTATCACTGCTTAACAGCTGTGTCCACTTGTGTGTTTACTTAATTTCTCTGTGCCTCAGTTTCCTTATCTAGAAAATGGGGATAATATTATTTATGTCATCAAGGTTTTATAAGGATCAAATGAATGAACAGCACAGAGTGTTCATTATTCTAATAAGCAGTTAACTTTCATTCATTTTGCAAGACGTCTTATGCTACAAGTATTAGCCCTTTGTTGTATGTGATGAAGACTTTTTCCAATTTTTTCATTTTGTCTTTTAATTAAAATTTTTAGAAAATCAAATCTTTCTCACGAAATCTAAAATTTTCTCCTTTTGGATTTCTGCCTTTGGTATCACTTTTAGAAATAGGTTTTCCATTCAACATTATGTAAATATTTATTTTTACATATATATTATTATAATGTTATCATGGTTTTATTTTTTTTACCTTTAATTTTCTAATTCATCTAGAACTTATTTTGTTGTGTGATATGCAGTTAGGATATAGAGAACCAACAACATTAGTTGAATAATTATTATACAAATACCCTAATTTTCATAGATAATTAATAGCATAAGTTCTTGTATTTGTGATTAGAATTGAACTAAATTTGCAAAACAATTTGGGATCATATGATTTTTCAAACTGATGTGTTGTATATTAAGAATATATTTTTTATTTAACTAATCCACAACGCCTATCACATAGCAAATATTCAGCACATATTTGTTTGAATAAGTATTAAATATATTTAATACTTATTAAATTAATACTAGCTATTGAGCATATAGGTGGTTTTTGTTTTTTCTCTATCATTAGCAATACTTTAATGAATATATTTAATATTTAAACCTTTGAATATCTACATGATTATTTATGTGGAATGAATTCCTAGATATCTAGTTCAAAGAATATTTTTAATGATATTGATACATGTTGCCAAGTTGCCTTCCTGAAAGGGTGCATCAATTTACATTCTTGCCAACAGTTTGAAATCAGCCATAGAGTCCTGATGAACTTATTTGTCTCTTCATTGTAAGGTACAGTCCCAAATTTCTGATGAGTTTGAAATTAATATTTTATGGTGAAATAAATATTTTTGCTTTTAAATACTTATATTTTCTCAGTATGGAGGAGATAGATAGCACATCAAACTGACTGAATTTAGGGTAAAATGACTCTTTTGCTATAGACAAAACAACCAATATGGTGTGATTCCACATGCTTGGGCTGAGTCATATGTGCAGGAAGCAGATAATAATAACAATAAAAAGAAAACAATAAATATTATTTTAGGATGTCTTTAAGTGGCTATATTTTCCTTCTTAATATAGTGAAATCACTTTTTCCTTTCTTCTGATAAAAAGAATTGCTGATTACTTAGATGGTTTCCATGTCTTTTTGTGGCAAACTACTTTCACTGGTACCTAGTGTGAACAGCCTCACTCCTTCTGTGACTAGCTGGCTTTAAGTTGAAATTTTTGGTGGAGGAGAAAATTCACATTTATTTTGTTTTGTCTTTGCATAGCTGGGACCTGATATTTAAACAAGAAAGTAAATTAATATTACATACAAAGGGCTTTATCCTGGTTCCTTCAGTTTTTATTTATCTACTTTTCATTCTTTATCCCTCTTCATGAGGTATACAGACTATAAAAAGAAAAGACTGCATCCTAATGGTATAGTGATTACTATTATATTTTAAAAAGTGAAATCCTCTTTTCCTAGAAACAAATAGCAACATCTTCAATAACTACAACTAACAACTTGACTTTTTTGGTATAAAACGCTCCGTGGTAGATTGCTTTATGAGATTTTGTCAATGATTTCCTGAATTATAGCACCTCTTATTATTCCTTTCTTTTTCCTCCCTGTTTTCTTCTTACTTTCTTCCCTCTGGTTCTCTCTCCCTTTCCTTGCTTTAAGTTTTATGAGTGTTAAAAAGATGCAGTTGTCAGTTCTGAAATCAGAAGTGTTCCTTGGGCAGTGCAGTAGGTTTTCCCCATGTTCAGTAGTTGCCTGGGGTAGATTTAAGTCGATCTGTGCTGGGTCTGCAGAATGTAGTCATGGGTTTCACTGATGGTCATGAGGAATTCTTTCCTCATTTTCTCCACTTCAGTCTCATAGAGATCATGTGAAACTCATACCTTTAGCAAGAGTGCTGTGACTTTAAAACCTGATTTCCAGTTGCTTTCTCTTTCTGTGTTCCCAGTACCCATCTTTTGAAATGTGGTTTTAGCCATTTAAAGTCAGGAGTGTAGAGAAAGTAAGTGAGTAAAGATTTTACTTGTAATTACAGCTAACTCTATCAAACAGGTGTGTGTTTTGTCTTGAGGATAAGGTACAACAATTTTCTAATTCTGGGATGGTTTTCCCTTGACAGCCAGCATGTTTATAGCCTGGATGCCTCTCTGTTTCTACTGTCATCTCTACTTCCTGCTTACTAGGTTTTTGGAATGCCAGTTTATTTTAATATTGACCTTAAGCCAATATTATTCAGAAGGTATAGATCCAGGAGGGGAAAAAAATCACATTAGGTATGGCAGAAATATACATAAATTATTTGGGAGTAACCAAATTATTTAAAAAAAATTCTGTTTGCATTAGCTCTTTAAATTATTTGGGAATAACCAAATTGGTGTTTAAAAAATCCTGTTTGCATTAGCTCTTCAATAGCTTCAATTACTATGATCACAAAATACTTATCACCGATGTATACAGTGATAGATTTTTAGTGAGTCCTTCAGGAAAAGGGGAATTTCTTTCTTTTCTAATACTTAATTCTTTGAGGTTTGGAGATCTGGATTCTAGTCCCAAATCATCTTTCGTGTTTTGGAGTCTGGAGAACTAGGTTCTAGTCCAAACTCTGCTACCAATTTGTAACTAACTACTTGAATTTGAACAAATCATTTTAACTCTCTAAGTCTCACTTACCTTTCAGTTGGAACAGCCTCTTGTTCAGTGATGCAAAATGCCTAAACTTAGTTGGAGAGATTGGATTTGATGAGGAGATGTTATTTCCCCGTTTTATATGTGCAACTTCCGTGTGAGTGGGTAGACTGGAAAATTAATTGGTGTGGGTTAGTCAAGTTTAAAAAGGTTTTGAGAAGTGTTAGTTAATAACAGTGAAGTTTTAAGGCGTCTTTTAAAATATAAATTGGTGCAATTTGTACCTTTTTTCTCATATGAGACCTAATGGCAGCCTTAATTTTTTGATTAGTTAATCCTTTATTTTGATGTCCAATATTTAAGTTAATAATAGGCATAACATTGTGTTGTTTGACATTTATCCTAGGATGTTTGTCTTCTTTTCTTAAAATGATAATACAAAATGGTGAAACATCAATAATTACAAAATGAAAAAGAGAATGGAGAGAAATTTGAAGAGAGAGAGAGAAATGAAAGAAATTGTGTGAATCTGGTCATTCCTATTTAAGTATTTGGCCTTCAAACACAATTTTATTTTACTATTTCTTAGATATTTACAGGATACAGAACATTGTCCAAGAATAAAAGATATAGCACAGAAAGGGCCAGTTTTTGACAGGGGCATAATTCTTTTGCCACATGATTATTATTATTATTTTTTAATTATAAAAGTTACCTCTTATTTTTAAATTTTTTATTATTTAAAGTATTTGAATCATATTATGGCACATATTTAAGTAGAGGCTAGAAAAAGTGCCAGATAGGAGAAAGGGTAATGATGTTAATTTTATTTTTTTCTATTTTTTTTAAATTTCAGATAATTGAGGGTACAGATGATTAGGTTACATTGTTTGCATTTGTTAGGAGTCCAAGATGTAGTTATATCCTTCACCCAAGAGGTATGCCATATCCCTCACCTTGTGACTGTTAGGTGAGAGCACATGAGTACCCCTCCCTCCTTCCCTTTCTGTCCTTCCTTCTTTCCCCTCCCCTGCGATTTGAGTTTAATTGTTTTTTTCTCTTGTGTGGGCATGTATCTGTTCATCTACTCATTTCATGTTAGCATTGAGTACACTGGATACTTGCTTTTCCATTCTTGTGATATTTTACTAAATAGATGTTTTCCAACTCCATTCAGGTTAATACAAAAGATGTGAAGTTTCCATCTTTTTTATGGTTGAATAGTATTCCATGGTATACATATATCACAGTTTATTAATACATTCATGTGTCAATGGGCACTTGGGTTGATTACACATCTTGGTTATTGTGAATTGAGCTGCGATAAGTATTTTAGTGCAAATGTCCTATGGTAAAATGATGTTTTTTTTTTCTTTTGGGTAGATACTTAGTGAATGATGTTAATTTTAAATGTCCTTTTTTTCTTCTTTAAAAATGCATTTCACTCATGCCTGTAATCCCAGCACTCCGGGAGGCTGAGGTGGGTGGATTGCCAGAGCTAATGAGTTTGAGACTCGCCTGAGCAAAAGTGAGACCCCATGTCTTATTTTTATTTTATTTTTTCTGAGACGGAATCTTACTTTGTCTCGGTAGAGTGCTGTGGTGTCAGAGCTCACAGCAACCTCAAACTCTTGGGCTCAAGCAGTTCTCTGTCTCAGCCTCTCGAGTAGCTGGGACCACAGTTGCCGGCCACAATGCCCAGCTATTTTTAGAGATGAGGTCTCTCTCTTGCTCAGGCTGGTCTTGAAACTGTGAGTTCAGGCAATCCACTTGGCTTAGCCTCCTAGAGTGAGGTGGCGTGAGCCACCACACCTTGCTCAAGACTGGGTGTTGTGGTGGCTGCCTTTAGTCCCAGCTAGTTTGGAGAATCACTTGAGCCCAAGAGTTTGAGGTTGCTGTGAGCCATGGCATAGAACTCTATGGAGGGCAACCAAGTAAAACTCGGTCTCAAAAAACAAAAAAAAAATGAAAATAAATAAAAATGCATTTCACATGTGATATTTGAAACACCACTTGTATTTCAATAAAGGTCAATTTTTAGAATACTTTGAGATGCATTGTTGTTATCCTTGTATCTGAACAATCTCCAAAGAATTCAGGATTAGAAATTTCAGATTTGTGAATTAGTAATAGCATAACTAAGAGTAACTATGTGTTATAGTCAATAAAGATTCTAATGAACTAGAAAAATTTAATTCCTGACAATGAACATATTCTGAATAGGTTTTGCAGATTTTCTTTTTTGGGGGTAGACTCCATGAGGTTTTCATTGTTTTCTGAGAGGTAGTTCCCAGTGGGTGCATATGCAACACAGCATGTTCTGAATAATGAAGATGTACATAGGGAACTCAGACAAAGAAGGATTTGGCTTTACGATTTGCGTTATTATGATATAGTATAATGTTGTGGGACGATCTCTGGATAGAGACTGTAGTAATTGTATTGAGTTACAGATGGTTCAAAGATACATAGCCTTGAGTATGTATTAAATATATCAAGGGGTTAGTGGCTTCATTAGTCAAGATCGCTTCTTTCCTCCCTTTCTCTTTCTGTTCCTCCCTCCTTCCCTTTCTCCCTCCCTTCTTTCCTTGTTATCAAATTATGTAAATACACATATATGTTTAATCAATGAATGTTGTTACCTTTCATCCTTGAAGATTACAGAGTTAAGCACGTGTAAACCATAGAATTTACAAATTTTTGTAATAGAAATTGGATAATGCCTGGGTATGATTATACCTGTGGCAATTATAGAAACCTGTCAGTTAAACCCTCAGCTATGATGTCACATCATTTACTTGTAAGATTCACTGTTTCTAGAGCAGTAAGGGAAGATGTTGCAGATGATAAGAACTATCTAATAGAGTAGAGGCCTAAGTTTATCTGGTAGTGAAAGAGTAACCAAGGGATGCCTAACCTTTTGGCTTCTCTTAGACCACAATGAAAGAAGAATTATCTTGGGCTACATACATTAAATACACAAATACTGATGAGCAAAAAAACAAAGGTCCATGTACAATTTTCATGGTATCTGACTCACCAGATAAGCAAAAATGTCCTCACTTAATCCTAATTATTCAGTGGCTTGTTCAGAGAGTAATTTAAAATTGTTGAGCAGTTCCCAAATTTACGATCACTATACCTAAGTAATAAAATGTCTTTTTTGGATATTTTTATTATAAAAATAAAAGCGAGCAACATAAATTAGTGGGATATTTGACATTGTATTTGAGAAACTAATGCATCATCAGTTGCATTTTCAATTCTCAAGGTGCTTGTCAGATATTTTGATTCTAATATTTGATTCTAGTTACTTGCAAATGTAGATACTGTGCAGCAAAAAGTGATGACATGAATAAGTGTGATTGAAGCGAGGGATATTTGTCTCTGGGAAAATAGGACCTATAGAAGTTAGTAGAGAGACATGATCAAATTTTTCTTTAAGTTGAATGTCAGATTGCAGCTCTATACTTTCCATTTGGAAATTGGCAGGTAACATTTTTATGTTGACTGAAAATAGAGTTGCAGATGCACCAAAATATTGATTATTTTCCCAGAAATCTTGAAATCTGTTTTCAAATTCTTGTATCAATTCAAAAAGCAAGACTGCATATATTTTCACTGTTTACAGGATTGTGTTTAGCCAACATGTGGAAGTATATAAAATTGTTTATCTTAATTTGAATTTGCCATAATTTTAGTGTCATTTGGAATGCTGTTATGGTTTGAAACATTGTATTAATAAGCTGGTTTTCATCTTGAAGATGCATGTTTAACTCATTTAAATGAGCGGTTAAATCCACTAAAAATTCTAAACCTGTAAACCAGTTTTCATTGTCAAATTCTGGCACAAATTTGGTTTTTGATACCATAAACAACTTGATAGCATCTAGCAAATCAGAAAATCTTTTCAACATTTGGCCTTGTTTTAGCCATCTTATTTCCAAAAAGTAAATAATATCACTATAGTCGGCATTAATACTTTAAAGGAATTCTTAGAATTGGTGATGATTCAGTCCCTTGGCCCTTACGAAGTGATTTGCATGCCATTATCCATTTTTAAATCTTTTGTACATAAATTTTCTGGATGTACTATATAATGATGCTTCATCAAATATTGTGCTTTGGGTGGCAGTTGCATCATTTTCTATTAATTTTACAAATCTGTCTCATTTACCCATCATTGGTGGGGCAATGGAAATATTGACAATGGAAAATTAGAAATAAGAATTAGAAATTAGAAGTAAAGAAAATCCCTTTAACATAATTTTTTACTGCTTTATATAAATCTCTTGATTTAGTTGTGCCTTTTTTTTTTTTTTTTTTTGAGACAGAGTCTCAAGCTGTCACCCTGGGTAGAGTACCGTGGCATCATCATAGCTCACAGCAACCTCCAACTCTTGGGCTCAAGTGATCCTCTGTCTCGGTTTTTCTATTTTTAGTAGAGACAGGTTATTGCTCTTACTGGGGCTGATCTTAAACTCTTGAGCTCAAGCAATCCATCAGCCTGAGCCTCCTAGAGTGCTAGGATTTTAAATGTTGAACCAATTTTTATGATTTGCTCCCACCGTGACCAGCCTAGTTGTGCCTTTTAATGACACTAAAGAAGCCATTTCTTCAGTGACATTATATTTGTGATCAGTACCTCTAATAAAAATGGCAAGTTGAGGGTGGCATCTGTGGTTCAGTGAGTAGGGTGCTGGCCCCATATACCGAGTGTGGCGGGTTCAAACCTGGTCCCGGCCAAACTGCAACAAAAAATAGCTGGTGTTGTGGTGGGCACCTGTAGTCCCAGCTACTCGGGTGGCTGAGGCAAGCCTCCATTGCCTAAGCCCAGGAGTTGGAGGTTGCTGTGAGCTGTGACTCCACGACACTCTGCTGAGGACGACAAGGTGAAACTCTGTCACTCTAAAAAAAAAGGCAAGTTGAACCAGTTCCTCTTCTGTGAAAGATGGGTGTTCCAGTGTTCCAGCTTCTTAGAACCAATGGTTAGCTGTACACACCTTTTTGCAGTCCATTATTATTGCCCTTGTTCAGATGGGCTTATCTTTAAGTGGTCTTTTAGAGAAGTAGCCTTTCCAACTGAGTCTCACACTGAACTTTCTACCTAAGTCTTTGTTAGTGCTTTATTCTCCCAAGTCTATTGTGACTTCTGATAGACTTGATTGGTTGGCTCCTCAATTTTAAAACCTGACATGTATCTGTGCTTTTCATTTCTTTTTGCCTTTGTTCCTATGCCATTAATTTATCATTGTTTCTTTTTGGCTAAAAAATACATATATCTCTGTTGTACAGTTTTTTAAAAAAGTCTTTAGTATACTTCAGTGTCATATATGGGTCATTATGAAAGTTTTGAGATAAACAAAAATCAAGAAATGTACAATGCACACGGACAGAAATACCAATAAGCTGAGTAAATCGAAACTTGCATAGTTGAATCAGAAAGGGTGCTGTCCACTGTGTTTTTTGGAAGTGAAATAATGGACCATAAAATAGCCTGTCTCAAAACTTTTGTGGTGACTTACACGTAATACATATACATGATATGATGAGGAGACATATTGACAAACTCATTTTTCTTATATCTTATGTTATTTATTCTGGTCATCTGGAGTAATCTTGCTTTTGAAATCTGTATTTTCAGTAGGTTTAATAATATATATCATGAATAAGTTAGTAAACAAAGCATTTATTGCATTAATATGTTCTGTACAATGCCAGATACAAAAGAAGTATAAAATATGATTCTTACTTTAAGTCAGCTTGAAATATGAAGAAATTAAGGCATTTAGAGCTCTGAATTTGAGGGAGGTTTACTTGCCATTCAACAAATATTGTGTTCTTTTAATAATAATAATAATAATGGCTAAAATATACTGTTTTTTATCTATGGTCCAGACATTGCGACAAAAGGCTTTGAGTGTTTTACAGGTTGAACATCCCTAATATGAAAGTACAAAATCTGAAATGCTCCAATATCCAAAGCTTCTTGACTGCTGACATGACACCACAAGTGGAAATTCTACAGCTGACCTCATGTGATGGGTCTCGATAAAAACAAAGGTGCATAAAACACAGTTCTATTCAACATCCTAAAGGGAAAAAAAGACCCTCCTACCCTCCTTTAGCTGCAGTATATCTTATATCTTCCCAGATTCCCCCATGCAAGCATACTTGCAAAGGTGTGGCTGAGAGGGTGATACCTTTGTTTTCTGATAGTTTAATATACACAATTTTTTTTTATGTACAAAATAAATAAAACATGTACAATTACCTTCAGGCTACGTGTATAATGTGTCTATGTGTATATATGTGTATAATGTGTATCTTGTGTTTGGACTTGAGTCCCATCCATGAGATATCTATGCATATACAAATATTTAACAAATCTGAAAATTTTGAAACCTGAAACACTTTTAGTACCAGGCTTTTTGGACAAAAGATAAAAGACTCAACCTGTACATAATTTAATCCTTTAATCATTTCTGTGAGTTAAGTTTTAATATTATTATTTTATGATGAGAAAGATGAGGCATAGGTCTAACTTGCCAGGGTTAGCCAGATAGGCTTGCCCTAACACTGTTCTAGAGAGCCCCTGTATATTGTGTTGTAGGATTATAAATGTATTTTGAGATTTTGCTTTAAAAGAGTAAGTAATGATGGCATAGTAATACTGCAGTATTTAGAATTTGCGATGCAACTTTACTCTTCACAATAAAGGCAAGATAATATTTACACATATGTCACACAATTTTTTTTATTGGGCTGAAATGCAGTGGTGTGATCATTGCTCACTGTAACCTTGAACTTCTGATCTCAAGCAATCCTCCTGGGATCCTCCTGCCTCAGCCTCTTCTGCAGCTGGGACTACAGACACATACCAATACACCTGGCTAATTTTTTTTTTTTTTTTTATTGTTGGGGATTCATTGAGGGTACAATAAGCCAGGTTACACTGATTGCAATTGTTAGGTAAAGTCCCTCTTGCAATCATGTCTTGCCCCCATAAAGCGTGACACACACCAAGGCCCCACCCCCCTCCCTCCATCCCTCTTTCTGCTTTTCCTCCCCCCCATAACCTTAATTGTCATTAATTGTTCTCATATCAAAATTGAGTACATAGGATTCATGCTTCTCCATTTTTGTGATGCTTTACTAAGAATAATGTCTTACACTTCCATCCAGGTTAATACAAAGGATGTAAAGTCTCCATTTTTTAAAATAGCTGAATAGTATTCCATGGTATACATATACCACAGCTTGTTAATCCATTCCTGGGTTGGCAGGCATTTAGGCTGTTTCCACATTTTGTCGATTGTAAATTGAGCTGCAATAAACAGTCTAGTGCAAGTGTCCTTATAATAAAAGGATTTCTTTCCTGCTGGGTAGATGCCCAAGTAATGGGATTGCAGGATCAAATGGGAGGTCTAGCTTGAGTGCTTTGAGGTTTCTCCATACTTCCTTCCAGAAAGGTTGTACTAGTTTGCAGTCCCACCAGCAGTGCAAAAGTGTTCCCTTCTCTCCACATCCACACCAGCATCTGCAGTTTTGAGATTTTGTGATGTGGGCCATTCTCACTGGGATTAGATGATATCTCAGGGTTGTTTTGATTTGCATTTCTCTAATATATAGAGATGATGAACATTTTTTCATGTGTTTGTTTGCCATTCGTCTGTCATCTTTAGAGAAAGTTCTATTCATGTCTCTTGCCCATTGATATATGGGATTGTTGGCTTTTTTCATGTGGATTAATTTGAGTTCTCTATAGATCCTAGTTATCAAGCTTTTGTCTGATTGAAAATATGCAAATATCCTTTCCAATTGTGTAGGTTGTCTCTTTGCTTTGGTTATTGTCTCCTTAGCTGTACAGAAGCTTTTCAGTTTAATGAAGTCCCATTTGTTTATTTTTGTTGTTGTTGCAATTGCCATTGCAGTCTTCTTCATGAAGTCTTTCCCCAGGCCAATATCTTCCAGTGTTTTTCCTATGCTTTCTTGGAGGATTTTTATTATTTCATGCCTTAAATTTAAGTCCTTTATCCATTTTGAATCAATTTTTGTGAGTGGGGAAAGGTGTAGGTCCAGTTTCAGTCTTTTACATGTAGACATCCAGTTCTCCCAACACCATTTATTGAATAGGGAGTCTTTCCCCCAAGGTATGTTCTTGTTTAGTTTATTGAAGATTAGGTGGCTGTAAGATGTTAGTTTCATTTCTTGGTTTTCAATTCGATTCCAAGTGTCTGTGTCTCTGTTTTTTGTGCCAGTACCATGCTGTCTTAACCACTATGGCTTTGTAGTACAGACTAAAATCTGGTATGCTGATGCCCCCAGCTTTATTTTTACTACTAAGAACTGCCTTAGCGATACAGGGTTTTTTCCGGTTCCATACAATATAACCACTCCTTACCAACTCCACTGCTACTCAAAGCCAACAAGAACTCTCATTTAGATTCCTACAATAGCCTCTTAAGTGATCTCCCTTTTCCACATCCTACTTGCATCCCTACAAGTTATTCCCAGCAAGAATCAATCAAAGTGATCTTTCTATAATGAGTTAAAACATATTGTTCTTTTGTTCAAAAATGTTCCAAGGGCTCCCCATCTCATACAGAGCAAAAGCCAAAATCTTTAAATTGACCTGTAAGTTCCTACTTGATCTGGGCTCAGTTACTGTTCTGACTTAATCTCCTATTATTTCCCCTCCCTTATCTCCAGCTACTTTGGTCTCATCCCTGGTCATTGAACATTCCAGGCACTCTTCTATATCAGAGTCTTTGCACCGCCTGTTCCCTCTGCCAGCAGTGCTTTTTCCTCAGAGTATCCATGGTTCACTTTCTCAAAGTAATACTTTCTTCAAAGTATTTAAACAAAAGTTTTTCTTCTCAATGAGGCCTTCCCTGACCATCCTATTTAAAATTGCACACCGCCATACAAAACACAGAATCATTTTTTTCCAAATCTTGAAAGTACGATGTTGGTATTTTTTTTTGTTTTGTTTTTTCGTTTTTTTGTAGAGACAGAGTCTTACTGTACCGCCCTCGGTAGAGTGCCGTGGCGTCACACAGCTCACAGCAACCTCCAACTCTTGGGCTTACGCGATTCTCTTCCCTCAGCCTCTCGAGCAGCTGGGACTACAGGCGCCCGCCACAACGCCCGGCTATTTTTTTTTGTTGCAGTTTGGCCGGGGCTGGGTTTGAACCCGCCACCCTCGGTATATGGGGCCGGCGCCCTACTCACTGAGCCACAGGTGCCGCCCAATACTTCCAGTTTTTATGGAGCTTATACTATAGAGTGGGGAGACAGAAAACAATAAGCATTACATATAAGTAAATTATATAGTATGTTAGGAATTTATAAGTCCTATAGAAAAAGAAAAAATACAGAGTAGGATAAGGGGAATTGATAGTGCAAGGAAGCCTTTTTCAACAGGACGGTCAGAGAAGGACTCATTGAGAACATGACATTAAAATAAAGACTCGAATAAAGTAAGGGAGTTAGCTATAGGAGGGGAAAATGTTAGTTATAATTTTTTAATAATATCCATCCTAATGAGTATAAGGTGGCATCTCATTGTTTTGATTTACATTTGCTTAATGACTAATGATCTTAAACATCTTTTCCATATGTTTACTGTCATTTGTTTACATTCTTAGAAGAAATGTCTGTTCAGATCCTTTGTGCATTATGAAGTTGGGTTGTGTTTTTGTTATTGTTGAGCTAATAGCAGTCCTTTATGTATTCTAGATGTTAATCCCTTATCAGATATATGATTTGCAATTTTTTTCTCCCATTCTGTAGGTTGTCTTTTTACTCTCTTGATAGTGTCCTTTGATGCACAAAGTTGGGTTTTTGTTTGTTTTTTGTTTTTTGCAGTTTTTGGCAGGGGCTGGGTTTGAACCCTCCACCTCTGGTATATGGAGCCTGTGCCTTACTCCCAAAGTTTTTTTTAATTTGGTGAAGTTTTACTTTATCTGTTTTTCCTTCATGTGCTTCATTCATACCCAAGAAATCATTACAAATCCAGCAACGTGAAGATTTACCTTATGTTTTCTTTTAAGACTTTTATAGGTTTAAAGTTTAGGTCATTGATCGATTTTGAGTTAAGTTTTTTGTATGTGGGTATCTAGTTTTTCCAGTACCATTTGTTGAAAATACATCTTTTTACTTTTTAATCTAAACCTTTTATAAATCTAGATATTGGAGAAAAAGAAACTAGAGACCTATAGATCAATTTTCATTGCTTTCTTTGCCATGTCTTTTTTGTCTGCTATAATTTACAAAACATAATAGGAATCTAGTTAATTGAAGAATTTTGTGGTCAATAGACAATTAAAAGAATATAGTAAGTTCTCACTTAACATCATCTGTAGGTTCCTGGAAACTGTGACTTTAAGTAAAATGATGTCCAGCAAGCTCTTAAATCACATTGCTTTGTTCAGTGTTATTTTATTAGAATGTTGATAAGGGGAATACATGGGTTTGGCATATATAGTTTTGTGTAAGGTTGCAGTTTCCAAGGAAAGGTTGGAATACATTGGTTTCCAACATTGTTTTGTTCAGTGTTATTTTATTATAATCTTGTTAAGGGGAATACATTGGTTTGGCATACATTGTTTTGCTTAAGGTTGCGGTTTCCATCATTTGGATGATGTTAAATAAGGACTTAGCTGCACTGTATTAGATATCATATTTTTTAGGAAAGTTACATTTTTAATGTACATTGACTACATGTTTTATGTATACATTACCTCAAGGTGCCAGATAACAATTTCTCTTTACACTAATATCATTGGTTAGTCCATGGGAAAATTTGGCCATTATGCCTTTTCCATTCACACTTTTGTGGTGATAAACTCCTAGAATTTTTTTTTTCTTTTATTGTTGGGGATTCATTGAGGGTACAATAAGCCAGGTTACACTGATTGCATTTGTTAGGTAAAGTCCCTCTTGCATCATTTCATTGTGTGATGTTGCTAAACTAGGGGTGAGAATAAGAGTTGTCTTTCAAGGTGATTTATAATTGCTGAGAGAGTTTTCTGAGATAAGCCTCACAGTTTATTGGGCTGTTCGTTCCCATCCTTTTGTCTGATATTGTGGGCACACATTACTATCTGTAGTTTAAAAGCAAATTCTTTCCTTTAAGCCCTAAAGGAGAAAATGTGGTTACATTCTGTGTCATAACTTTGTGAATGATTTGTGCTACTCCTGGCATCCTTGTAGATCTCAGTAGAAAGCATAGGGTCCCTCTTAGCCTATTGTGAATCTAATATGGTGTGAGGGAGAGTACATTGAGAACATTGTTCTTTCCTTTGCTCCTGTTTTCTTAAATATAGTTCACATTTTGGGCCCAGCTGAAAACTAAAGGTGTCTTTAGCCTGAAAGTGATAATTCCAATAAAAAAGACAATGAACTTCAAATAAGGAACTACACTTCTGTTTCAGAAACAGAATAAAGTGAAACACAAATCAGAACACACATGGAAGCAGAATGTGTTTAAGCAGTAAAATCCAAACTGTACCTTAGACCTAGTCTAAGGAGCTAAACTAAAGATTCAGGTGCATAAACGTCACTTTGGATGAGCTAGTTATTCTAGCAAACATCTGACGCTTGTACCATCTATATGAGCAATCATTTTTATACACATTATTGAATATTTAATTTTTGCTGACCCAAGAGGGCTTATGCACACTGATGAAGGCAGGTAGGTATTTTGATGTTTTATTCCGTCACACTTTGTTTCATGATTTTTTATTTGGGTTACAAATTTGTCACCTCACATTATATGTTAGGTATGGAATAGAAGTGAAGGAACCCGATAAAAAAATTTATAATTGATGATGCTGATATACATAAGAATGTTAAACAATGATTCATTTTAGGTAGTAAATTTTCTTAGTACAATAGTGATAGGTCATAGATTATCAAGTAATTCATTTTCTGTAGTAGCCATTGAATAGTGAATAGGATTTGGAGCTGGATGTATACGTTTGTCCTGAAATTTTCGTGCAGTGTTCTTTTTTTTTTTTTTTTTGTAGAGACAGAGTCTCACTTTATGGCCCTCGGTAGAGTGCCGTGGCCTCACACAGCTCACAGCAACCTCCAACTCTTGGGCTTAAGCGATTCTCTTGCCTCAGCCTCCCGAGTAGCTGGGACTACAGGCGCCCACCACAACGCCCGGCTATTTTTTGGTTGCAGTTTGGTCGGGGCTGGGTTTGAACCCGCCACCCTCGGTATATGGGGCCGGCGCCTTACCGACTGAGCCACAGGCGCCGCCCTCGTGCAGTGTTCTTTTTTTTTTTTGTGTGGTTTTTGGCCGGGGCTGGGTTTGAACCGGCCACCTCTGGCATATGGGACCGGCGCCCTACTCCTTGAGCCACAGGGGCCGCCCTCGTGCAGTGTTCTTAATTAATATCAGTTTCTCATCATAAATTTGGGATAATATTACCAATACTTCTCATAGACTGGGAAAGATTAATTGAGATACTATTTGCATCTTCGTTTTTTACTCGGAACAGTTCTTTATGGTACAAAAAGCATTACTATATATATGATTTGATTCAGTTGCATGAAGATAATTTTAGAATTTACTCCTTTTTTATGATGTCAGGATACAAGAAGAATAGGGAATCCATCCCAACCAGCAGCTGATTAAACATTGTATGGGAGAACTGGGAAATTGAAAGATGGCAAATGAAATCCTGGCAGAAAGAATAGTCTAATCCCAAAGGACATTTTCAACAATAGCCTGGGCCCTATGCCTAGTGCTTAGAGGGGTCCAGGGTAAGAGACTCCTGCCCCTGACTGCACCATTCCCAGAATCTTATTTGTTAATGCTTGGCTTTATTAATAAAGTCATGACCACTTGTTTAGCACTGCATATGGCTGGTTGTGATTTCCAGCTGCCTTTGGGCTAAAGTGTAAACAGTGAGTAGATTGTTATGTTCTCCTATTAAGCTTAAAGCTGTGATCTCATGTCTGTAGCCACATATGTCTGCAACCAGAAATATATCCTTTTCCTGATCTCATGGAAGGGAGGCAGCCCTGTGTCTGAAAAAAGTCTGAATTCATTAGTAAAAGAGCTTTTTACTTTTCTTTTTAGTGAAACCAAAGAAAAAAATAAAGGCATAAAAAGTCATGAACATCATCAACAGGATGTCAACATGACACCAAACAGCATAATATATTGTCAAGATGAGCATCTAGTCTGGTGACTGAAATTTCTACACATTTGGCATTTTCACAGAAGAAGACAGAAACGCAGGCAGCAATCCAACAACCCAGTCACAAAGAAAGCCTCAGTGCACTGGATTTGAAATAAGCACAACAGTTTGTCTGAATGACTGAGAAAATACCCATTGATAGAACTAGTTTCTAAACTCTGGCCCAATTGCCAATAATGCTGCTTAATTAGCATCTCAATTTTTTGTTTTACTATGTTGATCAGGAATGCTGTTGGTGTTGGTGGTGGTTTACATTATAGACTTTTGAGCTATTTACATGGTGGGGATGCTAGGTAAAACCCTGACATTCTAAGCTCTCCAGAAAGGAAATTTATTTATAACAATAGTATTTTATATTATACAAGCTGCTTTCATATGCATGTGACACACACAGTAGTCTCCCTTTATCTGAAGGGGGTGTGTTCCAAGACCCCCCAGTGGATGCCTGAGATCACAGATAGTATTAAACCCTGTACGAACTATGTTTTCTATGTTTTCTTCCTATGCATTCATGCCCATGATAAAGTTTAACTTACAGATAGGGGCAGTGAGAGATTAATAACCACAATAACAAAATAGAGAATTTATAACACTATCTATAATACAAGTTTTTGTTGTTGTTGGTTTTTTTTTTTTGTTTGTGTGTTTGGTTTTTGTTTTTTTGAGAAAGAGTCTCACTAAAGAGATTTTACCCTACGTAAAGTGCCGTAGCTTGATAGCTCACAGCAACCTCAAACTCTTGGGCTCAGATGATGCCCTTGCCTCAGCCGCCCTAGTAGCTGGGACTATAGGTACTAACAACAATCCCTAGCTAATTTTTCTATTTTTAGTAGACATGGGGTCTCGCTCTTCTTTAGGCTGGTCACGAATTCCTGTGCTCAAGGGATCTACTGGCCCGGGCCTTCCAGAGTGCTAGGATTACAAGTGTGAGTCACCGCACCTGGCCTATACCATAATACAAGTTATGTGAATGTTCTCTACCTCTCTCTTTCTCAATCTCTGTCTCTCTATCTCTATTTTCTTATACTCATGTATTTTCAGACTGCAGTTGACAATGGGGAGCAAAAACTGCCAAAAGCAAAGCTCAGATAAGAGTTGACTATATGTATCACACACATATAAAACTTAAGCTTTATAATAGTTCTATAGTAATTCTGTCCCCATTTTACAGATGAAGAAACCAAGGCTTAAATAATTTCAATAGTTTGTCGTGGTCACAGAGTCTGGATTCATACTTCATGTTTTCTGACTCCACAGTTTTGATATCTGGCTATATTGCGCTGCTTTTATCCTTTTCCAACTAGCTTTATGAGATAGCTTTCTGGTCTCTGCAATGCATAGTTATTTTGAATGATGATACTAGTAATCAATTGTTTTGATGTAAATTGTTGCCTCTTACATTTGTATGGTAATATATACTTTTCAAATTGGTGTTATAGCTATTAGCTCATGTGTTCTACAAGATTACTTTGTGACATAAGTGGGGTAAATATTATTATTTCTATTTTACAGATAGGTAAAATAAACCCAGAGAGGATAAATGATTTTTCCCAGTGTCAAATAACTTATTAGTGATAGAACTAGAACAATTTTGTTGTCCAATTTAGTGCTCCTGTGTAATCTCTGACATTTTTCCAAGGGAGACCTGGCTGCAGAGTAGATCAAGTTTGTAGGTGCAGCTCATTTCCTTTCAGCAAGGCTAGCAGGTAGAGTCTTTCTTTGCCTGAAAATTCAAATCTTTAAGACACTCAGTTGCTTTTTGGAAAAAGCCATTTGGAAGGGGCTTTTCCTATAAGTACAAATGCTTTTTGCAGGGGAAAGAATATTAAGATAGGGTTATTCTTGTGTATTAAGCTTAGCAGATTCCTTCTGGGGTCCTTTAGATCAGAATCTTGGTTCAGAAGCTATTAAAATGTTTCTAGCCCAACTAGAATAGAGAGGTTGTGGGGAGAAGGAAAAGTTAGGTTTGAAAAGTAAATTTTTATAGTTAATTTGCTGGGTAATGTAATATTCCCATAGCATTATAGTCTTTCTGAGTATTGTTAGAAATACAAAAACAAACAAACAAAAAAGTCATTCCTGTCATGAAGGAATTTAGGAGATATGGTTTGGAGGTGGAAATGCATTATCAGAAGACTTGGGTTTTCTGCCCTGAGTTAGCTGGGGGACTTAAAGCAAATTTCTGTCCTTCTCTGATTAGTTCCCTAATCTGAAAATAACTAGATGACTTTTAAGAGTGCTTTTATCTGTAAACACATTCAAATCTTATCTCCTAAAATTAGAGGAAAACTAAGTGTTAAATTATGTAGTACTAATGAGTACAGAGGTGAGCAAAGATGCAGAGATTCACTGTTGTGAAACTGACTTTTAGTAGCCAAGTACTCTTGAAAAATCTTTAATCTGTTTCATCACAATTATTAGGTGTTCCTAAAGTAGCACTGGGTCAGGATATGGCACTTATCTCTACTACTTACCATCTATTTAACACAGATAATTCATTTAACCAATTTGAATCCGTTTCTATATCCATAATACAGATTGAGTATCCTTTATTCAAAATGCTTGGGACCAGAAGCATTTTGAATTCTGGATTCTCTTGGATTTTGAAAGATTTGCAGATACTGATTGAATACCCCTAATCTGAAAATGTAAAATCTGAAATGCTTTTTGAATGTCATGTTGGATTTCAAAAAATGTTTTGGATTTTGGGACATATTAGATTTCAGATTTTCACATTAGAAATGCTCAACCTGACACAATTTGAGCTTGCTATAGCAAGAAAGTCTAACCTATTCCGGTGTTCTCTCT
Source organism: Nycticebus coucang (assembly GCF_027406575.1). Taxonomy (NCBI): domain Eukaryota; kingdom Metazoa; phylum Chordata; class Mammalia; order Primates; family Lorisidae; genus Nycticebus; species Nycticebus coucang. The sequence continues at coordinate 47,970,740 of NC_069793.1, forward strand.
TTGTGGGATACGCCGTTATATAGACTTTAACAGTGGTAAAAAAAAAAAAAAAAGAAAGAAATGCTCAACCTGTTTAGTAGTTAATCTCCATTTGGTGAAAAACCTACACTGAACACTAAGCATTAGATGCTAAAGCTAGAAGGGAGTCCCTTTCCTTTATGTACTCAAAGTATTCCTCTACTGAGGACATTTGCAATTTAAACTTTTTCTGTAGTAGAACTATAAAATCTTAGAGTTGTGAAATATCTTGGGAGTGGTTTAGTTTGACTTAAAACGCAAGTTTATTTGGGCAGGGACTTTATCTTATTCACTGCTTTATCCCCAGACTCTAGAGCCATATCTGCCATATACATATATACTGAATGGATTAATAAAATGAGATAAATAATATTTAGGTTAGGTAGAGTCTTCCTCATCTGGAACCATGCGTTACATGTTACACTGGCAAGGTACCAAGGTTTATGGACATCTTTATAACCAGAGATGTACACAGGATATCCTGTGTGTGGCCTTTGCTACACTGGCTGCTTCTGCAATGAAATGTCTGAAATGTCTGACTTGTCCTTCCTTGCATACAAATGTTGAAAAGGTTTTATATGTTAGTTCTGAGAAGAGTAGATGAGTTTATGGATCTCTGCTCCTTAGAAAATCGTACAACTCTGAAGCAGGAAATTTTCTTTACTCGGTGACAGAATTCTGTGGACCTAACAATTGTAGGTGGGCTTGCCTACTTTTTAATTTTTCTTTCATTTTCAGATCCTATCTTTCCTTTCCTCCCACCATACATGCAGCACACCACACAATACCTCTATATAATTGTGCTGTATTTTACTTTCATCTGGAGAATTATCATGCTGTGCTACCTGGGAAAATTGCTTTATTCTAGATTTTCTCAGGCTTTCCTTTGGTATTTTCTTTGAATATAGTCATGGGCTTGTTTTCATGTGTCTATGTGGTGGTATTGAGTTATAGTGCTTGTTCCCAGAGGTCCAAGGAAGGAGGAGTGAAGTTAGGGAACATGGGGGAAAGCAACCAGGAGGGCTTCTATTCAAAGGGGAAGATGTGAAAGTTTCTTAAAAGAGCAGAGAGAAATAGAGAACAAGAATGCTGAGCTCTGTCTTTCTAAGGCTTCAGTCATTGTTTATTTTGTAACCACTGTTACTTTTTTCTCCCTCTTAATGCAAGGGGCTTTTATTTCCTTTTCCTTCAAGAGGAACCATGTGATACATGGGAAGGAATTTCGTGGCATCTGGATTTTAGGTAGCACCACTTTCTACCTAAATAACTATGGGGAGTGGCACCTGTGGCTCAGTGAGTAGGGCGCCGGCCCCATATACCGAGGGTGGCGGGTTCAAACCCGGCCCCGGCCAAACTGCAACAAAAAAATAGCCGGGCATTGTGGTGGGTGCCTTGTGGTCCCAGCTACTTGGGAGGCTGAGGCAAGAGAATCGCCTAAGCCCTAGAGCTGGAGGTTGCTGTGAGCTGTGACACCACAGCACTCTACCAAGAGTGACCAAGTGAGACTGTCTCTAAAAAATATATAATAATAATTAAAAAATAGCTATGGAATGTTATCGTCTCTGAGCCTCATTTGTAGAGGCTGATTCTGTAGAGAAGATAAGACTATGATCTCTCCAAATGATTGTGTGAATTAAAAGAAATGTGCATGATAAGACCTTGCAAATTATAAATTATGAATTAAAAGTATACCTCACTTATTTCTATTGTCCATCATATCTTTAAATTATCAAGAATTTCTTGCTGCTTTTTAAAATAGAGGTGTATCTTATATTTCTTTCTGACTTTTGTAACAGCCTAATAAAGTTTAAAAGATTTGGAACTTAGCATTCTCTTTTCCAATTTTTCTTTGCTGTCTTCATCAGGACATTTGTCAGACACCTTAAACAGCTTTTGTGTGTCAGTCCAAAGGTGGTTGCATTTTAGTGGTTCAGGATTACACGATTTTGGCATACAGCTTCAGGGTCTTTTCTAAAGAGGTTGCTCACTCTGAAATATGCTATATAATTTTGTGTATTAGTGAGAATAAGATGGTATGGATGTTTTATAAATCACAGAAACTTACACAAAAATGGCGCACTAATTTTTTTTCTTTTTTATGGGGATACAAATGTTTTGGTTACATGAATAGCTTTTGTGCAGTTTGAGTCAATGTTATAAGTGTGCCTATCACCCAGATAACAGTGCATTGTGCCAGTTAGGTGGGAATTTATTACCTGTCCCCTCCACCTCTCTCCCACCTTCTTGGTTTCCATTGAGTTAGTTTTACTACCATGTGTGCACATGGGTGTTGATCGATTAGTTCCAATTTAATGGTGAATACATATGGTGTTTGTTTTTTCATTCTTCTGATACTTCTCTGAGAAGAACGATCTCCAGTTCCATCAAAGTTGTTACAAAAGGTATTAGTTTACCTTTTCATGGCTGAGTAGTACTCCATAGTATACATATACCACATTTTATTAATCCACTTATGTATTGGTAGGCACTTGGGTTGATTTCACATCTTTGTGAATTCTGCTGCTATAAACATTTGCGTGCATATGTCTTTTTGATAAAATGACTTTTTTTCCTTTGGGTAAATACCCAGTAGCAGGATTATTGGATCAAATGGTAGGTCTACTTTTAGTTCACTGAGGTATCTTCATACTATTTTTCGTGAAGGTTGTATTACCTTGCAGTCCCAACAGTACTGTATCACTTTTGCTGTTGATATGGTCTTACGTCTATAAAACCCCAAAGATTCTGCCAAGAAACTCCTGGAATTGAGAAGTAAATTCAACAAAGTCTCAAGTTACAAAATCGACATTCACAAATCAGTAGCTTTCATATACACAAGTGACAGTCAAGCTGAGAATCAAATCAAAAGCTTTCACAATAGCAATAAAGAAAAGAAAATACTAGGAAAATATTTAACTAAGGAAGTGAAAGACCCCTACTGGGAGAAATATGCTTTGACAAAGCGGACAAGGTACACTGGAGAAAAGAATCCCCATTCAATAAATGGTGCTAGGAAAGTTGGATAGTCACAGGTAGAAAACTGAAACAGGATCTGCACCTCTCACCACTCATAATAATTAATTCACAATAGATCACAGACTTAAGCCTAAGACATGAAACTTTAAGAATGCTGCCAGAAAATGTGGGAAATGTGCTCATAAATACTGGCCTAGGGAAAGAATTTCTGAAGATGACCCAGTGGTAATCACAGCAACAATAATAAATTAACAAATGAGACTCCCAGCTGGGAGTGGTGGATCACACCTGTAATCCTAGCACTCTGGGAGGCTGAGGTGGGTGGATTGCTTGAGCTCAGGAGTTCAAGATTAGCTGAAGTAAGAGTGAACCCTGTCTCTACTAAAAATAGAGTAACTAGCCAGGCAATGTAGTGCCTGCCTGTAATCCCAACTACTTGAGAGGCTGAAGCAAAAGGATCTCTTGAGCCCAAGAGTTTGAAGTTTCTGTGAGTTATGATGATGCCACATCACTCTTCCAAGGGCAGCAGAATAAGACTTTGTCTCAAAAAAAAAAAGGTACATTTCGCCAAGGAAATAATTAATAGAACAATTAGACAAACTACAGAATTGGAAAAAAATCTGTGTTTTATATATCCAATAAAGGGCTGATAACCAGACTCTATAAAGAAGTCAAGCAAATCAGCAAGAAAAAAGTCAAACCACCTCATAAAAAGTGGGCAAAAGACATGAATAAAAGTTTTTGAGAGAAGATAGACTAATGGCCAATATACATGAAAAAATGCTCAACATCTTATGCAAATCAAACCTGCAAGGAGATATCACCTAACTCCAGAGAGAATGACATTTATCAAAGGGCCTCAGAACAAGAGATGCTGGCAAGCATGTGGAGAGAAAGGAATACTCTAATTTTTTTTAAAAAGAGAAATACTTCCCAATTTTCTTTTGTTTTTATTTTCCTCAGTAGTTTTCTATCTGATGCTCAGGTTTTCTGCCCCATGTAGACAGGTTCTCCTTTCATATCTTCTCCAAATAGTGTTTATAGCAGAAGTACTGTGAATTCACAATTTTTTAATGTGTGAGAGTTGTTTAATCTTGGAATAACATCTGAGTGAAAGTAGTACTGTATCATAGTCAAAGAAATGCTAACTCTGGATTAAGATTGCATGGGTTTGAATCTTGATTCTGCCACTTCCCAGCTATGTGAACCTTGGACAAGTCACTTTACTTTTCTCTTCTTCAGTTTCCTCTGTAAAATGGAGAGAATAATAGCACCTGCATCATTGGATTTTATGAGAATTAAATCCATACATATGTGGGTATATATACCTACACACAGAGACCTGTATATTTCTAGACATACAGAGTTAGCTATTATTAAAAACTTCTTACTATTAGGGTATACTGGAGTCAATCAACACCTTATTTATGAAGCCCTACTGTGTACTTAGGATGCTGCCTATTATCTTGGAATACAAAGTATTATGAAATAATTATTTTCCTTTTCAAACAGCTGAGTTGAGAATAAAATAAGATACGTTTGGACACTACAAACTGCTTTAGGAACCTGCTACTGGGATTCCCTGTGTTGGCTGATTAGAGACATAGAACATAAACAGAAGAGGAAACAAATACAAATACAAATCTCTCATAATCTAGTTAAATGTTATGGTACATAAATAATTACAATAGGAATACAAGGGTGGGCTGAGAATTTTGTGAAAATACATCTGGAGTAGGTAAAAAAATTAGCTGAACCTTGAAGGTGGAACCTGGAACCGTAGAGATGCAGAAGGGTCTTATGGGGAGGAAGGAGTAGGGAATGAGAATATACTCATCATATGTAGCTGAAAGAGTGCAGCCAAATAGGCCAGAATGTAAATTGCAGTGATGCCTCTTACTAGCTGCCTTATCTCCTACAGCCTCAGTTTTCTCTTCTGTAAATTGGAAACAATGATAATTACCATTTTTAGGTTATTGTGGGTCTTAGAGCTAACCTTTATAAAGCAATGAGCATAGTTTTTGGCACACAGTTAACGTTCAGTAAGTGACTCAATAAATAAATTGGGAGTATAGTAACATGTGAAAGTTAAAAGCCTAAGATTTAGAGTTGGACAGGACTGGTTTCCATCTCTCATCTCCCATTTACTAGCTTTATAACCGTACCATGTTATCTGACCATTTCTAACCTTTACTTAGCTCATCTGAAAATGGGGATAAATTAGGAGCTTCCTTGTGGGGTTGTTTTGAGATTTAATGAGGTACGGTGAAGCATAAGTAATGAACCTGGCACATAGTATATACTCAATACCATTATGTTGTTATTTTTATTAGTATAGCATCTTTCTTCTTCCTCCCTGATAGTTCCATTGTGATTATTCATATTTGCCCTCTGCCCCCTCTCTGCCTTCTTTCCAACTACATTTATAAGTGGCAGTTGTAGAGAATGAAAACAGAGACTTGAGAGAATGTGGAGGTAGAGAGTAACTCGTCCGTACTACATGTCCCGCAAAGAACCAAAGACAATGTAAGTAAAGAACAGCTAAGCACACGTAAATACAAATGGCACAAGCATGAACATATACACGACACTTCGAATGAGTCATCTTTCCTAAGACCACTAGGGATTTTTTTCTTAAGGGAAATTCAGCTTACACTATTTCCTTGGTTAAATCCTTTCAATAATTTGCTATTTGTCAGAGGATAAAATTCAAGCTACTTTGAAATGTGTTTGAAATTCTGTCCAATCTGTGGTCAGCCTGTCCTACCAGACCTTCTCCTGCTACTTCCAACCATGCACTAACATATTCCAGCTGCTTCAAAGATTTTTCTTTTCTGGGAATGTAACTATATTCTTTTATATCTCCCTGCCTTTGCATCTTAGAAGATCAATTCCTCTTCTTTCCTCCAGACAAACTTCTACTCATCCTTCAGGACCTGGTTAAATGGGACTCCTGTAATGTCTCTGATCCTTCCAAAACGAGTTATTTGTTCCTTCACTGGGCTTTCACAATATATCTTTCCAGCATCTGGTTACTTATCATATCACCTTGCAATGATTTATATTCCATTTCTATTTCTTGCTAGACTGTGAACTATTATATGTCACCATCTTATTTATGTGCCTCTGTATATTTGGCACTCAGTACAGTACTTGACACAGAACAGGTAGTCAGTAAATATTTGTAGGCTAAATAAAGAAAGTAGTAGACATAGGACTGACAACTTCTCTGGTTCAGTAGCCAATTTTTAGGATTTTTTCTCTTAGGATTGCCTTAGAATCATAGAATTTCAGTGTTAGAAACATATCCCATTTTACAGATAAAGAATTAAGGCCAGAGAGAAGGCCCTTTCTTTCCTTATTTCTTTAGTTCAAACTATGATCCTTCAAACCATAGTGACAAGCTATCTACCACTCGAAAGGAAGCTTATTAAAATCCTGCTAATTTTCTTCTCTCTTACGGCCTGTCTTCTAGATCATTTTCCCCAAATCCTTCTTATTTAGGTGTTCTTTCTAGACCTGTAATTTTGGTGTAAGTTGATGTCCTCCACTAGAATTAAAGTGCATATATGTATACTTTATTCATTGTATGTGCTGCTAGCTGCTGGATTCATGTTAAAACCAACTGGACCTTCCCTTAGTTGCCCTGCTTTGTTTGTTTGCTGTAGCACTTCCCTGTTGATAGAAATGTCTGTTTTTTCATGATAAAATTGAGAATGTTCTTATAAAATACATTTTTTAAGGTAAAATAATATAATGATTTATCTTGCCATTCTGTAATTTTGAAAGTCATTGATGGCAGAATGGTAGCGAGATTATCCACTAGTTATAGTTTTATTAATAATGTGCTGATGTTTAATGGTTTATCAGGATTGAATTTCTTTGAAAAGAAAACCATCTAATGTGGTTGGAGACATCTTTTATTCACCCTGGCTCTGGCCCTTTTTAGGGAGTAAATCAGCTTTTTATGTATACATTCTGCATGGGAGCTGTAATAAGTGAGCACATGTTGCAAATGCTGTGACCTTCAGTCAACTAGAGAAAGATACCTCTTCTAATCAAAGGCAAAAGCCACGATCTTTCTTGTTGTAACTTACTGTTGACACAAGAAAGGCCAGAGAGATTGACATCAATCTCTATAGAAACCATTAACCAATGCTGAATAAATCTGCAGCATTGAATCCATATGCATGCTTGCTTTTATTATTCTTGACCTATGGGCACACTTCAGCATTTTGTGGGCTTTGTTTTAAAAGGAATGTTTAAAATGTAGCTAGTTATTATGGGATTTCTGTGGTGAAATAAATTGTTTGGGTAGTCTAAATAAAGGAATCTGTATTATTTTGCATCTACTAAGCATTATTTGTTTAGGTGTGGCTTGGTTTGATTCCAGATTAACACACAGTGAAGGCTGTCACTTTCGCTGGGTGTAGCAAAAAC